>NC_046327.1:36973707-37289091 GCF_009819535.1 Lacerta agilis | reverse complement strand
TGGAAGCAGTTGAGAGTCACCAGCCATTTCCAAGAAAAGGCTGCTCCTATTATAAGGCAAAGGGAAATTAACAGTCATTTGCTTTCTTGTGTTTCTGCCAAAACAGGAGAGGCTTGAACTTTTGCTTCAGGAGCTAGGAATACATGGCAAAGCGAGAATACAAGGACCAGTGAATTGAATGCAATCTTTGCTCAGTACACATCATTCCAATGTGAGATACTATGGCCTAGTTTACAGTGTGTTAAACTATGGTTTAAATAAACCTAAGTTAAGGTTTGGTGTTGCATTCAAATCCAGCCCAGCACCTGAACTACAGTTAGCTATGGTTTTGTTAGCAAAAATAAGCCATGGTTTGTTGCTGGCTGTTGGCTTACTCACCTTAACTATGGATTTGCATTCCATACAAACCCAGACAGTTCATTAGTTATAGTTTATGTTTTGAGCAGATCTATGGAGGAGGCAGCTCTCCCACAAAGTGGGTACTTAAAAGACTAGCCTAGCTAAGGGCCCGTCTGAAGCCATAGCTTCTTTCTGTGTTGTTGTTCATCCACCAGGATCTGTCCCCAGCATGTGCCACTGTAGCAATATCCCAGACTACTATCAGATCCTCCAAGTGTCCCCATTTCGTCCCAGTTTCTGATTTGACCCCAGAATGTCCCACTTTTCCTTAGGATGTCCCCATTTTCATAGGAGAAATGTTGGAGGATATGTACTGTTGGAGGACATTACTGTGGCTGGAAAAGCTCGAGAGTCCATCCACTTCCTGACACCTTTCCTTAAGGCAGAATCTTTGCCCAGACTCTGCACTGACCCAAGATTTACCCCAAAATCAAAGCAGGAAGACAAAGGCTTCTCCTTGCCCAGGGTGTCGGTTTGGGGTTCAAAGGGCTGCCGCTAGTGATCTTGAGAGCGCAGATATTGGCCCAACCACATCCCACTTCCACTTCTTGGGCAACTTTCCCCCTCAATGTAGCAGTACAGTAATTCAAATCTGATGTGGCGGATGGGGAGAAAAGGAGAAGACAAACAATTGTTTGAGCTTGGAAAATGAGCTCGCTCGACCGGCGATTCAAAAGGCATCTACAACAAATGGCCAGGCCGCCCCTCCTCCCATTCCTAAATAGTTAACGGGCCTTTGCGAAGCGGAGCGCGCCGGGGTGGGCTAGGCCAGAAATGGAGGGAGGGCGCGCGGGGCGGAGGGAGGGGTCTGGCGGGTGCAGCAACACGAACCGAGGCCGGGGCTAAAGGAAAGGGGGCTTCCCCCCTTTTCTGCAGACTCCAGACAAAAAGCCTGAAACCGGAGCCGCCTCCTGCAACCCTCCCCGCCACGCCCAGATGCAGCGTCCTATCGCCAGCCCCACCCCTCCAGCCAGGCCCTGGCTCTTCGCTTTCCGCCCCCCTGAAACTCACGAGCGACTCTTCCCAAAAGGCATCCCGTAACTACAGAAATGGGACCCCCCCCATCTCCGAGGCGGCACCGATCCGCCACCAGCCGTGCTTCTCCCCCCCGCCCGACCCCGCCACACATACCGCGAAGCTACGCACGCCCCCTTCGCGGGAGGGGCAAAGGGCCCCCCGCTCCTCTTCACCTGGGCCTCGCCATGTAGAGAAGAGCGGGGTGCCTTTCCAGTCTCCCCCCGCCGTAAAAGACAGACTTGGGTGCCGCCGCCTCCAAAGACCCTGCACTCCCCCACTTTTAGGATGCCCCCTTCAGGTCCCCTTTTCGCTCTTTCCGCTCCCCAAAAAATCTTTGCGCGCGCTCTCCCCGAAATCCACCCCCGGCTCCCCCTCCCCTCTTTCGCTGGGACTTACCGATGGAGACCAGCTTGATGCTCTCTCTTTCCAGAAACTCCAGCGCCACCGAAACGTTTTCCAGCTGCATCTGCCGGAAAGTGGGGCGCGTGTTGTACTTGCGCCCCATCTTCTTCTGGCTCAGCACCTCGAGCAGCGCGATGAGGCGCAGCCCGTCGCCCAAGTCCGTCTGCAAGTTGGCGATGCGCTTGTTGACGCATTTCAGGTGCTCGTTGCACCAGCGCGTGAAGGTGTTCTGCTGGATCTTCTTCCAGGGCGCGTCCTCGGCCAGGTCCTTCTCGGTGGCCGGCATCTCGGCAGCGACCTCCCCCTGGATGCTGCTGCTGCTGTTGCTGCCGCCGCTGCCTCCTCCTCCTCCGCCGCCACCAACTCCTCCCGCTCCTGCGGCCTGATGGAGTCGCGCTTGAGAGCCGCTCATTATAACGGCTGGGCTCGGGGTGGGTGGGACCCCGGCGCTGGGTAGGTTGGGCCCGGGATTAAAGGCGCAGGATCCTGCAGGACGACAGAAGAGAAGGAGGCGGTGAAGTTAGGCGCGGCCAAGGGCGCAAGGCGATGCTCACAGAGCAGGGGTGGAAGGAAGCGGCTGAAGAGCCAGACACACGTCCACCTCGGTGGGCAGCAGAGACTGGGCTCCAAGGAGGCCGGAGGGCAATGCGGCAGCACCAGCCCCACAGAAGCGGCGAGCGCCTCCAAGCTGCGCGCATCTCCTGGGGCTAGTAGTCGGACGGGCGGGGCAGGAAGGAATCCCCAGACCTGAGGCTGCTGCAATCCTGTGCACGCTCACTTGGCATGCAATCCCAATTGGGAGTGTGGGAGTGGAGTGGGAGCAACACTTGAGTAAGTTTATATATAGGCAACAGCTGCAAAAGTGCAACCTAGCCCTCTTAAAGGTGGGTCAGCGAGCTTAGGGAGGGGTCCTGTAAAAGGAGTGAAGCGACAGATCTGCGAAAAGGGTAAGCTATTTGTTGGACACAGCAGCCCAAGGAAGCCTCCATGTGCAGAAGCAGTATACCTGTGAGGAGGAGGGACGCGCGGCTGGCGGGTTGCCTGGGCAAGGGCTTCCCGGAGGCTACTTTAGGAAGCAGGGTGGACGAGGCTATAAACCTCTCGGGTCCCTCCAGCGGGACTCTCTCCTGACGCTCTTCTAGAGCATATGGGCCTGGAATTGCAGGGTGCCAAGGCCTTTCCTTTTCGTGGGGCCCTTTGGAGAGGGGACGGGATCAAAAAGAGGGGTGGGGGGCGTTGCTTGGGAATTGCAGCCGGTGCCAGACCCGCTCGCTCATTCCACACCTTCGAAAGAAGGCGCGAGGCGGGAGAGCAGCTGGGGAAAGAGTGGAGGGCGCGCCTTCCGCGGGGCCACCTCTGCCCCGCCCCCGGTGCCCACCACTTCCTTTTTAAAAGTGAGGATCTCGGGCACCAGGCGCGAAGATCGGGGCGGGGGGGGGCAAGGCAGGAGGAACGGAGCGAGAGGAAAGGTGCCCTCGCCCTGGGGAAGGCAGCTCTGAAGCGGGAGATATTCTGCGGTGAGCCCCCCCACACACACAGCTGGAAGGCGCCGGAGAAATACCACCGGGCTAGTAAGCGCACGTCTCCCGACCCGAATTCCTGCGCAATGAGGCCCAGCCGGCGGGAGCTGCCCCTCGCCTGCCCCTTCTGCTTTCCTCCCGCCACCCGACCGGCCCTGCGCCTCTTTTGCCTCGACTGCGCCTCTGGCTGCCCTGGGTGTCTCCTCTTCCTGGGACGGGTAAGATCCCGGGTCCCTCTCTGTGCCCCCCTCCCTCCCTCTTGCCCTCCAACACAGCACGGCGACAGGGCCGGTCTCGTCTTGTCATCTGCTTGCAGCTGCTCGCCCGCCTGCCCTCCCTCCGCTGCGCTGCGCTCTCTCTGACACCTACACGGCTGAGCTGCTGCTCTAGGATCGCTCAGTCAGTAGAGCGTGAGATTCTTAATCTCAGGGCTTCTACAAGAAGCAACCTTCAAAAAAAAAAAATCCAAGATCCTTCCTTACCACATATTAATTTCCTTTATAAATAATTAAAATACGTGGATATCTGTGCAGAAATGACTGCACAATTTTATTTCAATGAAGAAATAAAAATTTTATTTAGAAAAAAATAATCTCAGGATTTATGTGTTCCAGCCCCACGCAGCACAAGATTCCTGCATCGTTGGGGGTCAGACTAGTTGACCCTCATGCTCCCTTCCTATTTTATGACTATACAAGTCTCCTTGGGCCCGCCATACAGAGGGAAGTGGCTTGGGGAGAGGCGTTCTAGACCGGGTTTTATTCACAGCCAGAGTCCACTTCTCTGCTGAATGGTTTGTGTCATCTGTGGTAGAGGCTAGAGTACCTCTGAACATGTGCAAAGTCCGCTCTCAGACAAGACACACACATTCGCACATCATACGCATTCTAGGGTTAAGGGCCCTGTAGTTTTTCAGACAAAAGAGAAACCCTGGCAGCCTTGATTTGTAGAAAATTAACTAGACCCAACCCAAAATGGACTCCCATGAAGCCACCAGTCAGACTATTGGGTGATTTGTCTCAGGTATTGTCTACTGTGGCTACCTAAGGTCCCTTGGGCTAGAGTTGCCAGGGACTGGACCTGGGCAAAGCATGCCTGCTGAGCTGCCATCGCCACCCGAAGTCATGCTTCTTGGTGTCGCCACATCACTGCCTCACTCTTCCCACTCCACCAGCAGTGCTAAGAAGAGCCAAGGTGTTCCAATTGTTGAAACTGGGCCAGTTGTGCATGTCTGTGTGTTCTGCCATGGCCTTGTCAGTCTGTTCCAACTTGCTATGTCACTCCCATGTCACAAAGCTAAAGAGACGGGGAGAGACCTCAGGGAGGAGATGTGCAGCAGCTACAACCAGGGCCAGCCCTACTATTAGGCAGAGCGAGGCAGCTGATGTTGGGAGACGGCAAGGCCAGGCCAGTGCCAGACTTCCAGGAGGCCCTTGGCACAGTGGCGTGGATGACGCTTCCTAACAAACACACAGCAGGCTCAAAAAACAAAAACAAGGCACCTAATGCAATGACAGCAATTCTGCGGCCTATGCATTTGTGGGTAAATTCCGATAGTGAGCAACCACTGTGGAAGGGAGACAACGTTGACTCTCACTCAGAAGCAGCACCTCCACCCCCCACCCCCCACTGCGAATATGGCCACCCAGAATTCCCACGAGGTCAGTGAGTGGCAGCACACCCAGGCCGCATGGGTGAGCACATGGCTTCCCCAAACAGAATCCTGGGAACTACACTTCCCATCACCCTTAACAAACTACAGTTCCTGGAATAAAGTCACATGCTGTAAAGGTTTGGCACGTGCAAAATAGGTATCTTTGTGCACACTACAGTGTTTTTATCTTTATTTTTACAAGAGGTAATGCCTGGGGCTGTGCAGCTCCAGAACAGCACCTCTCTGCTTAATAAGACTTCCTCAGGTCCAGTGCTATTTTTCTATAAAAAGAGGTGCCGGAGGTCACCTTGTTCTCTTAGAATGGCAATGGCACCCACATTAGAGGTGCCAGAACTGAGTTCCGGGTGAAAAAAAGCCCTGCTCAGGTCCAAGGTGGAGGGGTGCCCTCCCAATGCTGTTGGACTCAAACTCCTATCATCCCTAGCCAGTAGGACAGTCAGAGGATGATGGGAGTTTGAGTTAAATATTGGAGAGCAGAGCATTGCTGTGCATGGAGGGAAACAGGCGGGATCTTGCTTGTGTATTAACAGCAATCTTTGGGGTGGACAGCTGGAGGACTTCGTAAGAGTCCCTCGTGCTGGAGGAGCAGCACAGACACACCTACAAGTGGGAAGTGTTTGCGTTTCTGCTTCTGCTCCATCTCTTCCCTACTCATTCCCCCAGATTGCCGTGATTCAGCAAGCTGCAGTGGCCTAACGGCTTTGTCAAAGCAGCCCCAGCCCCACCCAGACTTCCTGAGACGGGTTTTGAAATTTCTCATTTTGTACCAGCTCCTGTGCACCCCACCCTGGGACTTCCCCATCTTGCAGGCCTGGGGGAAGGTCGTGGGCAGATTAGACAAAACACTGTGCGCAGTAAGGGGGACCCCATTGCCAGAGAAGATTAGAGGAAATGCTTAAACTCTGTATATCTGGATGGGGGAGACATGAAAGCGTCTGGCCCTGTGAAGAGATTCCTCTTCTAATTCCAGTTGCCTAGGAGGCTTACCGGAGTGACTCAGTGACGGGCTGGTAGTGGCGAAGGAACACAGCACATGTTTGGTGCCACCAGCGGAGGCTAGTCAGTCAGGGCAAATGGGGCATAGCCTCCCTTGCCCGTCAGGTGGTGGCTCTGCCTGTCATGGACTCTGGCAAGGATGCCTTCCTCCCTACCTGTCCCCGTGGGCCACCACCAGCGCCGCATGGCACTCAGTACCATTTCCATCCCACAGGGATATGGGTCCCATAGCTCAGTGGTGCAGCACATGCTCTGCACGCCCAAGGCCCCAGGTTCAATCCCCGACCTTCAGAAAAGGCTGGGAGAAGCGCCCTGCCTGCACCCCAAGAGAGCCGCTGCCAGCCAGTGTAGGCAGTCCTGTGTTAGATGGACCCACGGCCTGACTTGGTATCACACTCGGTTGTAGGGCCATGTTCCGGCACGGGAACCTTAACAGGCTCTGACAGGGAGGGGAGGGGCCAGTTGGTTGAGCATGAGGACAGGAGGTGCTGTCTGTGTCCTTGGTTTGGTCAGCCCATTTCCTGCCCTTGGAGTCATGCAGCCTGATCTGTTTATTCTCCAGGGCAGGCTGTCTGCTTCATATCATCTGCACTCCCACTGCAGTGGCCTCGGACAAGCCTATCTTTCTCAGCCTCAGCTTGCTCCCCCTACTTCTGCAAAATGGGGAGTAATACTACAGTATTGGCCTACCATGCAGGGTTGTTATGAAAGCGTATGAAGACAAAGTGTGGGATGCTCTGAATGACTGGAGCACGTATACCCTAAGTGTTCCTGTCCCCTCCATTTTTCTCCCCAGCTGAAAAGGAAGAGAGTGAAACAAGGGGGGGGGGGTGGAGCTAGCATGGGAAGGGTACGTGGGTGCCCCCTGCTGGTCTACCCAGGAATTGCCATGGTGCACTTTTGTGTGTCTCTCTGAGTGCTTGGTTCCTTTTAAGAATCAGGACTGAGGGTTAAATTCCTCACACTTTTGCAGACAAAAATGCCCAGAGGTCAGCATCTGACGTTAAAATTGACAGGCCTCACACCTCTCTGGAAGGCATTATCCATGTAAATAACAGCATCTATATAGCACATTTCACGTGCTCGAAGCATAATACATCATGCATTTTCATTAAGTGAGTCTTAAAACCAGTGTGGTGGTGTGGTCTGAAGCTCAACATCAAAAAAACTAAGATCTTGGCCACTGGTCCCATCACCTCCTGGCAAATAGAAGGGGAAGAAATGGAGGCAGTGAGAGATTTCACTTTCTTGGGTTCCATGATCACTGCTGATGGTGACAGCCAGCAGTCACGAAATTAGAAGACGCCTGCTTCTTGGGAGAAAAGCAATGATAAACCTAGACAGCATCTTAAAAAGCAAAGACATCACCTTGCCAACAAAGGTCCGTATAGTTAAAGCTATGGTTTTCCCAGTAGTAATGTACGGAAGTGAGAGCTGGACCATCAAGAAGGCTGATCGCCGAAGAATTGATGCTTTTGAATTATGGTGCTGGAGGAGACTCTTGAGAGTCCCATGGACTGCAAGAAGATCAAACCTATCCATTCTCAAGGAAATCGGCCCTGAGTGCTCACTAGAAGGACAGATCCTGAAGTTGAGGCTCCAGTACTTTGGCCACCTCATGAGAAGAGAAGACTCCCTGGAAAAGACCCTGATGTGGGGAAAGATGGAGGGCACAAGGAGAAGGGGACGACAGAGGATGAGATGGTTGGACAGTGTTCTCGAAGCTACTAACATGAGTTTGGCCAAACTGCGGGAGGCAGTGAAGGATAGGCGTGCCTGGCCTGCTCTGGTCCATGGGGTCATGAAGAAGCGGACACGACTGAACGACTGAACAACAACAACAAAAGACCTGGGAGACAAGAGTTCAAATCACCACTCAGCTATGAAGCTCACAGGGTGACCTAGGGCTTTTCACTCATTCTTAGCATTTTCTCCCTCACAGGGTTATTGTGAGAATAAAATGGCAAGGAGAACTATGTCTGCCACCTTGAGCTCCCTGGAGGAAAGGTGGGATATCACTTTAATGTATAAATAGATAAAGAAATAATAAACAATATCTCTACAAGGAAAGCCGGTATCATTTCCCCTATATTCCAACTTGTGCATATGCAACACTATGAGTTTATTAGCTTGCCTAGGCTATGAAGTCAGCTGTGGGGATTTATAAGCAAATTATACATTATGTGTTTAAAACAGACATCAACATACGGTTAGTTGCTTACAGCAAAAGGCTAGCCATGCTTACACAAAAGTAACCCCTACTGATTCAATGGGGCTTACTGTCCCAGGTAAGTGGCATTAGGATTGCAGCCTTAGTCAAATTACTGGTGGCACATACTACAACATACAACTAATTAATGCTTGCTTCTTCTTTTTCAACTATGTATTTGCGCACACACACACTCTTCCAGATTTGCAGTCCTGGGGGCAGATGTGTGGAGAACCATATTTTGCAATTATTGATGTCACTAGGATCCATTCAATAGCACCCTCTGATAGTCATACAAAACAGAAGTGTATCCACACTTCTAAGAATGTTGTACTCCTGGTGAAGAGTAGTTTTCAGATTTTAGTCGCCACTTCTTCAAGTGCTGTAACCCATCTGGAAATCTAATTTGTCAGCTAGGGCAGGAGTGGAGGAAGAGGAAATAAATGTGTATCAGGCACAGTCAGTAAGGTTAAAGTGGCTTCCATGTGTCTGAAATGTATGGCTGCTGTTCATGCACACATATCATGGGAACAGATTTTCCCCCAATGCACATTTTGCATGTGGATTGAAGTGGAGAAAAACCACAAGAGTTGAAACTAGCAAATGCACATGCAGCACTTTTTGCTGTGAGCAGTATGCAATTATTTAAACAAATGTTGTCCTTGCAGAAAAAGATCGGGATCCCATACTGTGCTCATGGTTGGAAAGCCTCACCATTTAAACAAATGTGCACCATGCACAATGGAAACTGCCATGTAGAGGTATTGGAGGGAATTAATTCTTTGCATGTACACAATCATTTATATCCATATTCTGGATATGCATACCGTATGTGGGACTGTGTGTGTGAATTTTATCTGTAAGTTGCTATAGTGGGTGGTTGTCTGTGTGCTGTGTATACATGTGCAAATACATACACTAAAGTTCTCAGAGTGATTCTCAGTAATACACCCCAGTCGTGGTGGTTCATGACTGGGCAGGGCAGGCCTGCTCAGTGCCTTTTCTGTTGGTGTTGGGTGGCTGGGAGAGACAGTTCTATCATGGCATTTTGGCACCAGAGCCACTTAGAGGCTTGCAAGGCAGTTTCATTTACCAGCAAAGTGTCTGTTGTTGTGGCAAATGGAGGAATGGGGCAAGTGCTGGTGCACATCTCTGGCCAATGCAGCCTGAAGGATCTCTATCTTTGCCCCACTTCATGCCACAATGCAGTGCTTTACTTGCTCTTATTAACATCTGGGGAGAAAGTAACAGGGTACACTCAGGAATGCCACTGCGATAGAGGCTAAACCTGTTCCCTCCTACTCACACCCTGAATAACTCATCTGAAGCAGGTTTATTCCCTTCTCATTTATGTCCCATATTGCCACCTATTTACTTGGTCCCATAGAGGTCCCGTAGAAACCATTGAGAATCAAGATTGTGCTTTTCTACATAGCCCAGCTCCTTCTCCAGTACAGCCCCTCCTCCATATCTCCAGTTCATTTTGGGGGGTCTTGGGACCTGGCTTTCATAAGGAAATAAAATCTTATATTCCTGAAATCCTGTTCTATCCTGGAGCCCCAGAGCAAGTAAGAATATGTTAGTGAAGAACAGATAGGGAGGTAAGTAGATATGAACAGAAACATCCATTCACCAAACACTCTCAGGACTTGGTAGCAACAGGAAACATTTTGTCCAAGTTGGCTTTTAGTCACCATTGGCTTCTTACAGGCCATTCAGTGGGCCACCCAAGGATTTTGGTGCTTGGCATGGCAAAACTTCTAGCTCCCCATCCTACCAATCAACATCCTAGGAAGCTTCCCTACATCAGCCCCCACTGAAGTGAACAGGAGTACTTGTGTGCAGTTTGCTGTCTGTTTTCCACACCGCTCCCCAGCCCCATAATAGCACCCCAAATTCACCATTAAGTCTGCAGCCCCACCTAAGCTCAGGCTTCTGCAGTCGTTGCGAGCACACTCAACACCTGGTGTGCCATCACAGACATTCAAAAATGGACCTTTGCAATGCAAGGAAAAGCTGGTTCTTTAACATGCTTACAGATGATCACCAGCAGTTTGTTTGCTGAGTGGTGTATTTAGGAATCAACACAAGTGAGGCTTTTCCCACTGGCAACTGGGGCCAAAGGGTTGATGTAACTGGACCCTGAAATATGCTCATGCTAGGACTCTGACATACCTCCAAGGGAAGGCAGCTCCAGACTGTGGTTAAGCAGCCACCTGCTGTGCATGCCTTTGGGCAGCCAGAGGGCATCTTGCTGCCCTAAGCAGCTGTGCCCGCCCCCCTCCGGCAATCTGAGAGTTGCACTCCAGTCACAGAGATAACGCTCAGGCTCAGCCATGGGCACAGCCAGGAAATGCCGTTTACCTTTCTGCCTTTCTATTTATCTACTTGCACTTTGACGTGCTTTCGAACTGCTAGGTGGGCAGGAGCAGGGACCAAGCAATGGGAGTCACCCCATCGTGGGGATTCGAACCGCCAACCTTGTGATCAGCAAGCCCTAGGCTCTGTGGTTTAACCCACAGCACCTTTGTTACAGGATGCTAATTCTTAATGCATTGCTCTTGGCCGATCATGGAAGAGACTTGACTAGTGGTTTCAAGAGCTCACTGAGCTTCCAAGGCACTCGTGTAAATACGAGCTGGGCAAACACACACACACACACACGGATCAGCAAGAAGAGGAACCAAAGACACTCCTGTACAGTATATTATGGATCCTACCCCACGCAAGCAGCCACTACTCATCAGTCCTGATCTATAGAGCTCCTTTGGTGAGCACTCATTTTGAGAAATCAGTTTCCTTGTGGTGCAGAAAATAAGCTTTAAGGAACGCATTTCATCTCCCTTCCACCTTATGGCAATCCACTGAGCAGGTAGGTCTATGGAAAAGGCTTGACAGGGTGGGGTGGGGGGGTGTTTAGTAAAAGAGATGCATGCAGTTCCGAGGTTCTATCAATAGGTGGCCCTCTTGACTCCCTTCCCAGCTCCCCCCATCCCCCCTCCCGCTTCTTTCCCCCACTGCTGCTCCTCCTTCAAGCAGCACAGAAGAACTCCCAGCCTAGGGACCTGGCTTCATATTTTCCCCTTATTTGGAGAGTTTCATTTCTTTGGGTTTTTAAAATAACCAGCCAGACCCTCCCCAGGGCCCTGGGGGACAGGGATATAGCAGTGGGCTGCGAATCAGGACAGAAGGGTGTCAGTCAGCTGAGGAAGGGAGCACTGGGGATTGGGGGGGGGTGCAAGAAGGCTATGGCTTGGTTGGGGTGGGAGATGGGAGCAGAGCAAGGGGGAGCCCAAGCTGTAAGAAATCAAGGCTGAAGCAAGGGTGGTGGGCCGAGTTCTCGGAGCTGGTGTTCAAAAAACAACAACAACTCCTTTTACTCTGCATGACCTAATCTGGAGTAACAGTCATCCCACCCTGATTCTGGACTCCTCACCAGGCTTAAGAATCCCCACTTTCCTCATGAACATGCTTTGAAAAGGCAAGAAAGTGACAGTCCGTCCCTGTCACCCCCACCCCACCCCAAATATTTAATAACCCCATGTGTGAGGTAGTGTAGTTCAGGGGAGTTCTGGGCTAAATGAAGTACCGGGTATCCAGCACTGGGAATATTTATTGCCTTCCTACCCCATCTTTCCTCCAATAAGCTTAAGGTGGTTTACCTGGCTCTTTATCACCACCAAACCCTACAAGGCTGAGAGGAAGGGACTGGCTCAAAGTCACCCGATGAGCTTCAGGGCTGATTGGGAGTGTACATATGTTTTGAGTCCTGGTCTCCTAGGTTCTAGTCCGACACACTAACCACTACACCTCATGGCAATAAAAGGTTGGGGATGTCCCACCTGTTTGTTCATTTTTCCTGACACAGGTGAGACCAAAAGCCCACTCACACACAACCGCTGAAGGCAATGACGGCCATGGTTCTTTTAGTGCCTCCAGCACAGACTTTCTCCCACACAGCTGCAAGCTCTGGGCTGCCTGTGTAAAAGCTGGCCATTTCCCACCTGCCACCCAGCCACCATGGGCTGGGTGGCAAGGCTCAGTCTGCTTTCTGAGCAGTTGTGATGGCATGCCAAAAGCGGGCGCAGGCTCGGCTTAGCACACACCAAGAGCCGCCTTTCACTCAGCCAGTTCAGCCCAAGGCAGGAAAAGTGGGCCTGTCATGACGTAATCTGAGGCAGCTGCCTCAGGTGGCTTGTGAGGGGGACAGTCCATTAAACAGCAGCAACCTGTCAACGGTTGTTCTTATGCTTGCATCTTTCTGGTGAGTTCTGTTTGGCTTTCCTGCCCTCAAGCACCAAAATGCCTCAGGCTATCTCTGCCAGAGGGGCAGCCCCCAGAGTGAGGCCAAGGGAGGCAGTGGGTTTGGGATGCCATGCAGGACAGCAAAGAGAAACCACACACTTGTTCTGCTCCTGTTCATTTCGGTGAGGCTCATGCAATATAACCTCCAGGAGGATGTGGCCGTTCCCAGAGGCATCTGGTTGGCTGCCTCAGAAACACGATTTGGGGCTAGAAGGGCCTTTGGCTTGATCCAGCAGCCAGGGTCCTCTTAGGCTCTTATGAATTGTGCCCTGTGTGGACTTTCTACCTCAGGCATGCAAAAAAAAAGTAAGGGGTAGCCCTCCATGTTCTAGTACTTTCCCAAGAGATTTTGGCAGCCCCCAACTTCCATATTAGTACCCTTTTGTTTGCACTTTCCTTAGGGTGGCCTACGTGGCTTCCCCTTTCTTTTTACCCTTGCAACAACCCTGTGTGGTAGGATAAGCTGAGAGGCAGTGGATCATCTAGTAGGCTGAGTGAGGCATTGAACCTGGGGCTCCTTGGTCCTCGCTTGACATACTAGCCAAGACACAGTGGCTCTTCCTCTCTACGGAGCTATTGAACAGGAAGGCTTCTAAGCTGTGGTGACACACCTTGAGGACATCACCAGGACATCACCTTGAGGACATCATCTGTGCAAGTGGGACTGTAGTTGCCAAAAGACATGCAGGGCCTTCCTTTTTCTTATTTTTTTTTTAATGTATTCAGTGATGCTTTAACATGTCACAAAGCAAACCAGCATTGAGGACATGTCTCTTCATCCTTCCTCATTCCCAGGACTTCCCTAGGGCAGCATAATTCAGAACACATTACACATCCTAGAAGGGATCTTAGGGACATCCTTACAGCATTTGGGGTTGGGATAGGAAGGATGGGCCACTCGGTCTAGAACAGAGTCCTAGGTTTTCACATTCTCATCCCTTGTGCCCATACCCACCACCCACCCTGCCTATATTATTCCACCTGCCCAGCCTCACCCCTTCTTTCTGATGCAATATACTTTTGGAATGTACAGACCAAATGATACTCATTCTTTCCAGGGTAATCTGCAATAACAATACTTGTAGTATATTCACAATGCTAAAGCACATCGGAACCCCTTGACTGGCTCACACAAGCTTTTATGGCAGCCTTCACTCACCTGGTGCCCTCCAGTTGCTTTGGACTGCAATTTCCATCAGCCCTGCTACCTGGAGCCGAAGGGAGTTTTAGTTCAAGACCTGGAGAGCCCCAGGTGTCCTGCAATCCTAATCCCATTTACCTGGGAGTAAATCCCAATGAATACAGAAGGTTTTAATTCCAAGTAGACATGGTTACTGTAAGGCTGTTATCCTATGGTATGCCCAGGAGTAATCCTAATAGAATAAAGTGGGATTTATTTCTGCATAAACAGCATAAAGTCATGCTGGTTTTCACTTTACATAATCTTGAGCATGTGCCTGTGAGCATGCACTGAGAGAGCTAGGGGTGGGGGCAGTACTCTTTAATTACCTCAATTGTACTGACACACGCGTGGTGTACAAGGATTAAGTGAGGCTGCATTCGTACAATAGACTAGTGCACATACACAAGATCACACCCTTAGACTTTTTGTTAATTCATCCAGAACAAATATCACCTTCTCTCGATTAAATGCTTACAGTCACTAATGGCCATTAGAATTTCCACTTGACTCCTGAAATAATATATTTAATTATAATAACATTTAAACTATGTATGGAGGTTATTGTTTTTGTTTATTACCATGTTATATATTTTTGTGCTTTGATATTGCAAACCACCCTGTGATCCTTGGATGGAAGGTGGTGTAGAAATTCAACAAATAAAATAAAATACGTATTGAAATTGTTGGTGGGAAAAACAATTTTCACGTTTGCCAGTGTAGTGGAGCGTGTTAGCCTTAGAGCTCAACAATCTGGGTTCCAATCCCCACTGAGCCAGAGAGCTCACTGTGTAGCTATGAGCTTCTGTATTTCAGACTAGTCTGCTTTGCAGAGTTGTTATGAGGATAGGATGGGATAACACCGTGTGCACCACCATGAACTTGCTAGGGAAAGGATAAATAAGACAGTACGGTACAATGCAATACATTACAATTCCAGACAATGCAATGCAATGCAATACAGCTTCCAGGATTGTGAAGATGACAAGATGTTTAAAATGATGCTCAGGGGTAGCTAATTTACTCTAATGTGTATTCTTCTCCCTTGTTCTCACCGGCCACACCCAGTTGTGGCTGACACTCAGTGGTGTCAGAAACCAACCTGGGGCACAATCATGAGCCCATAATTGCACATTCCCCATCATACAGGGAAAAAGTGACCAGAAACTTCTGCATTTTGCAACACCATCAGCCACGAAGGCACACACCCAGAAATTGCTTAGACCAGATGACACTCTCTTGTATTCCGAATCAGATGTGGTTAAAGAGGTGCTAAGAGGTGCGGCTCCTCCCTGAGAAGCAGCCTCACTGTGAAACGATGCACTGTAGCCTCCTAAGGTGGATTTGGGGACAGCAGGGTGAGAGCCAGCAAAGTTCCCACCCGGGGAGGACAAAATCCGCGGGGAAATTCTCCCGCCCCCACCTCACTAAAATAGGCAGGGGTGCCACCATTTCGACAGTTTGCAGGGCTTCCGAGCAGACTGTGCCCATGGGCGTAGTCAGGATTTATTTTAGGTAGGGTAGGATTCATGTTAGGGGGCGCAGAACCGAGTAATATGCGATGCCACGACTGTGCCCCATGTTATTTAGTGGGGGCAGTTTAAGGGTGCCACGCACGGAACCTGCACGGGTCTATTTCGAATTCCTGCTTACCAAGAGACTTCCCGACCTTCCCCGATGCTAGTTATCTTCTGATCTACTAATCAAAGGCAAAAAGATTTTGGTGGCTCCGGCTGTGCTGCAAGAACCACAGGCTCACAAGCTCTAGTTGTCCTCCCAGCCCGCCTACCGAAACCTACACAGATGCAATCCAGGCTGGCAGCAGGTTTTGGATTTGATATCCCGCTTTTCACTACCCGAAGGAGTCTCAAAGCGGCTAACATTCTCCTTTCCCTTCCTCCCCCACAACAAACACTCTGTGAGGTGAGTGGGGCTGAGAGACTTCAAAGAAATGTGACTAGCCCAAGGTCACCCAGCAGCTGCATGTGGAGGAGCGGAGACGCGAACCCAGTTCCCCAGATTACGAGTCTGCCGCTCTTAACCACTACACCAAACTGGCTCTCCAGGTTGAACTGAAAAGGCTGTTGGATTTAACAAGAACGTGCAGGTAAAGTCACCTGAATAAACCGATTGTGTCCATCGCCCGCGCTTCTGCACTGAGCAGGAGTTCACGCGGGTGGCCATTTATCACGTGTCTCTTGTACCTGATGCGTGATGCAAAAATTCCTTGCCCCTGGCCGGATGATGCCGAGGAACCACCTGAGCAAATGGTTCTATTGGAAGAACGGGAGCGGGGAGGTTCCGTGCCGGTGGTCCACCCGAGGTGCCCCACCAGCGCCACCCAGGACCTTGCCCGCCTCCACATCTCCCTCAGGAGGGGGCGCTGCGAGGGGAGAAAGGCCCGAGACCCCGCTCGCCTTCCGCTCTTCTGCTCAACAGCGGACACCTTTCTCCTCCGGACGCTCCGGCTCCCCTGCTCCCTCTTCCGCGCAGCTCCCTCATCCCGACGTGCCGTGCACGCGAGTCCCTTCACCGCGTGTCCTCCTGGCTCCCCGCCTCGGCTCTTCTTCTGAGCTTAGGCATCCCGGCTCTCGTTCTCCCCCACGACGTCTCCTTCCTTGTTGCGCTTCCCGGCCTCCCTCCTCCTCCTCCTCCATCCCCAGCCTGACTTCCCTCCCTTTCCTTGCCTGGTCCACCTTCCGTCTTCCTCCTTCCCTCTTTCCCAATCCCAGCGCCTTCGTTCCCCCGCCCTTTCCCGGTCTCACCGCCCCAGTCCCAGTCGCCCGTCCAGCCCCGTCGCGGTCCTCCGTCGCCCTGCCTTCTGCCCCGCTTCCCTCTCCGCCGCCGGCCTTTCTGCATCCCGTCCCGGCGGCGCCCTCTCCCTCTTCCCCATCCCGGATGCCCTCCTCACCTCTCCGGACCGGCGGGCGGGCGGGCAGGGCTCGGGCTGGTGCTCCTGCCTGCCCAGCGACGGACGGGCTGACGACGGGACGGGACGGGGCGGTACGTGCGTCTCGGGCCGGAGCTCGGCTCGGAATGGCCGGGCGGCGGGCGGCGGCGGGGAGGACACCGGGCGGGCGGGCGGCTCAGCAAGCCTTAATTGGTAAAGAGCAGAGTCGACGGGAGGAAGGAGGGACGGGGGGAGGCCAGTGGCAGCAGATGGGGGGAGCAGGAGGAGGAGGAGGGACCCAGGCGCCGCCCCCGGGGTGAGCTCAGAGCAACGTCCACCGGGGGGGGGGGTACAAGGGTTGCCCCTCTAGAGGGCGCCCCACGGGGAGCGCGCCGGTCATTGCCCTTTTGCCCTCCAGGGAGCGCCAACTGCAAGCGGGGAGTGGGCAGCTCTGCCACGGAAGGGGCATCCCCCTCCTTCCACTAGGGGGCGTCAGCCACCATGTGGGGAAGAGTGATGGCCTACGGAGGGATCAAGCAAAGCAAAACGGCTATGTCGAGTTTGCAGGGCTTTGGACATTGCTGAAGGGTGGTGGAGGACACAATGGACAGATCTGCCCCACTCCCCAGGGGCAAAATTCACAGGGCCGCCCTCCTGCACAAGCCTCCTGGAAATTACCCTGTGGACACAGGAAGAGCCTCCTTGTGGCAATTGGCAGAGGGCCAATTGGACTTGCCTCCTCAAGCCCCAAAATGACTCCCCACCTCTAGGCCACCTCCCTCCCGCCTTGCTCCAATGCCAGGCAGACCACCACAAGCCCCCTTAACCATGCCCACATTGGCCCAGGGATCTTTCCGCTTAGTCATGGTGCCGATCTGTTCCCCATCACTATGGGCTGGGCATGAATCATGGGCACAGAAGGGGAAGGAAGAGGGTCAGCTTGTGAGGGACGTGGGGCACGGGGGGGGGGGGTAGCGAACAGAGACAGAGGGCGCAGGAAGTGGCAGGAAGTGAGGCATGGCAGGATTGGGCGCTGGGGGTGATAAGTTGCTGCTGGGAATGGCCGCAGTCAGGGCAGCTGAGTGGCTGGCGTGGCTGATAAAAGACTCGAGAGAATGACAAGGGTTACAACAGGCATGGCCAAACTTGGCCCTCCAGATATTTTGGGACTACAGCTCCCATCATCCCTAGCTAACAGGACAGTGGTCAGGGATGATGGGAATTGTAGTCCCAAAACAAATGGAGGGCCAAGTTTGGCCATGCCTGGGTTATAAGAATACATAATTACTTACTGTATTTGTAATAGATGACATACAAAGAACCCAGAGGTACGTCTAAAAATCGGCAAACCTATCAACTTAAAAAATGGCACATGATTTGTACCCACCTGAGTGAGTGGATGTATGTCTACAGCTGAGCAAGCCTTTATGTGTTGGAGTTCCTATGCAATGTGTTTGCCTGCTCTGTGGCATGTCTGTGTAGGCGTCTATGTGGGCCCTTGTGTGCTGCAGCTTGTGTGTTAGCAGCACAGGTGCATTCTTTAGGCTTGTACAATATGGAACACGGAGCCCTGAGCCGCACACCCAGTGGGGGGGGGGGCAGAGAGAGGCGATCTTCCGAATCTATTTCCTTGAAGATAGAGCACATGAGAAAAGCAAGTGGACTGCTGGATCCCATATTGAGGTGAGATCAGGAAATGGTTGCACCAAATTGTTACACAGCCAGGACCAGCCATTTTGGTGTCTAAAATGCAAAATCCAAATGGTCCCACTTCCTCTCTGTGGATTAATATGAGAAAGGTTGGGGTAGGGCCCATCTCAGTGGCAGAATGATGCGGAAGGTCCCACAGTCAATCCCTGGCCTGTGCAGGTAGGGCAGTGCAAGACTCTTGCCCGAACCCCTGGAGAACCATGGGCCATCGGTAACCATTACTGAGCAAGATGGGCCAATGGAAGCTATGTAAAATGAAGCACAATCCATTGGGAAGTTCTCTTGGAACAGCCTCCTCTTGAATCTGCTCCTTTGCTTAGGAAAACTTCCTGGTGGGTTGAGCCCCAAGGGCCAGATCTACTTATCTCCCAGTCTGTCACCCTTCAAAGTGTCCAAAATTGGCTTCCTGAGGGGGCCACTCTTCTGAGGGCCAAGCAGCAAGGTTCTGGCTCATCTAGTGGCAGGCTGTAGTCTCGCTACCATATACTACACTCACACCTCAGGGTCCTCTGTATATGAGGATGATGAAATTATTTGTGTATGCAACAACAGCAACAGCCAGAATACTATATGTGCAGAAATGGAAGGAAGGAGAAGTTCCAACCAAGGAAGAATGGATCTTAGAACTAATGGACTAGGCAGAAATGGCAAAATTGACAGCGAGAGTAAGAGGTCAAAACTATGAACTTTTTATTGAAAAGTAGAGACCCCTTTTGGACTATTTGAGGAAGTATTATGGCCAAATGAAGTCATGAGCAGGATTCAAAATTTATGTAGGAGAAGAGAAATGACAACAGTTGTAATAGAGGAAATAAGTAGGGTATAGATATGCAACATAATGCAGCAGAGAAAGGGAGGGAATTAAAAACATCATGAAGGTAAATATGGGAAGTCAAACGGTTAAGGGAAATATGTATTAAAGTTGAAGTTGATTTGTTAGAATTTCTGAAATTTAATAAAATTTGGGGGAGGGGCACAAATTGGCACACAGGAAATGACACGTGATACAGGAGGCTCCGTGCAGCACACACTTTGCAGCCATTCTGCAGAGTGCCAAGATCGTGCCTATGGCAGTTTTACAGCCTGGCCCTCTCAATGGTGACTCAGGAACAAATTCAATGGATTTCAACAAATCCATTTCAGCCTTAATGAACGAAATGCTTTATTTTGCTTTAATCTACCTCTTTGTCCCAATGAACTTGGTGAGTTGTGTTGGACACGCTCCTATATGTTCAACTCACCTAAGCTCATTGCAACAAAGAGGTAGAATAACGCATGCGCACTTCAGTGGTGTGCGCACACTGGGCGAAGACAACCAAGAGCGAGAGTGTGGAGCTGCTCCTACTGACTCAGACCATTGGTCCCTCTACTCCAGGAATGACAACTCTGGCTCTCCAGGTGCTCTGTTGCCTATGCTGGATGGAGCTGATGGGAACTCGAGTCCATCACACGTCCAAAGCAGCTTCCCCCAACCAGACGTTTTAGACTGCAGCATGGCGACTGACGAGGGGAGTTGGAGTCCGGCAACATATGGGGGGCACCAGTTAAGAAATGCTGACCTGGAGGGCCACACGTTCTCCCCCCAGCAGGTTTCCAAGGGCTCGGGTGCAGCTGCCCCTTCCATCACTGAAAAATTGAATCCAATGCTCAGTAAGTCGCCCAGTCAGTTTAGTGGAATGTATATGTGCAAGGGTACTAAGTCATAGGAAATGCAATGGGTTGCATTCCTCCAACTGCCGCATGACCATATTTGCATACCTGGAATGAAGTTGTGTGAACATTTTAGGCTCTCACACTGGCAGGCTTTCAAAGAAGAGGAATCTTGACCCACTTTAACGCCGCCCTTCAGCAAGAGTACTTCCTTTTGGTCTGGTTGACGCAAGCACTCCAGTTTAAGCTACTGCCGCTTCTCTTGGTTTCACACCCATACTGAGATTAGATGTTCCTTCGCTTTGAATAGGGGGTGCTGGGTGGGGGGTGAGTGGATGAGGCTGCCTAGAAAAGGACTCTCAGCTCAGTTCCTTCTGCCCATAAGTGTTGCTCTGCTCTGCAAAACTGCCTTTTCCTTGAGGTATCAACTAGGAAACAATGTAAACTTGCTGGGTCTTCCAGCACTTAGTAAAAACAGCACAGTGTCTTTTGGCAGTACAAAGACTAACAGATTCGTTGTGACATATGCTTCCTTCAGCTGTAAGTAAACACCCAACTGTGAGCCCTAAGATAGGTTTGCATGTTGGTCTGGTTTACACAGAGCACTCGCATAGTGTAAAAAAACCCTAGCAAATCCTGACAAATCTAGATTTTGAACCAAGATTAGGAGACTTCTGCAACCTACCAGTCCACTTTGGATATCCCCAGACTGGAGGGTTCAGGGCCATATAGAGACAGATGCAGATCAAGCAATATTTGAGGCCTCTCCAGGTCCTGTTGTGGAGCAGTGATGTTACCATTGCACACCAAGGCCTGGAGACATTCAGGGTGTTTACATCCATGAATGGGACTCTTCCCTGCTTCACACTTCACAGTGTTTACTAGAGGTGGGAGCAAGAGGAAACACCCAAGAACATTCCATTTGTGAAGGAGAAGCCCCAAGTCCTTAGGGGAAGGTCTGCAGCTCAGTAGCAAAGCATGTAATTTGTGTGCAGAAGGTCCTAGCTTTGGTCCCTAGCATCTCCAGGCAGGGCTGGGAGAGACTCCTGCCTAAAACTCTGGAGAGGCACAAGTCAATTCAGACCCTGCCAGTGGACCAAAGGTCTGAGGGAGCTTCCTACATTTCAATCTGCACAAAAACCCTCACAGTGATGAAAAGAACCCCCCCCCATGCATGTGTCTGAGGGTGGCCCTTTCACAACCATGAACACCATACAACAGGGGATGAGTTTCCAATCCAGAATTCCTATTCATTTTCCATGGATCCAGAGGACAACTGGGAAATTTAGGAAGTGGAGTTGGGTCTGAATGACTTTGTCTTTTAAGAGGGAGCAATTCTCCGAGTGGAGAAAAGTCACACTAGGATTCCAGTCCTAGCAAGTATCCCAGACACTATCTTTGTGGTTCCTAAGACCATGGAAGGAATAGTGATGTTGTGCATTGTGGTCACTATTTCAGCTGCTTGCAGGCTCATGGCTGGATCTGGCTAAAGCAGACAGGGAACCTGTGTGGTCCTCCAGATATTGTAACACAGTTCAGTGCTGATTGCCTGGTGATAATCAAGTCTAGCTGGTACCAGTGGTGACCTTGGATGTTTCCAGGACACTTGCCATTTTGCCTTGTTGAGTAGAATGTGTTCATGATGCAGAGGCTGTGATGGGAGCACAGCTCCAGCAGCCTTTGTCCATTCCTGTTCATGTTCCCAATACCAAAGTGCAGGTGTCCCATGAATGATAATCATCCCCAACTATGGCATTGAAATCTCTCAGGAGGAATAAGTGTTTGTAGGCTGAGATCCTCCTGACAGCCTGGTCTGGTTCCTGGCAGAACTGGTCCTTGGTTGGTATGTCAGCAGAGGCAGATCTACTATGAAACCAATGAAGCTTTAGCTCCAGGGCCCTGAATTCCAGAGGGACCCCAAAAGTGACTATAGTCTACATTGCTTAAATTCTTTGGGTCAAGTAGATCCCATTTGGGTTACACAACTCAAGTGGATTATTTGTTTGTTAAATATATTTCACCAAGTTTGAGAGTCAGTAGCACAGATGTCGTAAAGGTGGAGTGTCGCGGTACAGCAATGTAGTAGTTACCGGTAATTTATTTTTTATGAGTGCTCAGACACAGAGCTTTAAAGCATGGACTGTCCCTGCCCTAAAAATTCCCCAGTTCACTTCCATTTCCCATTCTTAGACTATGTCTTGCTTGATCAACACATGTCTTGCTTAATTGCAAGGAAAAGGAAATTAATTCAAAATAAGGGAAGAAACATGGGAGGAAGTGAAATAAGTCAGGCAATAACCAGAATGAAATAATGCTTCTAGAGGTGCCATGTTATCTCCTGGTATGGTGACTTGCAAGAATTGGGTTCTCTCGGCGTAATCTGCAGAGCTCACCATAGTGCCAGATTGCAAGGCTCTGTGCTGTTCCGTGTCTTCTTTTCTCCTTTAAACCTCCTAGTCTTCCTCCTTTGCAAAGTTATCCCCTGGAGACCCTTTGTATCCTCTGGAGGGTTTCTACTTTCCAGCATCCTGGACCCTGTTCCTTCTGGCTGTCGCAGCTGCCATAGACAAAGTGAAATGGTAAGCCTTCCTTGTTGCCCCTTCTTACCTGCTCACTTGATGGCTGCCAGAGAGAGGACTTCTGAGCCAGGCAAGGGCTTGTTCCAGCTAGAATACAGGATAACCAGCAGGTATGGTCAGGAGGGGGAGAAGCACCCTGATTCTGGGGCACACATCTCATTGCAAGGCTCAGAGAGAGCAGTGAGCAGGTCTCCCATGTCCGGACAGGATGTCCATGTATTGATACCCTTAAGGAGCTAGTGGAAGTTTTGCACAAAGGCTGGGACATGGTTTCAATGGCCATATTGAAAGGCAGGGGACTAACCTGCCTTCTGGGGATGGAGGGCACGGCCGGCAGAAAGCAGGGTGCTTGGCGCACTCTTCCCCACAGCACTTCCTGGATGAAAACAGGGACACTCTTGTGTATTGTCCCACTATAGATCACTCAGTTCCTCTCTTCCCTTTTCCACATTTACAAATTGCTGAAAGCTGTTCCCCGCCTGCCATAGGTACATTGTCTAGCTGTGCCTTTCACCAGAGCAATAGCTGTAGCAATTAGCAGACAGTGGCTTTTTTTCTGGTGTGCTGATAAACTTGGTATTGGTTGGCATCGGCCTGTCTTGAGAGCAGAGGTGTAGTTTTGGGGGGAGGCAGAGGGGCCTCAGTCCCGGGCTCACAATTCTGAGGGGGCATGAACCAGACACCCTCCTGCAGGGATCCCCATCCTGCCCTGCCTGCCACCAGGCATCTCTGAGCCCTGGGGCCCTGGTGCTCAGAGCCCAAACTGGCTTTGCTGCTGTGTCTCTGCCTCCTTGCTGAATGGCTGCCCGGCTAGCGTTGGAGGGAGGGATTTTACCCACTAAGGGCTGCGTCGGCCAGCCAGACTTCTCCCTGCGCAGGTGGGCAGGTGGTGCAGCATAGCCCCGCTTGGCTGCGGTGGCATGGGGGCACTCCTATTTGGCAGCGTTGGGAATGAGGTCTGGGCTAGCGCAGTGGGTTCTGTTCGCCCTCTGCACCTCTGGGACCAGCAAACACTGCAACACCACTGCTTGAGAGACAATGGAATGTGCCTCCAGGGATGAAGTCAAATCACTGAAGTGACCTCCCAGGGGCATAAGCCTGGGCCGTGTGTATGGAGGTCCTGGGCTGCCCAAATGACAAGACCCCCTCTTGGCCTCGCTGCAGAGCAATATGTATGGCACCAGCTTGGCTTCAGGAGTTGCTAGAAGGAGGCATACAAATAGCGTTGCCATATTTCAAAAAGTGAAAATCTGGAAGCAAAAGTTGTCATATCTGGGAAATCCCAAACATATGGCAGCCCTGGTACAAGAGACCATCCAACCACCTTAGGGATTCCTCTCTGAATTTGTGGAAGGTTTGCTCCTTAGCCTTTTCTTCTCCCAAAGTTATCCCACATGGCAGCAGAGCTTTAGGACCAGAGTTTTCCTTCTCCTGGATGGGCTCCCTTCCCAGGTGGACGAGCCCCACCTGCCCCTCACTTCCTTCTACAGCATGTTTAGAAACTGCCTCCTTGACCGTTTGACTATTGGTCTTGTTGTCTGCTCTCTGCATGCAAGAGAAGTCCCTAACTCAATGGGGGTTAGAGACCCCTCACCTGGTTTACCTCCTTCTGGGGTCGCTTGTCCATCTTTGGTCCCCACCCTGCACTCAGCTCTCACCTGTGGCTCCTAGAAGTTGTCAGCATATGAGACAGCAGGCACAGATCCCACTGCAGTTAAATAGCCCAGGGGGCAACTGAAAAGGTGGCTCTTTATTCACTCTGCAAGAGCCTGCCATACACTGGCTTTTGAAGCAGTTTGCCTTAACCAGCTATATAGTCTGCTGGCACATTGAACAGGCATCACTCAAAGTGAACAGACAGAAGCTTTACAGGGAAGAACACCAGAACCAATGTGGTGTAGTGGTTAGTTTGTTGAACTAGGACCAGCTCAGTTAGTAGAGCATGAGATTCTTAATCTCAGGGCTGTGGGTTCGAGCCCCACATTGGGCAAAAGATTCCTGTTTTGCAGTGGGTTGGACTAGATCAGTGTTTCCCAGACTTGACTCTCCAGCTGTTTTTGGACTACAATTCCCATCATCCCTAACCATTGGTCCTGCTAGCTAGGGATGATGGGAGTTGTAGTCCAAAACCAGCTGGAGACACAAGTTTGGGAAACACTGGACTAGATGACCCTTCCAACTCCATGATTCTATGAAGTCCTGGGCCTGGGTGATGAGGGTTCAACACACACACACCCTGCCATGAAGCTCTCTGGGTTACCTTGGGGTTGTCACATTCTCTCTGCCTAACCTCACTCACAAGGTTGTTGTGAGGACAAGGGGGAGTGTGGGGAGGACAAAGACTCATGTATATCACCTTGAACGCCTTGGAGGAAAAGTGGGATTTACATGTAGCAATAAATAGATAAAAATTTCTCTAGGCAATGGTGCCATCGAGGCAAGGTTTTTGGGTTGATTCCAGGGCCCCACACAGCATAATGGGTAGGAGGGCTCCCAAATGCCGTGGGAGAGGCTAAGCCCACTTTGAAGTGAACAGGAACCATCTAAAGATAGCTCAGCCCCCCCCCCCCATATGCTGCCTTAGACCATCCCGTCCGGAGCCTAAAATTGTCTAAGCGCATCACAGTATCTGTGACTGTACCATGTAAGTGGGATTAGGCAGGGGTCAGCAAACTTTCAGTAGGGGGCCGGTCCACTGTCCCTCAGACCTTGTGGGGGGGCTAGACTATATTTTTTGGGGGGGGATGAATGAATTCCTATGCCCCACAAATAACCCAGAGATGCATTTTAAATAAAAGGACACATTCTACTCATGTAAAAACATGCTGATTCCCAGACCATCTGTGGGCCGGATTTAGAAAGTGATTGGGCCGCATCCGGCCCCCTTGCCTTAGTTTGCCTACCCATGGGTTAGAGGGAGAATAATGCATGCTCAGCTCTCGAGGGTGGCAAGCTGGGAGCAACACTGGAAAAGGGGAGGTGAAGGAGCTAGACAAACCCCAAGATGACAATGTTCCTGGGCAGCAGCACATTTCCAGAAAATGATGAAGCTGACCTTTAGTTACATGACGGAGAGTTGGAAGGTGCAGAGTTGTTATTTTTTAAGGGGGAAAACAATTTGGCATGCGGTGCAGCTTGGCTAGCTTCCATGAGTCATCTGGGCAGAGGACTCTGGAGTACTGGCTCACCTTGCCAGTTAAGGGGGCCCACTGATGATGGCCTGCTTCCCCACAGGCAAAGCCCCTCCCCTTGCAGATCCTGAAACCAGTACAAGAGGAGGATGGGGGCTCCTCAAGGGATCCTGGGAGAGCTGACGGAAGCAGGTTCAACTACCACCCTTCTTCTTAAAAGTAATTTAAAAGGGGAAACTTGCCGACTCTTGGCAGCTAAGCGGAAATGCGAAGGGGCTCCCTGATGGTTGTCCACAGGGCCCTTCCCCTCTGCCACTGCTTCTGCCCCACTGCGAGGACATGAAGCAGCCATGAAGCAGCCAGGAGGCTCTGCAGCAGGCCGGGGCGTTGGCTGCAGCCCAGAGGAACCGAGAGCCGGATGCTCAAGACCAGGCCTGGCTTCTTGCCAGATGATGACAGCAAGGATGGGGGTGAACAGGGCAGCCAGTCCCTCCCACCCATTACCTCAGTCCCTCAGGAATCTGGCCTTGCAAGGATGAAAAAAAAAAGGGGGGGGGAAGCTGGAGATAGACCTAAGCGTCATTGAGAAATACCAGCTGGGTGAAGAGGTCATGTCTCCTGACTTAAAGGGAAGTGGGGGGGGGGCATTTGCAAGCTAGGACTCCTGGGTTCATTCCCTTGGCATGGAAAAGGAAAAGGGAGCTATGGCGGGGACACAAGTGGGTGGATTTAGCGGATGAGAACAGGGTTGATGCGGGCCTGCAGTCCTCCTGGCTTCTTTTTCCTAGTTGCAGGAGGGATGGTGTTATCAGACAGACCAGAGACAAGACTTATGGCTCAGAAAGGAAAGGAAAGTTGGGTGGTTAGAGAGGGATGAGCTTCCTCCTGTCTGCCTGTCACTCAATCAACACACACACACACTTCCTTTCTTGCTCTCTTCGAGGACCCCAGAGGATCCCAGCACGGGAGGAGTTCCCTGGTGAAGTGTGTGCAGAGGGGAGCAGTTTGCAGCAATTCTGCCGCTCAGGGGCAGGACACATGCCTTGCCTGCAGAAGGGCCCATGTTCAACCCTCCAGTATCTGTGCCAAGAAAGTCTCCTGCCCAACATACTGGAGAGCTGCTGCCAGCCAGTGCATAGAAGATACTGAGCAAGATGGAACCACGATCTCGCTCAGTATAAGGCAGGTTCCCACGTTTGGGCTGTCTTGTGACACGCCTGTGGCCCTCTGCAGCTCTGACGTGCAGCAGCACAAGACATGGGACCCCCTAAGGGGTTAATAGCCCTTAACTGCCCTTGTAGAACCAGCTGCCTGAAACACAGCGCATGCGCAGGCAGGCACCCATAATCTACTGGGGCAGCAGCATTTGAATCTGCCAAGATTGCAGTGAACTGGAGGAAGAGCAGCAAGCTCTTGGATCGGATATGGGGAGAGTGCGGCAGAATGGGGGTGGGCGGCTGGGCTGAGAGCCAGGCCTGTTGAGGCCTGTTCCTGGCTGGGGGAGGGAGGCAGGCAGGGAGGGCACTGGAATCTCTCCCCTATAAGGCAGCCACTCCACTTTGGGGCTGTGTTTACACTGAGCCAAGGTGACTCAGCTCAAGGCCTGCATTCCTGAGCTCTGGGGGGTGGGATGGGAGAGACTGGCTGAGATGAACAGCTAAGGGAGACATTGCACATCAAGAAACATTCACTTCTGAAACCTCCACATGGTTTTTTTTTTTTGCTATTTTTTCTTTGGGGGTGAGGGAGGTAAGGGGGGGGGAGAGAAAGAACAAATAGGGCAATAAGAAGAAATGGGGCTCAGGCATCTTCTTCAGCTCTATGGAAGGATTGGGGGCACAGCCTACAACTTTAACCTACACAGACTCTACATGAGAGCATTGCTCGTGGTCTCTTGGTGCCCCCTGCTGCCCTAGTCAGAGAAATGAAACTCCTACTGCTTGCACTATAAAGCAGGCTGTGCTCCAGAGACACCTTCCATGGAAAAGCTCAGAAGCACAATCTGCATGGGGTGCTAAGGGAGGGGTTGTACCTCTGGTGTGGGAAACGTCATGCTCCTTCTGGGGGGTCGTTTATCCACCTTTGTTCCCCACCCTGCACAAAACTCTCACTTGTGGCTCCTAGAAGCTGTCAGCATGTGACAGCGGCCACACCCTGGGAAAGAGCTTTGACTGGCCAGCTAAACTAGATGAGCGTAGCTGATGGGTTCCAAACTCTTGGTGAGTCAGGGACTTCCCCTGCATGAGAAGACAGGCTCCGGTGGATTGAGCGGACAAGAGCAAGAATTGGTCCAATGGTCAAGAAGGCGGTTTCCGCATGTGCTATAGAGGGAAGTGAGGGGCAGATGGGGCTCGTAAACCTGAGAAGGTAGCCCATCAGGAGAAGGAAAACTCTGGTCCTAAAGCTCTGCTGCCTTGTAGGATATCTTCAGGAGAAGAAAAGGCTACACAACCCTACACAAATTTGGAGTGGAGTCCCAATCTGGTGCCAAATGCATTGCTCTGCTTTTCTTTGGACCACATCAGTGAGGCCAAGAGGGGGGACCTCCATACGCACTGCTCAGGCCTGTGCCCCCAAAGAGGTCACTACTGTGCTGTTAACATAGCAAAACTGTGGGAGGCAGCAGTTACAAACTACTGGTCTCTGCAGCCACAGCAGGCGCTGCGATTCTTCACCCCAGAAGGCGCATTGCGTTGTCTCGAGACAGATGGATGCCAACAACAGGGAGGGAAAACAGGTGCTTATGGATTTCGACTCCCATCATCCCCAGTCAGCATCAGCAAGAATTAAGGATTACGTGAAATGTAGTCCCAACAGCCTCTAGAAGGTAACAGTATCCCCATAGCGGCTGTTAAAAGATCTACAGTAGTGGAGGGAAACCACTGACTGCTCCACGGTACTCAGATTATCACTTCTGAATGTTTGTATTTGGCTTTGTCCCCACACATCATTGACTTTAGAAAAAAAAAGTCAACAATCTCAAGTTGTATATTTGTATGTAACTGTTACACTGATTAAGATGAGGGTTGGGCTTTGTTGTTTTTAACATTATCAGATTAACCTTTCTATGAACACAGTACGGAGGGGAGGGGGGTTGGGGCTCCATCACTATTTTGCTGAGTCCATCTTTCAGCCAAACACAAGAAGCTTGCTGGCAGTAAGCAAGGCTGAAGTGTGGATCTGGCTTCAGC
This sequence comes from Lacerta agilis, assembly GCF_009819535.1. Taxonomy (NCBI): domain Eukaryota; kingdom Metazoa; phylum Chordata; class Lepidosauria; order Squamata; family Lacertidae; genus Lacerta; species Lacerta agilis. Next base: position 37,260,237 of record NC_046327.1, on the reverse strand, counting down.
GAGGAGGAGGAGGAGGAACAGATTTACTTTCACTGGATTACCTAGTTTGGCAGTGCACAGATGAGACAGAGGAAAGAAAGAACAGTTGTTATTGGGACTACTGGTGAGATGGACTTAATTCTGGGCAATTCTCTCTCTCTCTCTCTCTCTCTCTCACACACACACACACACACACACACACACACACACACACAGTGCCTGTAATCTTCAGACTTCATTGTTAGGATTGTTACAAACCAAAATGTTTATAAGTAAACAGCGAGCAAGCCTTCGGGTTCTCCAGAACTCTTCATCACACTGGATGTGTGGCAAAATCCCTAACCCTAACTCTGCTGCATTTGAAAGTGTTCCCTCCTCCCACAAATCTAATGCAGAAGTGCAGACAGATACCCACATGCATCTTAGTAGTCGATCCCTGACTACCTCACGTGGCTTGTTGTCCGGTGCTAGAATGTCTGTAATATGGGAACAAACACCATGGGCGCTGTTTAGTGTGTTAGGGATAAAATGTCCCCCTTTCAGGTTTTCGGTCGAAGCTCATTCTTCCAGAGTTTCTCTTCAGTTGTGTCTAGAATATATTGTTTTACTTTACCTGCTTTCCCCACTAAAAGTCACCAGGAGAAACAATGCAGCTGAGTGGAGCCAGTTTTCCCTCTGGTTGGTGTAGTGGAGGCTCCAGTCTGGGCCTTTCATTTTCTTGTGCGGCAGCCAGAATCTCCCACGGCTCCAAAGGTTGAGCTCAGAAGGGCCCACTTTGCACACGAACATCATTCATTTTCCCGGGCAGAATATGGGGGGTGGGGGAAATAGGGCATACAAGCACAATGCAGGGCTTACCTCCTGACTGAGCAATTCATAGAACTGTAGAGTTGGAAGGGACCCCCAAGGGTCATCCAGTCCAACCCGCTACATGCAAGGTGATCAACTGCACTCCCGTTTGCAATTTATGGTCAGATTGGACACATCTTCACAGAACGAGAGTTGCACCAGCTCCATGCCAGTGTGCGGGGTGCGCTGAGTCCAGAGATTCCCAGCTACTGCCACGACCAGCTTCCCACTTGACAAAACTTTTAATTTCCCAGGGAGGGGGAAAGGAGAGCTCAATGCTTTAAACTACTGTAGATCTGGAATGAGCAAAAACTGTGTATAACAGCTACTGCTTACTGGGACTGTTGCAAAATAATAAAATAAAAATAAAAATAAAATAAGTGGTGTGAGCTAGTTGCACATCAGCAAGGCCAAGAGGGGGTCTAGTTGTGAAGTGAAGCTGGTCTAATTATCTAGCTTTGAAGATAGCATGGAAAATAACTTGTATAAGGGCCACTTCATATGTTACATTTTCTACTGGTAGGAAGATGCACACACATTTACAGCAGCACAAGTATGTCCCCAGACAACTTCTGAAAGTTTTGCTGGCCATAAGAAGTTACTCTGCTAATGCGTAGGAGAGTCTAGTCCACTCCAGGATTGGAATATTTTTTTGGAAACCAACTTGGCAATAGAATACGTACAGCCATCCATCAATACAATTTTTATATAAACGTAATACCCAAGGACCGCTGATGGTTTACTGAAGATTTGTAAGACTAGTTTTTTTTTAACTCCAGGACAACCAGTTGCATCAAGCAAACAGCTCAGTCTTTGAGCCACTCTCCTTAATATGTGCTCCACTTAAGGTTTTCATACCCAACATCAAATCCTGTGTGTATGACTCAACAGATTTTATCAACAAGCTGATGACCATTAATGGTGAACAGGGAAAAGGATATTTTGGAAACCTTTGAAGTGAGATCTTTATAGAGCAGCACTCTTCAACAAGCAGCAGCCTTGGAAGCAACGGAGAACAGCCTTAAAAACAGTCAGGAGAATGTACATTTCATCTTATCATTGGCAGAAAATGGAAATGCTATTCAGTGCTATTTTTCCAGAAAGAGAGGTGCTGGAACTCACCATTAATGCCTCCCTTGTTCTCTTACAATGGCAATGGCGCCCACCTGAGAGGGGCAGGAACTGGGTTCTGGCGAGTTCTGGCTGGAAAAAAGCCCTGCTTCCATTCTATATAAACAAGCTTGAAATGAGGCATACTAGTTTTCCTGCTAATCTACACCAGCTTTTGCCAACCTGGTGCCCTCTAGATGTTTTGCCCTAGGACTTCCATCAGCCTCAATCAGCACCAAGATTCCTCAATTCTCTGGTGGCAATACAGGCGATATATACACATATTTACTTTGTGGCAAGGAAACAAAGCAGTTCTGGTAGCTTTCAGAGACTTCTCTCTCCAGTATTGAGCTGGCCTTTTTAAAAATAATAATAATGAATGAATGAATGATGACATGAGAAATATGAATTAGCTTGACATTTTGGTATAAAAATAAGCCCTCCCATGGTGTATATGTAAATCCACCGACAGTTCTCACTCCCTCTGAATACAAGGGAAAATTTGACCTTCTATAACAGGCTTCCTCAACCTCGGCCCTCCAGATGTTTTTGGCCTACAACTCCCATGATCCCTAGCTAGCAGGACCAGTGGTCAGGGATGATGGGAACTGTAGTCTCAAAACATCTGGAGGGCCGAGGTTGAGGAAACCTATTCTATAATTTACCTTATGGAGAAATCTGATGCCTTAGGAAGACCTCTTCCAACTTAAGATGGAATCCTCTGGAGTTACAGAATTGTTTAGTCTCCAAGGAATACTGGCTGCATTTCTCTGTAACTGGTGCCATTAGCTATGGTCAGTGAAATTAGCTACAGCACTCAGCCTGAGCACTCCAGCTTTGTTCCTTCCTGCGAGAAACAAACCATGAAGCAACTGACTGGGCATCAGGGCCCATGAGGCGGAGTGAAGCAGCCCACCTTGGTGGCAGAATCTCATGGGGTGGTGCCCCCTGCCACTGGGATTGTATGGCGGTGGCTTCTGACGAGATGTCACCAGAAGCGGCCACCATGTGACTCAATTAAGTGAGGCTTTGGCGAGGGGGGGGGCACCTTTCCATTTCACCTGAGGTGGCAAAACTGGACGGGCCGCTCCTGCTTAGCACTGCATCCAGACTAGCTAGCGCTAGTGGTTTTTCTCCTGAACAAGCTATGGTCAGGAAGCCAAGGCTCATTGGGAGAAACAAACCAAGAAAACCAAGTTGTTTCCCTTAGGGAGGGGAGCATGCTCCATCTGCATGTGACAGCTAAATTATCTAACAATGGTTAATAGCTCGTTATGTCTGAACCATTGTTTATGACATCAGGGTATCATGGCCATGTATTCCTCACTTGCCTCCTGTCACCTGCTGGCTTCCACCTGCAGAGCCTGGCATTAAGCCAGAGTTCTCCTGTTCAGACATAATCGGGAACTCTGGCTTATTGGTTTATGAAGTTGTAAACAAGCCTGTCCAACATGATTTAGAGATGAATTTAATTCTTTCCAACACAGCAAGGCCAGATCAACCAACTAGGTGACAAGCAAACGCTAACGACTAAAGAAGTCATAAAGAGTGAGCTGGCATGGTGTTTACCTGAAAGATAGAAGTGGAAACTAAACCTATTGTCCTTTCGATAACAAGAAGTAGTTGCAGGGGCAGCAGAGGAGAGTTGCTCACTCGTCGCAATGTTAAACTAAAAACCAGAAAAATGTTGGAAAGCCAGTAGCTAAGATGAGAGTTTCAACTTCGGCTGTTAAAAAAAAAAGTATTACAGAAATCTAAACTGCACCTGAACAACAGTCCAGACGACCACAGAGAGTGTTCCCTCAACCCGATGAAATAAGGACAAAAGTACAAACATGCTCTTTATTCTCACAAAAAATATATACAAAAAAAATATATTTAAATTTGGGAATGCAACAGGCAAGTCTTTTCCTCCATAATATCCTACAATTTGCAGCCGACTAGAACTCAGGGTTGTTGGCACTTCTTGAGTGCTGCATGGATAGCCTTGTATTTCTGTTGCAACTCTTCAAGTTTTGAAGCTGGAAAAGTAAAACACTGGCTAGTTATGGTAGTGACTACAAGAGGCACAGGGGTCCTGAAGTCATTGGCTCCCCACCCCCTTTTACTTTTGAGCCAGGCAGCCTCTCGCTTCTTGTTGTTCTTCACACTGCTGCTATGGAAGCTGCTAGGCTATGCTTAGAAGGGGCATGAAGGAACTGACTGGCTGGATGCCACTACCTGGCCAATACCCAATGCACCTGAGCCTTCTTCCTTGTAGCTCTAAAGGCAGATTTTTAGCTCCCCCAAAATGCCAACTTCCTGAAAGAGCTAGATCTTTTTTTCACAGGATTAGGCTAGGATGGAAGGAACGTTGAGCTCAGAAAGCATCCCAGTCACAAATCACATCCCCCCCCCCCACTGTGACCTCTCCTTGGATTTAAGCAGCAATGGAGTTTCTCTATTAGCACTGCAGCTGGGAGCCATTCCAACCTGCAGGAGAAGACTGGAATGCTATATAGGCAAGGCTCTGTGCCAAGGGCTGCAGGGACAACCAAGCATGCAGGCATATTAAGAACTTGTTGAATCCACTTCATGGTTCCTAGAGAGCTCGAGTTTCTGCATTTTATTCTGTTTTTACTGTGTACAACACTACAGTGGCTTCATGCTGTGAAGCAGTCTATAAATCTATATAACAGTAATAATGATATACACCAATAAACCATCTCCTCTTGGTCATAGTACTCACACAGTGTGGCTTTGGCACTGCCGCTCCAAAACCTTTTCCCCTGCTGCTTCTGTTTCACGGTGTTCACGATGCACTCTGAAGTTTCGTTAACCTGGAGCAAAGCCTGCAGCTCCTGGAGGCAGGAGCGTTGATGAAAGCAAAGAGCCTGATCAGCTGCATCATCTCACTAGCCTGGTGTCCTAATCACTAGTAACAGTCTAATATTGTGTTCCAGATTCCAGGATTAAAGGTGAGTTGGGGTGGAGGAAAGACCAGCCCCCACATCATCTAACCAGCCTTCTAACTCACATGCTCATCTAGGGCTAATTTCACGAGGAGAGCAGTCCATTACATGAGCCCCTACCTGCAGACTGAAGTGGTACAACTTAGAAATAGGTCTTACCGACTTAATGAACACCAGACCTAGGAAAAGTACAAAAGCCCTGGGGGAAACAGCGGGGTGATTGCTAGGAAACCAACTGTGGCATGCTTTAGCTATTCCTATTATTACTACTCCACTCATCATTTCCCTAAATATCGGAGCCCTTGGGCATCATTTGAGAACTAAAAAGTGCTTCCCTACATTATGGCCACCTGACTGCTCGCCCTTGAGCTCCTTTCCTTTCCTTGCCACCCACCACCCACCTCCAGTCTCACCTGCACACAGAGTTGCAGGCCAAGGTGGACCTCTTGGACAAGGGGGCCAAGGCAGCTCAGCGCAGGAGCTGGCCGCTCACAATGCTGCTGCAGCTCGCGCTCATACACCTGGCTGAAGGCCACAAGCAGCTGGCTGAAATCGGAAGCCATCAGTTTGAGGGTCTGCAGAGCTGTGGCATGGCCAGAGGATGCATCTGCACCAGCCGGATCCCCATGCAGGAAGGAACACTGAAAAGGCACGAGTTTTGTGACTGTTAGAGGAAGCTGGGGCAACACAGATGGGTAGGGTACAAATAATAAAATTAGTATTAAGCCCTTGTACACGCAGGGCAACTGCCTGACTTTACTATGCCCCACCTTCCTTCACTTCAGGGCAAAAAACCCAGCACTGTTAAGCCCTTGCTCCCTTTCCCAAAAAGAGCCTTAGTCCAGATGCGAGTGCAAGGACCAAGGGAAACACAGGTGGTGGGATGAGAAGGGGATGACAACTCTCCTGCCTTCTTTACGGTCATTGTTCAATATGTTCAATAGTGAGCATATCCTTAGCAAAATGTAAATAATCAGAGGATTCCAGACTATAAGGCTTTCTAGCCCAGTCTCCCAACATCCCATCATGAACCATCAGAGGGGGCCACGGACAGCACTGATGCACTTTACAGCTGTGCCAGCAGTCATTAAGCTCCAGGTGACTGGGTGAGCAGCAACCCCTTCTTCACTCACCCTGCTCCCTGCAAGACACCCAGATCAGTCTGCAGGATGCTTACCTCTTTCCTGAGATCTTGTAGAGCTGCCGCCACCTCTTCCAGCTCCTTCGATGCCTCTAGCAGGGTTTCCTCATGAGAAGTCACGGACAGAAGGGACCTTGATAGACACAGGAAGGTAGGTTGGGCATCACGACTCCTGGATTCCACCACTGGTGTCCAAAGGGAAGATACGGCAATAGGGAATGAAGGAGATGGGGGAGCCATGAGGCCTGGGGGGGTCCATCTCATGGGGGCTCCATCCCCACTTCAGGCTTACACTAACCAAGTCTTTCTCTGGTTTGGCCTCTAGTCTCATTCTAGCTTTAGAAACGCGGTGTAAGAACTTGTGGGCTCTTTTCCGCATGCAGGCACTGGCACACAAACCGAGCAGCTCACCTTTCCTGCAGCACATCTTCTCTCGACAGGAGGCCCTTGATGTCCGAAGGCCAGGGATGACACTCTGGGTTCAGCACACTCTGCAAGTAAGGGCTGGTGAACACCTGCTTGATAAATGCCTCATTCTTCCTAGCTATCTCTTGGAAAGATTCCACTGCGCTGGAGGAAGAAGGGGAGGGGTAAGAACTATAGACATGTGACAATGGTAGCACATCCCAGGACAGCTGATCAGGCATCAATCAGGCTGTTCGATTCCTAGCTCTGCTAAGGTGAACAGTGGAGCAAAGAAATCAAGAAAGCTGTGGTTTAACCATATTATTGGAAGGATATGCTGCTTTGCTATAATAAAAGGAAGAAGAGGCTCAGAGCTCCATCTTGGTACCTGGGCCTCCCATGAATTCTGGAGGCTAGCAGAGGATGAATGGCACAAACCACAGCCAGTGCTTAGCACAAAATAGGGCAGCTTCGTGATACCGAGGCAGGGAGGGGGAAGGCACGAGCACAGGAAACAAAGGGAAGGAAGTGGCCTCAAAGCGTGTTAGACCCTAAAACTGGCACACAACACATTTTAGGGGAACCTGATCCAGTTTCTTCAGAGGAACTGCTTAAAAGTTTACAAACAATCTGAAGCAACCTGTTTAGTGCTGGCCCAAGACATCTGAGCTCTGCTTTAGGCCACAAAATCTTCCTCCCCTATGGCTAATAATTTGCGAAATAATCTTACCACACCACCCAAGACATCAAATCCTTACCTTCATCTATTCTCCTCCTACCCCATGGTGCCATATAAAGCAGGTCACTTCCCCCTGCAGCCCTATTCAGCCTGACAAGAGGCATCCCTGGGTGTTTGGAGCCAAGCACTAGAAATGCTTCTAGTCCTCATGGTTACAGAGAAAGACTGATAGAAGTGTGGTGCGCTGAAGGCCTTAGGAATCAGGGGGAGGTGTTGTTGCTGGGTTGCCAGTATGTATGATATGTCCAGGATTCTAACCACAGTTCCCCAGCTCCTGTCCATCTGCAACTCTGCCCCAAATATTTAATTCCTCATTCCCTGGTCCACTATTTAAACAAAATACCCACAGCACTTGGAAGTTTGACCACAAAATATCCAGGACTAACTTGCCAAGGACACACTTGTGATGTGCTGATTTAATCCAAGTTTCAGAACCTGCTGGCATCTTATCAGGCACAGAACTCTATACCCTTTGCCAACTAATTCAATCCTGCTCAGCAAGATTGACAGTAAAGCTAAATACCCCACAAAGGCCATCAATCCAATAGATCTCTCTAGCACAGGGGTCCCCAAACTAAGGCCCGGGGGCCAGATGTGGCCCAATCGCCTTCTAAATGCGGCCCACGGACAGTCCGGGAATCAGCGTGTTTTTACATGAGTAGAATGTGTCCTTTTATATAAAATGCATCTCTGGGTTATTTGTGGGGCATAGGAATTCGTTCATATTTTTTTTCAAAATATAGTCCGCCCCCCCCCCCCAAGGTCTCAGGGATAGTGGACCGGCCCCCTGCTAAAAAAGTTTGCTGACCCCTGATCTAGCATAACAGTTACCAGATTCATCAGTTTGGCAAGGGAGATTCCAATCCTCTTTGTGCTTGAAAAACCTCTCTCACCTGAGTGCTTGAGCAGGAATCACAGCCACTAGTTGTTCCAGGAAGTGGAGCTGCTCCTGCGCAGAGACCTTTCCCTGTAAAAATATCACACACAAACACAGAGCTCTCCAGTTATGGGGTGTGTGTGTGAGGGTGGCAGCATTAACAACGACAAAGACTAAACTGCAATTGATACAACACAAAAAGTAGGGGTCATTTGGGCTGTGTCATTTGGAATATGGTTTTTGAGAAAGGAAACAGGAATACCCATCTATTGTAGCATGACATTCAGCATAGTTGCTACAAGGAGGAAAGAACTTGGAGACTAGCCCTGCTGGGACAGGCAGGCAGGCAGGCAGAGGGTCTGCATGGAATGGACTTCCTTGGAAGGTGGTGGACTCTCCTTCACAGGAAGTTTTTAAGCAGAGGTTGGCTGGCCATCTGTCATGGATGCTTTAGTTGAGATTCCTGCATTGCAGGGGGTTGGACTAGAGGAGCCTTGGAGTCTCATCCAGCTCTACCATCTTATTATTCTACTCCAGCATTGCATCGAACTGTTGCCTGTTAAGAGGCCTCCAGAGGCTGCCATGGGCAGGGCACCCCCACAACCATGTGTTCCCCACATTCAGCAACTTGTATACAGAGGGTCACATTTCAAAGGCTCTAGGAAAGGAAAGCCAGGAGGAAAGGATCAAGCGGACATGTTACCCCCTTAGTCTTTTTTCATACTAGAACCTGAACTTTCAAAAACAGTTAAAAATGATCTCAGGAAGGGGAACTGTTCACCACATTCAGTGCAAGCAAATCAAGCTGCAGCAGTCTCGAAATTAGGGGGCAGCGGTTTAAAATTTTAAAAGGGGAGGGGATCCTGAGGGAACAGTTAAGCAATGGAATAAGATGCCTATGAAGGGACAGTCTCATTCTCCAGAAATCCCCCCAGTGCTTACCTCAATGAGATCCAAGTCACTGGCTCGACAGAGCATCAGGTGATATCCCAAGTTTGCCATTGCTGTCAGGATAGAAGAAGTTTTAGGTAAATAGCTTGAGCCACTCATATGCATGTCTTTCCCCTAGATTTCAATATGGTCTGGAGCACCTGTACTGTTTTATTTTTTTGAAGAAACCATCAACTTCCGAAGAAGAAGAAGAAGAAGAAGAAGAAGAAGAAGAAGAAGAAGAAGAAGAGTTTGGATTTGATATCCCGCTTTATCACTACCCGAAGGAGTCTCAAAGGAGCTAACATTCTCCTTTCCCTTCCTCCCCCACAACAAACACTCTGTGAGGTGAGTGGGGCTGGGAGATTTCAAAGAAGTGTGACTAGCCCAAGGTCACCCAGCAGCTGCATGTGGAGGAGAGGGGACGTGAACCCGGTTCACCAGATTACAAATCTACCGCTCTTAACCACTGCACCACACTGGCAATATGCTCCAAAGTCCCATCCTCAATGCAGCTTGTGAAGCACTTTGGGCATTCTGAAGTCCCCTCGCACAGGTCAGACCACTGGCCAATCTAACATGGCATTCCTACTCTGGTTTTCCTTTCACACATCTGGTGCTAATGGAAGATACCAGGGACTGAAGTTCCCAAGAACTGGGATTTTGATGAAAGTCATCATTCCTGCAACTGCTTCACCACACTGTCTACATTCAGACCCCATTTCAGCATGCTTATAGGACTATGCTAGTTGATCCATGAATCCTTTGTTTCCTGTGGAGAAAATGATGATCCTCCTTTGGCTCACTGTTGAGGCTCATGCTACAGGCAACGGGGCAGAAGCATCTGTTCAATCAGATAGGAAGCAGGTGGTGGTGGTGGTAAATTTTAGAGCAGCAGGAGACGGTTAAGAGGCCTGGATGCTCCCCACATCTGTGGGTTTACTTCCCCATAGTCTATCACCAGAACTCAATTTCTCTCTCTGTTAGGCTCAGATACCAGAAATGAACCTGGTGGAAATGAAAGTGGCAAGGGCAGAGGTAAATGATGGGGCTGAATCTTCCACTATGTCATGAAGTTTGAGACTAGGAGAGAAAAGGCAATCTCTGAAAGGAGGCCCAAGCATTTCCAGGTGATGTGAAAGCTCAGCTTTCAGCCTCCCAGCAGCTGGTCTGCTATGCATTTGCAGTGGGCTGCAGGCTTGCCCACAAGTATTGATTTGATGTCGCTGAGTGGCAGTGAAATAGTATTTTATATATATATATATATATATATATATATATATATATATATATATATATATATATATGGACAAGGGAACTATCATCCTTCCAACATTTTGCTTTATCTTTGCTTACTTTGGTATGAATGAGTGAAAAAGAGAGAGAAGGTAGGCTGATTTAGAAATCTGCAAGGGAGAGAGCAACTGATTTCAGTTAACTGAAATCACTTCACAAAAATTTCTAATTTTTACATCTTCCTAAGCAGAAGTGCGTATCAGTTGTCAGATGAGTGCATTTTGATTTACAGCTAAAGATGTAGAAGGTCTCAGTCCCCAGCATCTCCAGGCAAAGCTGGCAATTTTCACAGTCTGAAACTCTGGGGAGTCACAGCCAGTCAGTGAAGACAATACTAATCTAGGTGAGTTAAAGAATCAACTCAGTACCAGGCCACTTCCTCTACCCTACCTAGAAGGTATGTTTAACTGGTACATAAAACACAGCATTGAGCAAGACCTTCTTTTTGCTTGTTAAGAGTTCTGGGGGATGTACTGTTCCAAGACTCACAACCCCACAGTTTAAGAAATCCTCCTCATAGCCTTATAATCCAATGAGAAGACTAGATGGAATCCAGCTCTAGTCAGATTTATCTGGCCATCTGTAAATAAAGTTAGTTCTACATTCCATTACACTCTAGTGTGACCAAAAACAGAGCTCAGGAGGAGGTTGTGCTTCTCATCTCTGTCTGCAATATAGACAGTGGCTGGCTTGGTTTTCAGTTGTTTCCATGGAGTTCTATGGGACAAGCTAAACAAGCAGGAATCTAGGATAGAAGTGACAGAAGAGCTGTGCTGCCTCGCCCCCATCTGCGGTCATCAGGAGCAGGTTTAATTTCCATTTCTATAGCTGTCCCAAATGCTATCACTTTATTCCCCTCGCTAAAGAGTAAATATTAGCCATGCATTTAGATGGAGCAAATAACAGGTTGGAATAACAACTGCCAATCACACCCAACATTGCTTGACCTTGACCTTAGAGTGAAACAACTTTTGCTGGCACAACAGGACATGCTGCTCAGTGCTACTGTGAATACAACCCAAGGAGATTATAGGCAAATACAATTTGTGCCTGCATACAGAGCACAGTGATGCACTGAAACTCTCCCCCACCTCTTCCCCCGTCAGGCTCCCTGTAACGTGCAGGTCCTCTGAACACATACATGCCCACACACAAAGGCAAACACATTTCAATACGGTTCCCTTTGAATGACAACTATTACATGCTTGTCCTTCCAACAAAAGCACAACATGTACCTTTTATCTTCAAATCTGACTGCGATTCCCCAAGAGATGACAACTGCTTTCGGTGGGCTGGAGACACACTGCAAGGAAGAACAAAACAAAGTGAGGGCCACAGTTGTGGATTCAAACTACAAGAAAGAAGATTCCACCTAAACATTAGGAAGAACTTCCTGACAGTGAGAGCTGTTCGACAGTGGAATTTGCTACCAAGGAGTGTGGTGGAGTCTCCTTCTTTGGAGGTCTTTAAGCGGAGGCTTGACAGCCATCTGTCAGGAATGCTTTGATGGTGTTTCCTGCTTGGCAGGGGGTTGGACTAGATGGCCCTTGTGGTCTCTTCCAACTCTAGGATTCTATGATTCTAACTTTGTTGATAAGCTGCAGAATGGAACCAGATCTGCTCCAAATTTGGCTTCAGCAATACAGCTGCAGTTGGTCCTGAGAAGCCAGACAAATTACTCCAGCCCTCTACAAATAACAAATTAACTCTAATTATTGAGAGGTGGGCAGTTAAAAACTACTACTACTACTGACTATGCTTGAGAAAGCAAAAAAATACAGAACTATGTAGAAAATAGGAGATTCTGACTAAACACAAGGAAGAACTTTCTGGCCGTAAGAGCTGTTTGACAGTGGAAGAGGCTTCCTCAGAAGGTGGTGGCCTCTCCTTCCTCAGTGGGTTTAAAGCAGAGGATAGATGACAATCTGTCAGGGATATTTTAGTTAAGATTCCTGCATTGCAGGGGGTTGGACTAGATGACCCTCAGGGGAACCTTCCAACTCTACAATTCTCTGATTCTAAGATTCTTTCAGAATCAGATCAATACTGACGGAGGCGATGATGATGATTTTCTAAAGTGCCTTCATAACAAAAAACTGTATGTAAACCTGGCCCTGCTCACAATTTGATGGGGGTTAGTGCAGAAACATAACGACAGGAAAAGTAGAATGGTACACAGTATGGAAAAAAGCGCCAACAGCAAAGGGACAAGAACTACAAAAAATTCCCAGGTTGCTCAAAGATCCATTTCCCTACTGTGCTGCACAGCAGCTTGTGGCTAGTAAGTTGTTGCTTGGCAAGTATAGTATATAGTATATGTCATGGACTGGCTGGAAGCAGAGGAATGGTGGGAGGCACCAGCTTGGGAACCCCCAGGGGAAGAAGGCTGAGAGCCAGGGGAGCGGTGGTGGGATGACGATGAGGGGTCAGAGGGAGAGGAGGGAGAAGACTTGGAGAAGGAGGTGGCAGAAGCTGAAGAGGCAACACGGTTTAGTGAGCAGGAAGAGGCTGTGGCAGAGAGCAGTCCAGAAGCAGAGGCAGGTCAAGAAGCAAAGTGGAGGCAGGCTGCTGAAGAAGCCAGGGGGGCTCCCCCTCCTGCTGTGACCAGCTCTCCTCCCCCTGGTCTCCCAGAACACAAAGAGGAAGGAAGAGGGCAAAGCAAAGAGAGACAAGATGGAGGAGTCAGAGAGCAGTGGGAAGGCAGAGATCTTCAGTCCTCGCAACTGCCTCATTGGGGCAAGACCTACTGGGAAGAGTGCGCTGATCACTAGGCCTGAGCTGTTTTGGTTTCTTTGAATAAAGAGTTGACTATGAACACCAGGTGTTTTATTGCTGACCTGCTCCTGACTCCGGCTTGTGACAGCTGACAGTACAGAATAGTATAGTATAGTATAGTATAGTGCAGGCATCCCCAACCTTCGGCCCTCCAGATGTTTTGGACTACAATTTCCATCATCCCTGACCACTGGTCCTGTTAGCTAGGGATCATGGGAGTTGTAGGCCAAAACATCTGGAGGGCTGCAGGTTGGAGATGCCTGGTATAGTGCATTAAAACTCACTCAAGTCATGGTACTATCACAATCACAGTACTATCACGATTCTGCTAACTTATGCTCAACACCGTTTTGCAGTAGAAATAGAGAATATTGTATATTTTAAAGCAAAAATAAAAGGTGTACCTGTAACCATGTACATGTCTGTCCTCTACCTATAAGAGATCTTAAAAAACAAGAATGACTGACCAGTCATTAGCCACAGTAAGCCCAGCCAATGCTAAGCCTGTTCAGGGCTGCCCTCACTATCTGTTGCTCTCTGAGTGGTCATTTTGGGGGTACTTGGACTTTGGCCTAGCTGCAAAAGTGGTGTTAGATATGTAAATGAAGAACAAAAGCTGTTTTTGCTTCAAGCTACAGATTTCCATTAGGAGCCAAGCATTGCTCAGGGAAGCTGATCCTGTCTGTCTAGGACAGGGGTCAGCAAACCTTTTCAGCAGGGGGCCAGTCCACTGTCCCTCAGACCTTGTGGGGGGCTGGACTATATTTTGAAAAAAAATGTGAACGAATTCCTATGCCCCACATATAACCCAGATATGCATTTGAATAAAAGCACACATTCTACTCATGGAAAAACACCAGGCAGGCCCCACAAATAACCCAGAGATGCATTTTAAATAAAAGGACTCATTCTACTCATGTAAAAACATGCTGATTCCTGGACCGTCCGCGGGCCGCATTTAGAAGGCGATTGGGCCACATCCAGCCCCCGGGCCTTACCGGTAGTTTGGGGACCCCTGATTTGGGACAGTGGTGGCAAACCTATGGCACACATGGCATGCCATCACCCCAGCAGGGCTGTTGCTGAGGGTTGGCAAATTGGGCAGTCACACCCCCCGTCACTGCGGGTGGGAAATGCTCCCTAGAGCGTGCGCCGCTCACAGTGGCAACGGGGAGAGTTGTGTGCCCACCAACCAGCTCCTCCACACACACCGCAATTTGAAACAGACAGGCCAAGCAGGTGAGAGGCAGATAGCTATTTATGTTGTTAGCTGTTATGAAGACAATGAGCAGAAGGCAGATGCACATACGAAATAAAGCCAGCCAGCTACTATTTGTCCCCAAGCAAGTTCAGCTTCCAAAATCAGTATCAGTACCTCTAGCCAACCAGCTCCAAAAATTTAGAATTATAGCATTCTCTTGCAGGACAAATTATTCATATTTTATCTTGATTGTGGTCAGTGCTTCTCTGCAAGGACACTGCAAGAAATCTGTTCTGAGAGGGGCAGTAGTTACACCTTTACTGAAGAATCCTCCTCTCAACTTGGGTGATTTTGGAAATTACAGTTTCAAATCCAACAGTTTTGGCTAAAACAGTTGAGTGAGCAATGATTCCATCTCTTTATGACTTAGGGCTCATCCACTTGACCCACCACTCTCCCCGGGGGTGGGGGGGACCCACTGTTTACCTCTGGATCAGAGCAAAGTCAAGTTGGTTTTCTGTGGAATGTTTATCCTGATTTAGAGCTGAATAACGGGTTGGAAAGGCAAAACCTCCCGGACCTGTGCTTTTCCTTCTCGAGGTGACCTCTGTGGTCTGACACAGCTATTATCCTTTAATACAGGGGTAACCAACATGGTACTCTGCATTATAACACTTCTAATATCTACCTATTGGCCATGCTGGTGGGGTTGGGAGTCCAGCAACATCTGAAGGGCACCATAATGGCTGCCCCTGCGTACACCAATAGCCTGCCTTACCTTCATCAAGGAATGCAAGGTTAGCATTCAGGGGGTTCTTAGGTAAACTCTCATCAAACGGCAAAATATAGTAATAATAATATATTATTTATACCACACTCATTTGGCTGGGTTTATTTATTTATTTAAATTTATTTGTATGTGCGCATGCAGACAATCATTATTGCCCCATATTAAATTGTCGTGTTGGCACTTTGCGATAAATAAGTGGGTTTTAGGTTGCAGTTTGGGCACTAAAACTGCCCAAAAAACTGGTCTCTAAAAGGTTTGTCACCACTGGTCTAGGACAGGGTGTGGCAGGAGAGGATGCAAAGTGTGATGACACACAAGAACAATCAAAGAAACATTTAAACATTTCAGTGTAGTATAGTATCAAAATAATTGTTTTATATTTTCTGAATGCCCTATGGTCATATAATAAAGTAGTTGTGTTCTATAATATAAACCAAGTACAGCTAGGAGTTGTTTCTTTTTGTTTGCCAATGCATTTCTTATCAATAACAAATTCAGTGCGGTGCAAGCAAATTTTTATTCTGAAAGTGTAGCCCAGAGAAAACGTTTGAGAACCACTGGTGTAGAAGTAGGAAGAGAGTGGTAAATGCTAAAGGAATAAAGATCAAGTGCTGATGACCATCACCTGCCGCAAATCCATTCCAGTATGTCCAGGCGATGCGAGGAGGGAGCGCATAGCAACTTCTGCATGTCTTTGGCCTCTGACAGGTAAACACCATCTAGTGCAGGGCAGCCCAGTTCCTGCAAGAGGGCAAGAACAAACTGGGACAGGTGCAGTGCACTCCACTCGCATTCTGCAACACCCTACAATTCTCTGCAAGCCGTGCAGCGCTCATTCCCCCACCTTCATATGCACTCACTGAAGAAAGAAACGATTTTAAACTCCAAGTGATAATAGCCTACTCAGCAAACATACAGGATTGCAAGCGTTCAAAGAATCTCCTGCATGTAAACGAAGTCAGTCTTGTATCTACCAAGCATAGCAGGCGGGAGGTCTTGTTTGCCGGAATCAAATTCCCAGACATCAAGCTTGCATAAAGGGTGGGAAGATCATGTCAGGATCCTTCAGCACCAAATTCCTCAGCCCAAGGTCTGCCCCCACCGCATTCAAGGACACGTGTCCTACTGTGCTCACCCCGGACCCAGATGGTTACCATCTCCTTTTTCAGCCTGTCGGCTTATTTGTGTCTCCAAGTGATGCGATGAGCCAGACCCCCAACATAACGGGAGACACACCTGCCTGCGCTCAGGGCCAGTATCACTCACTGGGCATTGCTCAACCACTTTGCAGAAATACTAATCTGGCTCTCGGGGCCTCCAAGTGTCCCAAGAGGATCATCCCCGCACTTAAGAAGAGGGAGGCTCCGGCCGCCGCCGCCCCCGCCTCGCTCTCTGCTTAGAGAGGCCTCTGCCCCGAGGACGCTCCCGGAATACCTTCAAGCGCCGGAAAAGCGCAGCAGCACCCATCGCCATTTTCCCGCCGAGCGCAAGGCGCCGCCTCCGCTCCGTTCCTATTCGCCGCGGACCCAGGAGCCTCGAAGCTGATTGGAGGCGAGGGCGGAGGGAGGAGGGGGAGGAGGCGGGACGGCCGCGCAGTCGCGTCAGGGGAACCATAACGTTCTGAGCTGTACCAAGCCGTGGACGGCGGGGGGGGGGTGGGGAGGCTGAAAATTAGTTTGCCCCTCCGGAACGCCTTACCCCCCCCCCAACACCCGCACCTCACAAACACTGGGGTTTTTGATGTTGTTTCCGCCGTGTTGTATGTTCCCTCATTGTTCGTTGTGGTTTTTTATGGTTCAGTTTTGAAAATCATACACATGCCTCCCCCCCGCCAGGGAAAAGTAGACGTCGGCTGAGCGCTTGTTGCTTCCCTGCTAGTTTTCCACAAGGTTTTATTATTAATTTATTCACACCCCGCCTTTTCCCTAAGAGGGACTCACTCAAGGTGGCTTACAGATAAAATAAGAACGGCTAAAAACATAGAAAGCAACAGCACAATACAAGTAAACCTCGGTCCAATTTAAATGTGAAATCTGCGTGTTTTTAATCGGTCCTGTCTATGAAAAACATGCAAACAATTACAATAAAAGCAGTGTTCCGTCAGGAGAGGGGGCCCAAAACTACCAGGGAGAAACTACCATTCGTTTGGAAGACATGGCATAAGGCGAACTTGAGTTTCGCAGCCTCCGGCGGGAATCTTGAAGGGACAATGAAGGTCCCGGACTCAATGCCACACACATATTTGGGGTTTTGTTTTTAACCACCCGAGACCAGGGTTCAAACTCAGCCATGAATCTCGCGGGGTGACCCTTGGGCAAGTCACAGTCTCTCAGCCTAGCCTGCCTCACAGGGCTGTTAGGAGGATAAATGGGGAGGGAAGAGAACCAGGCATGCCACCTTGAGCTGCCAGCTTTCTCGGAAGGTGATTGCACAGCGTTAGTTTCCCAAAACTGCATGGGGTCAACCAACTTTTTCAGCAGGGGGCCAGTCCACTGTCCCTCAGACCTTGTGGGGGGCCGGACTATATTTTTTTGGGGGGGGAGAACAAATTCCTATGCCCCACAAATAACCCAGAGATGCATTTTAAATAAAAGGGACGCAGGTGGCACTGTGGGTTAAACCACAGAACCTAGCGCTTGCTGATTGAAAGGTTGGTGGTTCAAATCCATGTGACGGGGTGAGCTCCTGTTGCTTGGTCCCTGCTCCTGCCAACCTAGCAGTTCGAAAGCACATCAAAGTGCAAGTAGATAAATAGGTACCACTCTGGCGGGAATGTAAACGGCATTTCCGTGCGCTGCTCTGGTTCGCCAGAAGCGGCTTAGTCATGCTGTCCACATGACCCGGAAGCTGTACGCTGGCTCCCTCGGCCAGTAAAGCGAAATGAGCGCCGCAACCCCAGAGTTGTCTGCAACTGGACTTAATGGTCAGGGGTCCCTTTACACATTCTACTCATGTAAAAACATGCTTTTTACCGGACTGTCCGTGGGCCGGATTTAGAAGGCTATTGGGCCGGATGCGGCCCCGGGCCTTAGTTTGCCTACCCATGCTCAAAGGTCATTGGCCAACGTGCCAAGGCTTTTTCGGTTCTGAATCTGGAGCACAATCCTTTCCTTTCTCCCAGTCGTATCTGAACCGACTAGCCACCACTGGCTCAACAACCTTCCCCATGTTAAAGATATAAGATTTAATGTGCATAAAATGCAATGTTTGTATGCTTTGTATTTAAAATGCAAAGCAGGAAAGTTTGTATTTGGCGCAGCTGGTTTCACTCTGGCAAATGAGGCAAAAAAGGTTGGATGCCTTTAGGCTAATTGATGACTCATCCTGGAAACTGAGCTGCAATCTCTCAAGCAAATTGTTACTTTGTATCTTGTAACATTTATTAGTAACCATTTTAAGACTGAGCTTCATTAACTGTGAAGCCCAAAATCTGGAATTCCCTTGAAAATGCCAAAGTTTTGCAATTGTTTTGCAGCAAAAATCCTGTGTTTTGCAGCGCCCCACAAATGGAGTAACTGATACATCAAACTCGGGTTCGTAGTTAACACCTAAAAGCCCACTGTCGTCTGATTCACCTAAATCTGGCACCAAAGTTTGGCAAAGGTTTTGCAGCACCCCACAAACAGAGCAATAGACCGTCAAACCTTGGGGTCATGGGGTCACCCAAAAATCCAGTGTTGTCTGATTCACTCCAAACCGCCAGCAAAGTTTGGCAAAAGTTTTGCAGAAAGCACATCAAGGAATATGTGAAGACACTGTTCCAAGTTAATGCTAAAGTTGTGCTGTTGTTTTCAACCTTATTGCACTGAACCCCCCCCCCACATTTTTACACCCCAAAAAGTGGGTTACTGCCTTTCTCAATGTGGGGTGGGACCTTACTAGACTTACCCTCCTTCCCCTTTGTTTTCCAATGCATGTATCAGACTTGTGCACAACTGCTAAACAGCAAGACAACTAACTGCCTTGTAAGTTCACATTCTGGGTAATAACCCCTTCCAATTTTTTTTATTGTATGGTAAGTTTGTAAGTTTGAAACATACATATGTAGAAGAGTCCCCAAAGAGCCTATCAGGATTTCCTTCTGAGTAGTCAAACACAGTTATTTCATTTTAACCTGTCTCTGTCCCTTTGGGAAGCAGAATTTGCAAGTTAATAGTTTCAAATATGGAGGTTTTTTTAAAGTTGTTTTTGAGATTTTTTTAAAGTGCTATTTTTTACAGTTCTAATTCCAGTGCCAACATTTTCCAATTGTTCTGCTGCTTTTTGTAGTGCCAACCCAATGTTTGGCAATCATATCACAGCACCCCTAGAACTGTGATCTGCTCTGGGTGTGGCCTTTCTGGTCTCTTCAAATCCAGTGTTGCCCTGTTGCCTCCAAAGCTGCTGCTGCTGCTTCTTCTTCTTCTTCCATCCATGCAAATTCCCATAATCTCCCCTTGATTTTTTTTCTTCTTAAAACATGCTTTCATATAGGATAAAATGTTGGATTCAACTTGGTGATGCAAATATAGATGGTAATGGTTTTACTGTAACTTAAAAAAATACTGCAAGAAGTAGACAAGATACAGAAAAATTATACTGTACACACATCATTGTGAACAAGCATCAGATATGAATATCCATACTGTATACACATACATGGGTCAATATTTGAAAGAAGTACATTCAGCAAAAGCATAATGTGTGATAGGGAATGAAAACAAAATTGTTTGGGGCTTTATGTGAGCTTTATGTCCACAGATGTGAATAAGAATATAAACATCTGTATATTAATGTATGGTAATAATGTATTTTTCCCTTTCTATTTATTTTCACTTTTTATTCCTTTTTGTTCTTATCACTCTTCTTCTTTTTATAAATGAAATAAAATATTAATAAAAAAGAAAAAGACTCTGGTACTGCACACACACACACCAATACGTTCCCCGTTTATACGTTACTTTTTCATTCTCTTGGCCATATTATAGCACCAGTGGCCCTCACTTGCCGTTTGGTGAACGTAATGCCTGTCAGTCACCAGCAGGGGGTGCCCCAAGCTCACTTGTGTCCAGTTTGACAGCATCCTCCCAGTTCCTGCTCCACTGGTAGATGTGGGGATACAACCCGACACATGGAAAGCCTACACAGAGCCTTTGGATTTTGTCCCATGTGCGTAAGAGCAGTATGCATCAGTGAGCAGGTGTGAGCATGTCTCCTCCTCCTGAGAATGAAAAGCATGATTTTCAGAAGAAGAGACTGTGTGAGGCCAGGAGGAGGACAGGGGGGGCAGATTTGAACCAGATCCTCCTGCTCCCCTTCTGATGCTACCGCCCAAATCTGGCAAGAGATTTTTAGTGGGAACACCAGCTCCTGGACCAGCCTTTTGAGCATCAGGAAATGCAAGTATATATTTTTTTAATCAAAAATGTATTGGTTTTTACAGTTTTAAGCACATTACATAGTTGTTAAATTTTTTCATCCCCCCCCCCCTCTCACTGGGGGGAGCAAATTTCCACTCCCCTCTCTCACAGGGAAAAACATTAAACATTTTCAAAATTTAACATATTTAACGTACAAAAAATCATTGCTTAAGTCTGGCCTGTTTCCCTAGGCCAAACATTCATCCTTTCCTTAATTTCATTGTCAATTGACTTCCCCAAATCCTCCCCCCCATTGAATTCATTGTCTATCCTCTTTACAGTTTTCCAAATTCATAATCAAATCTATTTTACACACCTATAAAAAATTTCCTTTTATCCTATTACACAAAATCATTTAATATCATACTTAAATCCTTATATATTTTACCAAACCACGGCTCCTAGGCACTTCTGAACCTTCCCTAAACCCTACCAATTTCCCCTAACTAAAATGCAAGTATAGTAGCTTGCTTGCTGCTCACACGGCTGCTCATGTAAGCATGAATGGTCTGAGGGAAACGGAACATCTACAGGTGCAGCTTCTCCCTGAACTGCTCTGCAGTAAAAAAGGGGAGAAACTCCGAACTTTCCAAATGTTATTCTGCATGGGATCTGTGCTCAAGGCATTAAAGTCCAATTTTATTTATTGTGCAGAACGGTTGAATGTTCTCATATATTAGGTTTAATGTGGCTCTTTAATTCATCAGTAATCTGAATATAACACTTAAATTGGCCAAAGTGCTGGTTTGCTTGTTATTTAAATTCCTACTCCACCTTTCATTCAAAACAATATACCAGAAGCCAATTTAAAATCTATTCAGTATGACTGAGATTGCAGTCTTAATTTGGAAGCCTTCAGAGGAGAGGCAAGATCCAACACTTTATACTCTACAGTGAATAAACAGCAACACATTGTCAGTAATATAAATAAGTATATTAGTTATCTGAGCTAACTCATATACTAGGTTGATTTTCTTTTCTTTTGTAAGTTGGTTGCCACCTGGTTAGGAAAGAAGTCTGTACTGCTCCTGTGCCTTTAACCGAAATTTTATTTTCACAAATTACTAAAGGACATTTCTCACAGTATGGTGAGTAGTAGTCCTATCTCTGTTCTGTAAAGTCTCCTGCTGGTTTCTGCAGATCAAACATTTGGCAACCCTACACCTCAGTGTGTTTGGTTAGGACCCTTCCCCTGACCACGTGCTGCTTGGCCTGTGTCTTCCTGCCATCTAAGCCATTTTGCTAGCTAATATGGCTGCCTTCATCTCACATCCTCCAGGCCAAGCTCTTGTTGCTGGGCAACAACCCATAAGATGTAGCCGGGCTCAAGAAAGTAAAGCAGACCTAGCTGGCCTAGTCGAAGGGAGGAAGGGGGAAGTTTTCACCAATTGCAGGAGGAGAGAGGAAATGAAAAGCCAAATAGCTTGGGAATGACTCCCCGTCTAGACGGACTGCTTGGCAGGGTCACCTGTGACTCAAAAGTGTCTGGATAAATAAAGAATGGCAGGGAATATTAATGGGGAGGGGGAAGGGAGGTCCGTGCCACTCAGAAACGCATTGGCCATTCCATGGAGAGTGAAATGTTTTTAAAAACCACATCTGGAGAAGGTTCTCTGCAAAAAAACAACAACAACACTGTGGCATCATTGCAGCTTTGCGCAAACAACCCCCACTGCCCACTGCAACACGGGAGGATGAGCTGAGCGCAGCACCAAGCGAAGGGCTGCTGTAAAAGGCCTCCTTTCATCTGGGCCTTTGTGTTACTGTTGCCCAGCAACAAGAGCTCGGCCTGCAGGATGTGAGATGGAGGTGGCCAAATTAGCCAGCATAGTTGCCTATGTGGCAGTGGAGGCCAGGGGAGGGGGGAGGCTGGGAGTTAAAGGTCTAGCCCATGGTAAAAAAAATAAAAATACATTTAGATGGGGGTGTAGCTATATGCTTCCCAACCTCTGCTCCTGTGCCTTTAACAGGGAATTGCAGTGGAAATGCGGGTGATAAACGGTCATGGCTCCCCCAAGCTCAGCATCAGTGATTCTAATGTGGCCTCCTTGCTGACTTAAATGGCCTGTTGCAGAGATAACACAGCTGTAGATGAATTACTTTGCTTGCCTGCTGGCCTAGATCAAGGTAGCTTAACAATCAAGACGGGGGAAGCTAGCTTAGCAATTACTGGTAGGCCTCAGGACTTGGGGCACAGAACAAGCTTAGGGTTTGAGCCAGAGAGGCTGCATGGGGAGCTATGATGCTGGCCTGAAGCAATGTATGTGCTGTGTAGCCTGGCCAGGCAGAGGTCTATTCAGTCTCTATATCCCTGGGGCTCCCAGTAGCACAAAGGAGGGGTTGCCATGAATTATTATTATTATTATTATTATTATTATTATTATTATTATTATTATTATTATTATTATTAATATCCTGCCCATCTGGCTGGGTTTCCCCACCCACTCTGGGCAACTCCCAACCGAATATTATAAATTAAACACTTCCCCAAACAGGGCTGCCTTCAGATGTCTTTTAAAAGTAAGACAGTTGCTTACTTCCTTGACATCTGATGAGAGGGTGTTCCACAGGGCAGGCACCACTACTAAGAAGGCCCTCTGCCTGGTATTGTCTTCTTGTGGGTGATAAGCCTGCTGCTCAATATATTTCAGGTTTTCTTCACTACATGCTTCAGAGATCTCTAATAAGGAACGCATTTTGCCTTTGGCAAAACATAGCTTGATAGGAAGAAGTTAACAAGCTCTGGGGCAAAGCCTGGCTCAAATGATGTTTTTAGTTTCCTTCTCTCCTTCCTTGCACCTTCCATCTATAACACCAAGTCCTGTTTGCCTTCTCCTGTTCCTCAGTTGTCTGAAAACATTTTTGTTTGTACTGTTGTTTGACAGATCCTTGCACAATCATAACAAATGTCTTCCGTCAGGCATCCCAAGCCACACATAATAATTTACTGAGATTGTCATATTAAAGAACATCCTACTTTCCAGTGATCTGGAGCAACAAAATGGGAAGACCAAGTCAGTGGACCTTGGATAAACACTATAGCCTTGCCACAGGGAGAAAAGGAGGACTGGGTAGCCAATATCTTCATCCCTTCTGCCCTGTTACGTATTTCCTATAAATTAATGGCCCATCATATTGTCTCTCCTGACAAGTATTTTTATTCTTTCCATAGGCCTCTTTAACACCCCATTCCTTAATATGTGGCGGAAAAGGATATCAATAACTATTATCATGATGGCTATACAGTATACTACCAACAACATCTCGGCACACAGATTGAGTTGGCTGTAACCCATGCCTCACTGCATTTCCCAGGAGCAACTGTGCATTATGGCAGAATGCTTCACGTCAGCACCGTGTTCTAGGAACCTCTTTGCATCAGTAGAAGCGGTAGCAGTTGCAAGTACAGTGGTACCGTGGTTCTCAAATGCCTTGTTTCCCAAACGCCGAAAATCTGGAAGTAATTGTTCCGATTTTCGAACGTTTTTCGGAAGCCGAACGTCCGATGCAACTGTTGGCTATTGTTTCCGAGGGACCTGCACCAATTAGAAGTTGCACCTTGGTTTTCGAATATTTTGGAAGACAAACAGACTTCCGGAATAGATAAAGTTCAGCGCTTTTGTTTTTGCTATTTATTTTGCATTTTTGTTTTTGAGGGTTTTTCGGTTAATTTCTTTTTGTGACTGTGTGGAACCCAATTCAGCTACTGATTGATTGATTGATTGATTGTGTGACTGCGGAAATGGATAAAGAAGACAGTATTGTAGATGATAAAAATTTAAATTACATTTATTTATTTTTACCTGCACTGATGATAGTCGTTGTTTGGAGGGGGGGGGGCTTTTATCCATTTCCGCAGTCACGCAATCAATCAGTCAGTAGCTGAATTGGGTTCCACATTTTATAGTACAGTACATTGATTATTGTTTTCATTTTATGGATCAATGGTCTCGTTAGATAGTAAAATTCATGTTAAATTGCTGTTTTAGGGGTTGTTTTTAAAAGTCTGGAATGGATTAATCTTCTTTGCATTACTTTCTATGGGAAAGTGTGCCTTGGTTTTGGAACGCTTTGGTTTTGGAACAGACTTCCGGAACAGATTAAGTTTGAGAACCAAGGTACCACTGTATATCACCTCAAGGAAACGGGAAGAGCTAGGCCCCAAAGTCAAGCTGAGATAACTTGCTATTTCTGTACCGTACCAGTCTATTTTCCTGGATTTTCCAGACAATTTATAATAATAAATTGTTCCTGGTTAAACGCTGGAATGTCTCCAGTTGTTCTGCTGTTCCCACAACACGACAAGCTAGAAGCCATGGCTGTGATGGGGTGAAATGGATGTGTACTGGTAATTTGGCCCTAGACCCGTATCTTTCAAGAGGGTTTACTTCCAAGGAAGCAGGCTGAGGGTTACAGGTCATGAGCCATACGCATGTTTACTCAGAAGTCCCAGAGATTCCTCAAGGTGACTTAAATCTGAGTAAGAGCTCTCAGGATTTGCTGTTTATTATTCATGTTTATATTCTGCTGCACAGTTTTTAACAGATCCCTCAGGATGGCCTACAACATAAAAACTCAGAAGATATACAGTTACATCAATAACATTTCACTTATTAAAAACAGGAAAGCAGAAGTATAACAAAACAGTTACAGACTTTCCCACTGCAGTCACAATTTGGTCTGAGGTGGACGGGGATTTTAATTCCACACGCTTGCTTAGCTAAAGCAGTATTCACTCATTTCCTGGGAACCATAACCGAACAGGCCCAAGTGTCACCGGGGAATTTCATGGGGCAGATATCACCCTAGAAAAGGCTCTGCCACTTTGCCAGCCAACCTAAAACCTGACAGTTCAAGCCAGACACTCAGTGAAGGCCCCACCTGAGAACATTAGTGCACTTGGATGGGAAAAGGCTTATCAAACCCCAAACATTTAGAACTTTAAATATTAAAACCAGCACTTTTCAGTTACGCCTGGGATCCAATTGTGAGGCAGTGCAGTTCTCCAAGTCCAATTTAAAGTACAATTCTAGCCTCAATTAAGGCTTATTCACACTGGACTTCACTGTGTGTGAGCAGCTGTTTGCATTTCCATTAAATCCACATGATGCTACCCTCAAACAACACCAATTTTGATTCCTTTCCCATACAAATTTGGGTTTACCCAATATGTGGATAATCCAATTTGATGTGGACAAATGGGCTCTGAAGCACTCGGGGAGAGGGGGGCACAGATGATTTTTTTTCCAGGGTTTTGGGTGGGTAGATCAGTTGCCACTTTCTCTGGAGCTATGGTATGCATACATTTGAGCATATGAAGAACAGAGCAGCATACATATAGATGAGTGCACAGATACACTCTTAATAATAGATGTTAATTGATGGATGTTACTGGCTGCTACATACCATGTTGAGCCTAGCTTCTGCCGTGCTGCTGGCAGACCAAATATTTGTACTGTACAAGGGTGAGAGATGTAGAGGGGAGGGGAGTGCATTGTATCAAAAGCCCCCCCCCCCCAATTTCCCCAGGATTCAGTAAACTAGTTCCTTGACCTCTTCTATCCTTGGTGGAGGAGATAGCCCATTCTCCTTCTTCTGACTGATGTCTTATCTCACAAGCCAAGCTTGGGAAGTTGTCCAAGCTAGAAGTTCAGAATGTCCCATGCCGAGCCTGGGGTGGTGTCTTGTGTGCCATGAATTTATTTGGACAAAATTACATAAAATGTTTTGGTTTTTTTAAGCAGCCTTCTCAGGGGGTCAGCGAGGGGGTAGTGTCATAATGGGAACCAGCCGCTTGGGCTGAGGGAAAGATGGTTTCTATCAGTAGAATGAGGCCAGGTTGAATGAAAACAGGAAAGGGGAGGGAACCAGATCAGCAGCCCTTTTGGAATAAAGAATAGTAATAAACTTTACCTCTCTATTTATTGGTCTTCCCATCTTCTTGCTCCCAAGGCTCCATCACCACATGTAAGACAGATATTCCTCTTCAGAGGACCAGGAGCTGCTGACTGGAGCCATGTGCTCACTAGGCAGGGATGAGCCTTGGAGAGGAAATCTGGGCAGACAGCTGTACAGGTGGGCAGATAAATTGTTCCTATAAGGGAGACTTGCAATAAATTTTTGCAGCATACCCCGAAGTCACTATGGCTATAACTAGCCCCTCAGGACTTGGGGTCATATTTAAGGTACGGGAAAAGGAATAGTGACACCTTTCCCCAACCCTAAATATCTTACTCATATTAGGGTTCTAAAATGCTTGGACATCTTCACAAGTATAGGAGGTTCCCCAGTTCAGTCATTTGCACTCCAAACTTGTGGAGAGCACCTGGAAAAAGATGCCGAGATTACTAAGCCCCAGCATGGGTTTCTTAAAAACAAGTCATGCTAGATGACTCTAGTCTCTCTCTCTCTCGCTCTCTCTCTCTCTCTCTCTCTCTCTCTCTCTCTCTCTCAATCTCTCTCTCTCACACACACACATACAAGCTTGTTGGATCAGGGGAATGCTGTGGACAGAGTGTATCTTGATTTCAGTAAGGCTTTGACAAAGTTCCCCATAATATTATTGGGGAGAAGCTGGTAAAATGTGGGCTAGACAAGGTAACTGTTGGGTGGATTTGTAGCTGGTTGACTGACTGAACACAAAGAGTGTTTGCTAATAGTTCCTTGTCATCCTGGAAATAAGTGACAAGTGGGATGCCACAGGGTTCTGTCCTGAGCCCACTGTTGTTCAACATCTTTATAAATGACTTGGATTAAGGCATTGAGAGGCTGCTCCTCAAATTTGCAGATGACCCCAAAGGATTCCAGGATAATTCCTTGTTTCGCCCAACTGGGCTTCGTCAGCCATGCATACTCTGGGCATGTTGGAGGGTATGCTTTAGGGTTTAGGCTATCAACATCCTGGTTACGTACACAATGCACATTTATAGCACATGACTTCACCCCAAGAATCCTGGGAACTACTTTGCTTAGGGTGCTGAGAATTTTAGCTCTGTATTGGTTAATTGATTATTTAAAGAAGGTCGTGTCTTTAAATATATGGTGGGTATGCAGCATCTGTGAACTCACAGGTTTCTGTCACACAGGTTAGAACAACGGAATCATAGAACTGTAGAGTTGGATGCAACCCTTAGGGTCATGTTGTCCAACCCCTGTGATGTAGGACTGTCAACTAAATGCCTTCCCACCTCCTTCCCTGTCTTGGGCTACAGCTCTCTCCTTGAATTCTTTATTCAGTTTTCACCAGGTTGGCCACTGCTTTCCTTTTGGGTGAAAACAGAGTAGGTGTCGAGCAGTTCCAACCATCTTCTGTCATCCGATAGCATATCTCCATCTTCTCCACGCAAAGGACCTGTTAACTTGCTTGTTCTCTTGCTTCAAGCATAGCCAAAGAAACCTCTTAAAATTATTTTAACTTCTCTTGCAAGCCTAAGTTCATTCTGAACTTTGGCTCGTCTGACCTTACTTGTATATACTCTATTCTCACAATTTTCCCTTTCTTCCCTTCTGATACATGCCCTTCTTAAATCTCATCTCATCTCTAAGCTCCTTAAGCAGTCATACCGGTTTCTTTAGGCGCCTCTCACTTTTCTTTCTTCTTGGAATTGCCTGCTTTTGTGACTTCAATATTTCACCTTTAAGAAACTCTGATCCATCTTGGACCCTCTTCTCTCTGAGTATTTCTGACTATGGGATTTCACTGAGTAGTTCCTTAAGCTTTTCGAAATTAGCCTTTGTTTTGACCTTTGCTGTTCATAAAATGTCATTTCCTATGTAGACATATCTATGTCAAGGTGTCCCCATTTCATTTCAACAATGTCAGTTCACTATAGGAGGGAATTGCATTCATGAATTGTCAAGTACTTAATAGCATGTTTGTTAGGGAAAGTGCTGGTTAATAGCCTGAATTGCAGGCTTATTAATAACACTTAATAAGTGTTGGCACTGAAATCATGAGACTGGCTCAGAACAAATGAGATGTTTTAAAAACAAAGCAAGCTTTGATTGGTGTAGTAATTTATTAGAAAAATAAAACAAGTGTAACACAAGGGCAGCAATGCTATGCACAGTTAATATGTGGAAACTCCATGACATAGCAAAACCATTTCTGAGTAAACATGCAATAAATAAATAAATGTAGAATTCTGCTACTAGATCATTCAAATTTTTTGCCAAGAAAATTTGAATTCTTTAACCTGTACAAAATATATAACTTGAGCATTTATTTGTAATTCATATTAACTTGCCTAATTTATTCAGGGTTGTTTCCCTAGTTAGGGGCTGGAGACTGGAGAAGGGACCTCTGATGGGCACTGAAGCCCCACCACTGGCAATGTTAGGCCGCATGATGCCCTCTCCAGTTTGCACCCAGTGGACTCCCACTGCTGCTTTGGGAAGTGGTGTACACATGGTGTTAGCCACAATTCATATTTATCCTGCCCTTTCTTATGAAATACTGTGTTTGATTGCATTTTCCCCAAAACCAGCTTCAATCCAAATTGAGAGAAATATGACTTACTGTACATGTGTTTTAAGCTGGCGATGTGTATACAGGCTTTTTCAGCCACTCTCCTGTTTCAAAGGCTTTAGCAGATAACTGCATTTCAAGCATAAGGACTAGAAAGATGCTTTTTCAAACTAGAAATCTAAAATTATTGGGAATATGATTTCTGTGCATTTTTCTGCATTCCTGTGGAACTGTAGCACGTGCATAATTATGATTTTGACTTTTTCAATCTTTGTCTTCTGAAGGTTGGATTCTACAGCACACACACTCACTGCAGGCATACGGTATTTCAATATTCTCTTTAATTGGAGGAGCAGATCTGGAAGATCTCTTTTTAAACGAGCATTTAATGCATTTCCACATTGCAACTTCATACTTTTAATGGCTGTGCCTATGAAACAGTTTCAACCGAAATGAGCAAGCAGTGCTGCGTATCACCATAACTCCTGCACCATCCTAATCCTGCTAGTGGCAGATAATGATTAGCTGTTGCATACCAGTGCACACATGGAGCTGTTGCCAGACCTGTCACCATCTCTTCCAAATATATGAGAAAGGCACAGCTCCTTCAGTGCTACGGTGACTCATAGGATCGAAACATCTGTAGTAATTTTAAAAATGGCAACCAGAGTTGGAGAAAGATGATCCGTTTCAAGGGCCAACTGGATATGATGCAAGAAATCCCTTCGTATGGTTAATTGCAGCCATTAAATTCATACTGTGTGTGTGTGTGTGTGTGTGTAGAGGGTTTAACCCTTTCCTCCATAGAGCAGTTTTCTGATTGATATTACACCAAAGCTGCAATTTGCCCCATGAGGCAAACATATTGGTATCAATGTAGGATATTTTTATGAGTTTCCCAACAGATTTCTGTGAAAAGGGTTCTCAGTATGGGTTGTCCCGAGAGCCAAGGATATATCTGAGCAGAGTCTCCAATTTGATGGAAACCATGAAGAGCTGGTGTTCTGGTGACATAACTCTATGGGAGCTAAGAAGTCTAGGTAATGGCTAGTAGACATGGCTCATCTGCATTTCACACACTCACATGCAGCCAGGGGAAAGGGGGTGAGGTGTCTCTGTGTGAAAAAGAACAGTAGGGACTGAGCAAAAATGACCGCCTAAATTATTTCCACTAAAATGGTAGCTGGGTCGGTGGAGTCGGCAGTCAAATATTTTGCAGTGGAGAAAAGATCTTTACCAACAGCTCAGGATAATATGAAAAAGACCATTTCAAATAATTTGATGTCCCAAAGTATTCCTGGGAAACCCTACCAATGTCTAGTTTAGACCTGAGAAAAACTACCAGTACTCTCTCTCCCAGCTTCAGGTATAGCTTTTATTGGTAGTACCACTTCAGGGTATAAATAAAAGAATGTGACATTTGTAAACCATAGACAATATTCTCCTTGTTTCACCCCAAATCACCCTGTGTGGAGACACATGCCACTTCAAAACCAATAATGGCAAAACTAACGGAACCATTTATGAAGTATGAGGAAGTCATGGGTAGACTTGAGGCAGAAGGAAGCAAATAATATTGGTCACAAAGAAGACAAACACAACATTTAGCCTGTCTGGAGAATCTGTCCCTACGGGTGAATCATGCCTGCAGAGACCAACACACCAACTGGGACTAACCAGGAGAATAGGGAGTAACCCAGTACTTTGCCTTCTCTGCCTGGGACCCCCTGGTGAGAAGCTGGAAATGCAGGTGGCACACACGTCTTGCACATGGGATGATGAAAGTGGAGGTTCCAACCTAATGGGACTGCCTCTTGCATCATGCGCCCACTTATGGTCAAGCTGCTTTTGCATGGTGAAGTGTGTGTGTGGGGGGGGGGGGGTTAGAAGACACCAAACTAATGATATATGCTATACATATATACATAAAGAGATAAAGGTAAAGGACCCCTGACAGTTAAGTCCAGTCACGAACGACTCTGGGGTTTCGCAGTGGCGAAGCTGCATGCTCCGCTACTGGGGGCGGAGAGCAGGTGGGGACGTGGCCGGCAGCCCAGGGCGTGATGCGCATCTGGGGGCGTGGCGTGCCACCCGCGACAGCTTGGCGTGCTGCCCGCAGGGGCGTGGTGTGTGTTCTGGGGGCGTGATTCCCATTCCTCCACCAGTGGGGTTGCGGTGCTCATTTCGCTTTACAGGCCGAGGGAGCTGGCGTTTGTCCGCAGACAGTTTTTCTGGTCATGTGGCCAGCATCACTAAGTCGCTTCTGGCACACGAACACCAAAACCACAGCAGCACACGGAAACGAGCTGTTTACCTTTCTGCCGGAGCAGTACCTATTTATCTACTTGAACTTTGACATGCTTTTGAACTGGTAGGTTGGCAGGAACAGGGACTGAGCGACAGCAGCTCACCCCATTGTGGGGATTCAAACCGCCCACCTTCCGATCGACAAGCCCTAGGCACAGTGGTTTAGACCAGTGTTTTTCAACCACTGTTCCGCGGCACACTAGTTGCCGCGAGATGTTGCCTGGTGTGCCGTGGGAAAAATTGTGTTTATTTGATTCCTATTCAAGAGAATTACTTTATATATAGTCAATATAGGCACAGAGTTAAATTTTTTAACATTTTCTAATGGTGGTGTGCCTCGTGATTTTTTTCATAAAACAAGTGTGCCCTTGCCCAAAAAAGGTTGAAAAACACTGGTTTAGACCACAGCGCCACATACACATATACACATTGAAAAGCATTAATCTTAATGAAAGCAGATTGGCAGCTATTCAGTGTGGAGAAAGAAAAGTCAACTGCCCAGCATCCAAACATTGACAAAGACTGATGCCCCCTCCTCAGGAAACCACATGCCAAATTTAGAAATGGTATCTTGAGATGTGGCCAAACCTATGCCAAAAAACAGGTAACGTTGCCACCAAAGTGATGCTTTTGTCCACCATCTTGACTCAAAATGGCACCTGGCCTCCACACAAGGCCCTGCCCCCCACCTTGGGAACCTTGTGCTGAGTTGGCAACAATACTGGACAAACATTTCCCAAATTATATAGTAATTGTTGTTGTTGTTGTTGTTGTTGTGTGATTTTTTTTTTAATAAAGAAGATTGTATTCCTTTGTTGTGTGAACAGTTTTATTAACAGTTCTGTACACCACCCTGGAATCTTCTCAAGATCAGTGGTTGCAAATTATTTTAAACACCCACCCCACCCCTCGGGACTAGGTATTGCAGGGGAAGTCGTGGTGACCTGAGCAGGCTGTGGTAAACTTGTCAGTTTGTAACTGAGGTGAGACTGGTAAGCTTCAGAGGAGGAAACTCCAAGATACCCCAGAGAAGGCAGCTTGGAAGCCATTGCTTTGAGAGATACAGTGGCAATTCTAAGCGTTATGGTGCCCCCAAACAAAGGGCTCATTCAAGGGAAGCTTCACAACCTGCCCAAATCCCCCGAGACCAAATTGGACCCCTGTAGGGCCCTCTGCTGTATCACCAGCCAGCAAAACCCCATGCCCCTCCACCAGACGGATGCTGGTTTCTGTAGTCACAGACCTGGCAGTGTGCTGGGATGGGCCAGCTAGGCCCCGAAGGCGTCAAATCTCCTTCTCTAACAAGAGCAGTTCACGGTTTCTGCACAGTAGCTGGTTGTGTGCATGCACAGAAGTGCCATTCATTGGAGTGAGACCTCGGAGCCTGGCCAGGTGCTAATAGACAAACTCCTCTGTCTTAGGTGAGCCGGCTCCCCCAACGGACATTAACTGCCAGAGCCCCCTTGGTACTGCCAGAGCTTTCCCTCCATTTGCTCCAGTCAAAGCCCTGCTTTTCCCTCCCTCCCTCCCTCTTCCTCCCCATCGTCAGAGTTGTGGGGATGAAGAATATAAACCTCTCCCTGTGCAGGAATATGCGCCGAGTGGTGAAACCAGCCTGGAGCTCAGCAGCCTTGCAGACTGGAAGGCAGAGGAAACATGAAGCTCCTTCTCCCCGCTCTCTTTGCCTTGGCTCTGTGGGCTCCCCTTGGCTGGGCTGCCAGGAAAAAACCTGAAAGCCCAAGCAAGGGCTTGAGTTCCTCATCCTCTCCTGCCCTAGATGTGCCAGCCCATCCCGGGAAGCGACGAAAGCAGCAGGCAGCAAGCGAGCTCGTCTTGGGGAAGGGTGTGGCGGAAGGTGAGTCAGGGGGAAGGCCGTGCGGGTGATGGAGCTGCATAAGGGAGGGGCTTCCAAAGGGGCGTGGCTGGAAAGTGAAGCAGTGGGCGACATGAAGCGGGAAGCCGTGCAGACTACCACAAAATAGTGAAATGTGCCAAACTGATACAGTCTCTCACCCCTGTGGACACTAGCGGAAAAAAGGCAACTTTGAAGAAGGGAAGCTCAGCTTCAGTACTTTGTGCCCTGTTTGTCTTGCCCCGTCCATCCTGCCCACATTTAAGAATAAGAGTTGTCCCACATGCAGCTGGGATTTTGCAGACAGGCTCAGCTAGAATCTTACCCTGTTGCCCGAACTGGAGGATGCAAAACCAAAAGAAAACGTTCCCACAAGCTGCTTTTGCTTGGAGCGTGGCTGCACATGCTGGAGAGGTAGGGATTGGTGGGAAGGAACGCCATTTGTAGTATTGCATATGCTGTAAATGATGTTGTGGACCATGAATTTGAATGTGTGTACATTGCGCTGCCATGTGAGAATAAGCCCCTTAGCAAGTGGCGTTTGGCAGCAGCTGGAGCCATTTGGCAAAACTGCAGGTGAGCATTGGCCTCTTGGCTTTGGCTATGCTAATGAGCCCCAGGCAAACCAAAATGTAATCTAGGGCCCAGATAACAAACATCTGGGGACAAATATGTTCCTTAAGCCATCAGTTGTTTTTCCTGGGGTAAAAGGACACACATTTCCCCACATTTTTTCACTATACATTTATGCATGGATCTAGCCTCTGCTCAACATTTATGGTTACTTTCACACTGGTATCTGAAATTGCCACCCTTTGTTCACATACCTTTAATGGAGAAAAGAAATTACATTGTTGTCAAATCCTTTTAGTCCATTGGTTTCTGTGTTATTCTCCTGTAATTAGCAGTCTTGGTATATGTGTGTGTTTTGGGGGGTTGTCTCCACAGACTGTTGAAGCTTTTCAGGACTACTGCAGCTTTAAAGTTCCTGTTTGCAGGTCTTCCCCATATTATTGCTTCCTGTTTATTCTATCTGGAGGGTTACTGCTGAATAACATCTCTTAGGCTGCAATCCGACACACGCTTTAGACTCTGTAAGATGGACATCAAAGTAAATAGGTTTAGACTGTTAGTTGCCCAGTGTCGTGTTCTGTTCATGGATGTGGTGGTCGTCTTTAAGTACCTGTACTTGGTTTTTGTTTTTGTTTTAAAAAATATAATAGTAAAATAAAACTGTTTAGTATAAAAAATAATAATATAAAAAAGGGAAGCAGGCAGAGGGCCTTCTCAGTAGTGGCACCCGCCCTGTGGAACACCCTCCCACCAGATGTCAAAGAGAACAACAACTACCAGTCTTTAGAAGACACCTGTTTAGGAAGCTTTTAATGTTTGATGCATTACTGTATTTTAATATTTGTTGGAAGCTGTCCAGAGTAGCCAGATGGGCGGGAAATAAATAAATAAATAAATAAATAAATAAATAAATAAATATTATAAAATAAAAAAGTAAAAGAGCAAGAAAACCAGTAATCAAAGCCTCTCTATCAAGCAGGAAAAGAAACGGCAACGGGGACAATTAATGGAGGTTATTCAATCACCAACAATCCTCCAGTCAACGGAAAAAAATAACATGGGCACGATTTTCATTTTACATGGGCAAGGACTTTTTCTGACTAAAACTTGTTTTCCAGCAAACATTATAAAAAGATTTTAGCTATGGTATATATTGTTTACCAATGGTATAATATTGTTACATGCCACCCCAATCTCTGAGCGGAGTTAGATTTCAGGCTCCAGGTACAGAGACTGTGGTGTCTTTATGAGATATGGTTTATTTACCCACATATACAGTCTGAGCCTCCGATGGAGGGGCTCCCAGCATAATACTCCAGGAGGGTTTTGTGTCTCCCATTCCTGCAGCCTCAGATTCAAACTGTCAGCTCACGTTGTGCTCTGACTTCCCTCAGCAAATTGCAACTCTATTTCCTCCTCCTTACATCATACCCAACTGCAATCCTGAAACTTCTTCCTCCTAAAAACTCTGGCATTGTCTTCTGCTAACTACCCGGAGCCCAGGGCAGGGCTCCCTCCACCCATTTGCTGGCTGCTGGCTTGTCCCCCCTGTCCTTGTTCCCTGCTAAGGACTCATACTTAGAGACCATAATCAGGCTGGCCTGTATTTTCACACTGCTCATTTCAACACCTGGCAGCCCATCTTCATACTCCAAGCATTGATCAAACTCCAAGACCCACCAGACCCAGGAGTTTAGGGGAGTCAAGGCACCCACAAACTAATACCACTATAATGCTATGCAGAACTTCTGCTTTAATTCCACTTCCAGTTAATATGGAAAGGCAATTCTTGGCAGTTAGCAGTTCTAAAGGACTCCGGCAGCAAATCAGCTTAGAAATACAGCCTTAAAGAGCAGTTGTGATTCAGCAGTCATTCATTCAAAGTCAAAAAAGTGTGGCCTTGTGTATGTGTCCTCTGGCAAGAGCTGACCCAGATTTTTTGATGGATAGCCCCAAGAATCAGCAGAAAATATTCTGTTGATGTGCACAGCAAACCAAGTCGCAGCATTCATCATGTTATGCTTCACCCAGGATCGACTTGACCCAGACTGCAGTAGCTCCATGGAGAGAATAGAATAAATTAATATTATATGGACCGTTCTAATCCACTTGGTAAGGCTGGTCCTGATTGTGCCCCAAAGCGAGCAAGAAGCCAGTGCAGATAGCAAAAACTGGAGTAACTGCACCCGACCCCAGAAATCAACTGGGTTGCAGAATTCTACACCAGCTGAAGTTTCCAAAATAGAATTTAAGGACAGCATTGAGGTGTGCAGTGTAGAGGGAAGTGGACATAAAAGTATTGCAATGGGATTAAAAGGGGCTCTGACTCCTAGAGGATGCTTGCTTAAATTAGCATTTATGGTTTGTGATAGATCCGCTCCACTTCCGGGTGGGGAGGAGTTGCGGTGGACCGCAGAGCCGCTCTTCCCCACTTCCTGTGGGCGGGGGACTTTGTCCCTCGCAGCTTAGGGAGTCCCCGGCCACGTCAGCAGGCATCCGGCCAATCAGCCGGCTGGGGGCGTGGCCGGGGGCTCCCTTTCAAAAAGAGAGGCGCGAGCCGAGAGACTCCCTTTCTGCTGGCTACTAAGTACTAGACACATCTTACCAGCCATGCTGGAAGTTGAGATCAGTGTCCTGTCTGCGTATATGTCTATGTACTGTATACCAATGTGAAAGAGTGTATGCACCAGGAAAAACGTAGTGGTTAAAATGTAGCCAGAAATTGGGGTGGGGTGGGGTGGGAAAAGAGGTATTCTGTTAATCTGGCCTTCTTGCTGTTTGAGACATGGTGGAGAAGTGCACTGAAAAGTGTGGGCTGAAAAAATGACTAATAGCAAATGAGGAGGAATGCAAGACAAATGCTCAGTGGCAAACTAACTAACCTCAGGATGAACTTTCAATAAATAGGTTTCCCAAACTCTGTTTGGAGCCCTTGCTTGTTCCCACAAGCTCAAACTGTATACATGTAACTAACACATTGTCACAGAAATGCTATCAATCTCAAGTATTCACCTTCTGCATAAGGAAATTAGCTGTGTGCACGGCTGTCCTTGGAACTCCCTACCACTTGGAGAACCAAGAAGCTGTGAATATCGAAGGAATGTCTACATCGGCACTATGCATTTAAAGCACGGCCACCTCGATTCTATCTTGTCTAGCCTCTAGATTCCGATCCGATCCAGCATCCTGTTTCCCACAGTGGACAGTGAGATGCCTCCTAGGAAGTCAACAAGCCAGACATAAAGGCAATACAGTACAGCAGCCTTCTCCCAGTGGCTGGTTTGGACGGACAGAGTTATTCTCCAGGAATAAGCCTAATTCTCTTCCGAAGCCATCCAGGTTAATAGTCATCACCACGTATTGTGGGAAGTTTTAACTATGCACAGTGTGAATAGTTTTGGCTGTCCTGAATCTCCCGTTATTCTGCTTTATTGGATGACCCTTGGTCCCAGTGTTGTGAGAGAGGTAGAAAGAGAGGTTGCTCCTGGAACAGCCTGTTTACTGAACATTCATCCTGGTCTGTTTCCAGGGAGGTTTGATGAGGTTGCATCAGAGCAAGTGCTATCACACGCTTCCCTGTGCATTTTCCTGCCACATTCCTTATCAAAGAAATTATGATCTTTTGGGGAAGTGGGTTTGTTTGTGTGAGACCACCCAAAACAATCGGCCACCTGGAAGTGCCCAGAGAGAGAAAATATTTTCTCCGGGGACTCGCTCACACAGACTTCCTTTTGTAGAGAGTTCCTAGCAGCAGGTCCAGGCTTTTAAAGCTTCATGTCCAAGCATTTTATATTTTGTCTCAGCGTTTTCCCCGGGAATACCTGCATTTTACCACTGAATCGACGGTGCAAATGGTAATCAGGTTTTCCACAGGTGGTCACTTGCTCCAATTCAGCAGTAAAATGTGGGCTTTCCCAGGGCAAACACAAAACTGCTTGGTCAGGGAACTTTAAAGCCCGGACCTGTGCCTGGAAAGCAGGGTGCCAAAGGAAGCCTGGATGAGCCCTGCGCCCCTCATCACATTAGGACCCAGGGTCAGGTTTTACCATCCGGCTGCAGTACTCCCAAGGGAAGCGCATTGATTTTTCCGGTAGGACTTATTGGCAGCCACTGACACACATGGGAGGAGAAAGGAAATGCCCTCAGGGACACCACTTCTTGCCCCTAATGATCCCAGGCCTTAGGGGGCAAATCCGATCCTATCTGCTTAATTAGCATAATATGCATACTTAGGTCCTGTTTCCTGGTGACTCTGATGAGGCATAATTTTAGAAGCTGACTATTACATAGGCAGGAAAGATGTGCATTTTTAAAATCCTAAGTAAATAAGCGAGGTGTCATGGTTTCTGTTTCCCCTCTGAAATTTGCAGGGACCCTCAAATCTGTAGCCAATGTGGAGAGTGTCGCAGGAGAAAAGAGCTTGCCCCAGAAAGGTGAAAAGCCTTCGGTCCTGAAGAACAGTGTCTTGAGGAGGAAGGAGGCAGCACCCCCCAACTACCTGAATGGCCAAAATCTGGGACAGGGAGGTGTACCAAAGAAGAAGTTGTCCAAATTTGGAAAGAAGGTGTTGGGCACAAAGAGAGCAGAGGCTGCCAGCAGCAGCATGGGTGCAAAACCAGAATCCGCTGCCCCTGCGACAAACCTCAGCCTGGCCCAGGCAGGCAGTATGTACCCTCAGAAAGGTATGAACAAGAGTGGGAATAAAGGGATGAAGGCCAGCCTGTGAATAAGTTTGGACTAGTTTCATTTTTAAGCTTGCCTACCAGTTTTAGGCTGCAATTCCAAGCATGCTTATTAGGAAGTAAGTCCTGCTAAACTCAGTGGGCCTTACTTCTGAGTAAGCTTGTGTGTGCAGCATACATTTAGAGCATTCACACCCTGCAAAGAGTCCTGGGAACTATAGTTCACCCCGCACAGAGCTACTATACTTAGTGCCCTTAACAAACCACTTCTAATTGTGGGAATTAGACTTGTAAGCTCCCAGTTGCAGAGTATACAGAAGGCAGCCCTGGGCTTGTTTGACTCTTTAGTTCTCTCTTCTCTCCTATAAAAACTACACAATACACTCTCTTTTAAAGTTTAAAGAACATAGGACTTTTACTTAGTGTACTTGCAGTTTCAGATTAAATATACAATGCAGGTGGCTGTAAACATCTCACCTAGATTACCGGTAAGCTGTTGCAGACTAACAAACATTTACAGACTGATGATACTCTGACTCCAAGGCAGACAACAGCACAACACAACACACCTACTGCTCTGACTGCTAAGACTCACAATACTGTGAATAACAGAACCAATGGAAATCACAGGGTCCTACAGCCCTTTCAAACATCAACCCTTGACATATGCAGTTTGGATGCTAACACCCCACACTAATCTCCGTGGAGGTTAACTGTACAGTTAATACAGGTAAGGTTGATGCCCAGGCTGTTGGGACCCCCAGAGAAGTGCACTCCATTGGGACGCTTCCTCTATCAATGGTGTTTATTTGGTAACAGTCGTGGGGAGCTGCAAGTTGCCATTTTTAGCTACCATCAACCTAGTGTTGCCCTGTGGGAAATGTAAAATGGTGGCATGCAGAAGGCCTCTTCCAACAGACTTGGCACCTGCATCTGATAGTGGAGTTCAACACATGTGGCTGAGTGGAAGACGGATCTAACCCATGGCTCCCTGTTTGAATGAACAGCTGGGCAAGAGAGAGAGAGAGAGAGCCATGCTGTCTTTGTGCAGGGCAACTTCCTGGTCAATGGTGCCCAAGTTAATCAAGGACTGTTAATTAGGTATTGGGCCCCCTGTTAGGTGGGGGGCGGAGCGGAGATGGGTCATGTAGGTGCCAAATTGTCTTAGTCTGCTTTGCCTTTCATTGTGCATCTCTTGTCTCTACAGGTTTGATCCATGTAGAGAAAACATCAGTGAGGGAACCTGTTGCTCCACAGAAGGCAAAGGCAAGAAAGGAATACGCCGTCACATATAGGAATAGCACTCGGATACAGATAGGAAAAGTGCCAGGCCCTTGGCATGGAAATGAGAGCCAGGCACTCTCTAGTCCTACCCACAAAAATACTGGCAAGGCAAAAGAAGGAAAGGAGCCCAGAAAGCTCCAAAGCAATGCCAGTCGGGCACTGCTGCAGAAGGAGAACATCTCTCCCCACAGGAATACCAGCAGGCCAGCATCAAGAAAGGACCATGGCCCCCTCTTCAGAAATGCCAGTCACACCCCAATGCGCAAAGAGTATAGTGCCCTCACTAGGAATGGCACTCAGGCCCAGGGAGTGAAAGAGCCCAGGCTTCTTCTCCCCAAAAAGGCCAGCAAGGCGCAATCAGAGAAAGAACATGGCATTCCGTCGGCAAACACCAGTTGGTCACTGACAAGGCAAAAGCAGGGCATCTCCCAGAGAAATGCCAGCCAGGCACAGATGAATAAGCGGCTCAGAGTTGTTCACATAAATGCTAGCCAGGCACAGTCAGGGAAAAGACTCATCGCCCCAAATAGGAATACCAGCTGGGTTGAGGTCAGGAAGGAGCCCACCCTTACCCATAAGAATGTCAGCCAGGCAGTGCCACAGGAAAAACCCAGATTTTCTCACAGGAATGCCAGCCAGGCATTGCCAGGGAAGCAGGATGGCTCCCAGCAAAGGAATATCAGTTGGGCAGAGGTAAACAAGGAGCACAGACCTTCTCACCAGAATGCCAGTTGGGCATTGCCAAGGAAAGACTCCAGTTCTTCCCGCAGAAATGTCAGTCGGTCACTGGCAGGGGCAGAACATGGCATCCTGCACAGGAAAGGTGGACAGGCACGAGCAAGGAATCTGCCTGGTGTCCCCTTCAGAAACATCACCCAAACTGTGGCTGTGAAAGAACAAAACGTATCTCATAAAAATGTCTTCAGAGCAGGAGGCACACCAAAATGGCAACCTGCCATGCCAAAGGAAAGAGATGAGCCCATAATGCCATCCTTGCCTGTGACCTGCTTGCTTTCTGAACATGCCATCGCTTGTGGCAATGCTCGCCTGAAACACGTGCCCAGGCTGAGTGACGCTGCGCTCAGAACCCTCTACCTGGCAGGTGAATATCTTCTTCACCCACCTGTGCCTCTCCAGCTTCTCTTTCCTCACCTCATTCCCAGTGTAAACTCTCTTCTGGGTCCAATAACTGTCTTATCGTGCAAACCTATACATGTCTACTCAGAAGTAAACCCTACTGAGCTCAGTAGGACTTACTCCCAGGTAAATGTGTATAGGATTGCAGCCTTGTTCAGTCGGTACTCTGTTGTGCGCTCATTATTAATGATCCTGCTTTCAATACTATTTGTGCCTCCAAAGTTTTGGGGTGATCAGACTGTTTAATTTCCAATCAGTGCATACCCTATAACTTCCTGCTGAAATCCTTTTAACTTTTCATACCACAGATGTTTTGGGGTGTTTTCTCTCTTGCTTTGTTGCACTGTAGCCCCTCCGGAGAGCAATAATGTGTTAGCATTGGGGAAGCATCGCAGAACAAAAAATAAAGCAGAAACAATCCTACCACTGTAATTGTGTGAGAACATGTTGCAGAATGCACTTGCATCCAAACACCAATTTGGAAGCGCCCTTTCTCCCCATTTTCCAAATGTCTGTGTGGTGGATAGAAGCCAGCTAGAGCTGGAATTCCCAAAAGGTTTGTGTGCTGCTGCTGGGATCAATACCATGACTTTTGCTCTGACAGGAACCCAAATACAGTACAGACAAATTCTTTAGGGGCCCATCAATGTATCACAGTGGTTTGGAGGTTAGCACTAACCATAGTTTGCCTGCAAACTTGTGGTACTGGGAAGCAGAGACTGGAGGAGGGAATTGGTGCACAGGAAGTGGGAGCACAGGTTTCAAGTCATTCAAACCATGGTTATGAGGAGGGAAAAGAAGGAAAAGAGACTATGAGGATGGAACATAAGGGTGATTTAACAGGCAAATAACTATAGACTAACATGGACAAATACGTTACTGAGATTTGATGGAACCCCTAAAGAAAAACATATCACAAGGAGCCGGTGAAATACTAATTTAGGACACTAGAAGATAATTAAAAAGAAAAAAATGGTTATGAGGATCTCTTGAATGGCAAAATATGATGGTTGGAGGTGTGGGAGGGAATTTTGAGAAAAGACAATCATGCAGAATGAAAAAACAAAAAACAGGAGTACATATGTTAGATACTTTGAATAGTGGTTATATATTCACAAATTGTTTTCTATTATTCTCTTTAGTTTAGTTGGAATTTTATAGAATATTAGTTTGAAAACCTTTAATAAAATTGATTTTTTTTAAAAAAAAGGATTGGAGGAACAGAATGAGATGTCTGAGCTGGGCTTTCAGAGTTGCCATGACAAGGCCCAGAGCGTGATCTTCCCTGTAACTGCTTTTGCACCTCTCACCTTCCTTCCTTTATGCTTCCCAGAGAATGAGATCACACATGTCCCAGCTGGGATTTTCTTGGGGCTGCCCAATCTAGAATGGCTGGATCTCAGCAAGAACAAGCTGGATTCTGCAGGCCTGCACCCAGAAGCTTTCAAGGTGAGTGGAGACAGGAAATACCTTTTGCTATGAAGGGAGGTTCAGAAGCAAAGAGGGAAGTCCATTTATGGGGGGGACTGAGGGGGAAATAGATTATCATAGGCACCTTTGGAGATCAATTACTCCTAACTTCTTCAATTAAAGGAGATCCTGAAACTAGGACTGCACATGCATAGAATGTGTTGCGCCATTGCTCTATAATTTGCCCATTTGCAAGACAATAATACTTGAATTATTTCTTGATGACTATTGAACATGATCACAACCCCATCAGTACCTTTCTTCTTCCATGCAGAATCTCACCAAGCTGAAGCGCCTGAATCTGGATGGGAACCGCCTCACTGTAGTCCCAGCTTTGCCCAGTTCACTACAAGAGCTAAAGATGAATGACAATAATTTAGAAGGGCTGCAGAGACACAACTTCCGAGGTAGGGGTCACTTCCTTGGATGTGTGTGTGTATTCTGCATATGATCAGAGGCCCTCATTCCTAGGTGCCGGAATTTTTGTAAACACAAGGCAGCACCCTATTAAGTCACGTTCCCTATAGATTTGTGAAACTCTAGCATACATACCTAAGGGCCCGTCTAAACTTCCTACTGTCATGCTTCTTTCCTCAGGGAAAGGTGCTCTTTAACACTCAATCAGAACAAACAGTAATTCAGGTTTTCTTAGGACTGACGTTTGCTCCGATTTAGCACTAAAGTTCAGGTTTTCCCTGGGGAAGGAGTGGGGCAAATGGAAAACTGCTCAGACCCCCCCCCCCCATGGTTTCTAGGAATGGGACAAATGGAAGTGTGGAGAAGCCCTTTGTCATTAGAAAAAAAAATCTTACATTTTCCATAGCAAAGAGAATTGCACTGAGACATGGAAATAATATCATTATTATATTATTATTTATTAAATTTCTATACTGCCCTTAACCTGAAGGTCACAGGGTAGTTTACAATATAAAAACACAAAAAATACATACCATAGTAAGAAATGAAAACAGTACCCCATATACACAACTTAAAAGGCCACAGATAGTTTAATTGGCCAAAGGTCTCTTGGAGAAGGTTGCTTGTGGGCATTTCTGTAGAATAGCCACTGTTAATATTTAAGATTGTGGTGGTGATTACAGCCACCCTGTTTTATGATCTCCACATTTTAGGCAGGACGCTGGTGGCGCTGTGGCTTAAACCACAAAGCCTAGGGCTTGCTGATCAGAAGGTCGGCGGTTTGAATCCCCGCGACGGGGTGAGCTCCCGTTGCTCGGTCCCTGCTCCTGCCCACCTAGCAGTTCGAAAGCATGCCAGTGCAAGTAGATAAATAGGTACCGCTCTGGCGGGAAGATAAACGGCGTTTCACCAGAAGCGACTTTGTCATGCTGGCCACATGACCCGGAAGCTGTACGCTGACTCCCTCGGCTAGTAACGCGAGATGAGTGCCGCAACCCCAGAGTCGGACACGACTGGACCTAATGGTCACAGGTCCCTTTACCTTTTTAGAGCTATGGCAACCACTTAATAAGATGTTAAGAATTCATTCCTTTGCTTATGATTTACTACACTTATAGGCCACCTTGCCGCCAGGGAATCCAAGACAGCATACAAAGTTCTCCCCCACCCATTTTAGCTTCACAACAACCCTGCGAAGTAGGTTAGGCTGAATGATAGTGACTGCCCAACATGAATTCTGCGGCTGTGTGGGAATTTGAATCCTAGTCTCCAGAGTCCTAGGGCACATTCTTATTTCCCTTTGCCCCCCTGCTGCCTTGTGGAACATATTCAGGGGAAGAAAAGGCTAAGGAGCAAATCCTACACAAATCTGGAGTGGAGTTTCTAAGACAGTTGGATGCCGTTTTGTACACGTTGTTTCTGGCAACTCCTGCAGCCAAGCTGGTGCCAGACTCATTTCTCTGCTTTCCTTTGGTGAGGCCAAGAGGGGGAGGGGCTTGTCATCTGGGCAGCCCAGGACCTCTAGACACACTGACCAGGCTTGCACCCCTGGGAGGTCACTTCAGGCAATAGTTACAGGTACAGGTAGGTAGCCGTGTTGGTCTGCCATAGTCAAAAAAAAATAAAAAAATAAAAAAAAATAAAAAAATTCCTTCCAGTAGCACCTTAGAGACCAACTAAGTTTGTTTTTGGTATGAGCTTTCGTGTGCATCTGAAGAAGTGTGCATGCACACGAAAGCTCATACCAATAACAAACTTAGTTGGTCTCTAAGGTGCTACTGGAAGGAATTTTTTTTTAATTTTGTTTGGACTTCAGGCAATGTGATTCTCAGGCAGTTTGGCTCCCCCCCTGGAGGCACAC
This sequence comes from Lacerta agilis, assembly GCF_009819535.1. Taxonomy (NCBI): domain Eukaryota; kingdom Metazoa; phylum Chordata; class Lepidosauria; order Squamata; family Lacertidae; genus Lacerta; species Lacerta agilis. Next base: position 37,215,745 of record NC_046327.1, on the reverse strand, counting down.
TCCATTGTCTTCCAAGACAACTTCTGAGGAGAGATGATTGTAAACCTTTATGGGCAAATTACCCTGCAGATAACGTTGTCTGCCACAGACCTACACAGTGCGCACACACATGTTATCAAGATGCACAGTGGAACAATTACATAATGGGATACCCGGCGATTCCAAGTGACCTCATTTCGCTAACAGCATCCATGTGTCTAAATGACCTGAAACTATTGCCCAGACACATTGAAAGTAGACAACAGTAGCAAAAAGAGATCGCTCACATAAACAAATCTCATGGATCACTACTACAAAGGCAAATCTAGGTATGTTGCCCCCTCCATTGTCCTTTGACAAAGTCAGCGCTCTACTGAGTGTAGTGCACCGTGTTCATGCAGACACATTATGGTATTTCCAATATCGGTATGATCTTCCATCAGTTTGGAAGCCAGGAAGCCTGCTATTACTGGTCTGGCTTCTTTCTGTTTCTGTAATTGCCCAGTGCTGGATGTGTGTGGGTTGGTTCCTGAGAAGTTTGTTAGCAGCTGATAAATGGGGCTAAACAGGAAGCTGGGATACACACTGGGCCTCCTGGGAGCAAGTTCTGCTGCTAACAGAGGCCCCTTGTTTCTACCCTGTCCATCCTGAGAGCGTTCCAGCAGTGGAAACTGAAAGGAAATGTAAAAACTGGGCTAATATGTTTACGTGTATTAATTTTATATAATTTGAAACTTTTGTTCCTTAACAATTGGGGGATTCTGATAGCTGTGTTGCCAATATATTTCTCCCCTGTTAATCTGTTGTTGTCCCTGTGTCTTTCGAAGCACCCTGGGGAGGCAGAAATTTGGCAGGTGAAGCTTTCTCCATTCTTTGCTAAATCCCTTCATGTCAGCAAAAAGACAAAGAGCGTAAGAGCAAGGCTGGTAATGGGAGGCAGGGTGGGGGTGGGCAGAGAGGGGAATATTTGACCCATATTCAAATGTATATTGACCTGCATATCAGTCCTGTATTTTAGTGGGGGGGTTAGCCCTCTTAGCTTCTGTGAGGTCCTCCTTTGCAGCTGTTTTTCAAAGGCTATGGAGGGCATGATTTGGTTAAAACTGGAGGAATTCAGGGAGTGAGATTAGTGCATTTCCTTAAGGGGTGCTCTGCCTGTCCCAGTATAATTCTTCCAGCACTGGATGGATTTCTGAATGTCATTTTCTAATACATTTGGGGAGCCCCCCTTCTCATCTCATACATGAGCCTTCAAAGAATTAATTCCTCCACAGCGCTGTGATGGCACATCCAGAGTGTTGTTATTTTTGCAGGTAGAATTAAATGGCATAGCAGCAAATTTATACTGCACAATTAAAATGGCTTCAGTGGTCTTGTGCAACAAAACTATCCTCCCCCCCCCCTAAAAACCTGGGCTTTCTGCAGCAAGGAAACGTGATGGGAAGGAACAGGGAAGTTTCTTTATTGTAGTTGCGGGGGGAACATGCTGTTTTATATTTTGAAAATCAATCAATCAATTGGACAGGGAAATGCCCCAGAAAGTGTGGGATATGCTTGATGCAGCATCATATAACCTCCCTGCAAAGAAATAAGAACAAATGCTTAATAAATAGCTGCCACCATATAACGTTCCCACAAACTTTGTGACAAACATCATCAGGATGAATAAGCTCAATAAGCAGGTTGGCTGGAAGTGGTCAGGGGGCATTCATGGATTCATCTCTCCTCTGTGCAGGCCTCTTCAAGCTGCTCACCCTGGAGCTGGAGGCAAATGAGCTGCATGATGGGAACGTTCTCCCCACCACTTTCAAGCCCCTGAGCAGACTCATCTACCTGCGACTGGATCGGAACCGCTTTCGAGCCATCCCGTCAGGTTTGCCTGCCTCCTTGCAGGTGAGCACAGCAGGGGTTGTTCTTTGTAACAGGACCAGACCCTAACCACGGGGCGGTCAGCTGAACCAGGAGCCAAACCTGGTAGGTCAAGGGGTATAAAATGATGTATGAGATTTAATAATAATACCTTTATTGTCAATGTACAACCTGTGTACAATGAAATTAACAGAGCCTCCCCCCAACACTCAACCTCGTTGCACTCTGTGTGCTTGTCGCACAACACACCAACCCTGAAAGTCAGTTGCTCTATATTATTTTCCGTTTCGAAAGGAATACCGTACAGCAGACATGTCAAACTTCAAATAGGTTGCAATCTACTACCCAGTATCAAAAATGGGCAGTGATCTACGCCAGGCATAGGCAAACTCAGCCCTCCAGATGTTTTGAGACTACAGTTCCCATCATCCCTGACCACTGGTCGTGTTATCTAGGGATGATGGGAGTTGTAGTCCCAAAACATCTGGAGGGCCGAGTTTGCCTGTGCTTGATCTACCCACTGTCATTTTTCAACTTAAACATACTATTCACGCCTCCCCTTAACACGTGTGTTTTAAGCTGTGATTATTTTAGACCCCCTCCAGGACAAACTGGTCTGTCTGTTGGTCTCTCCCACCCGCTCCACCCCGGAAGGTCACTAGCCAGGCTAGTGGAGTGTGCTGCGGAGCTCTCACCGGGCGCCACTTCTCCTCTGGGCAGCAGCCAGGATAGAGAAAGAAGCTCTCAAGTGGGCCAGTGATGTCTGCATTGTCTGCTCAGGGCAGCACCACCACCATCCAAATCAGCCAAATACTGGGCACAGTACTGCACCTAAGATTAAAACTGCAGAGTGAAAGGAAAGGAGGTGCTTTTTCTGCCTCTCCACTTCCAGCTACTCTCTGAAGACTAGAGAAGAGACCCTCTTAAGAATATTAGGGGATGGGCAGGGGAAGGACTAGACCATGTGAAAAATGAACACAATATTTTAGCTGCAGTTCATTCATTTCCAGCTTTGTATTCTTGTTATAAAAAGTGTGCCTAGACATTCCATTGTTGTGCCCATAACCTAGGTTTAAGGATGCCAATTACCGTATTTTTCGCACCATAAGACGCACTTCCCCCCTCCTAAAAAGTAAGGGGAAATCTCCGTATGTCTTATGGTGCAAAGCCTCCCTGTCAAGCAAGCCCTCATTTCCTTGTGGACTTCCCAGAGCCACCTGGTTGGCCATTGTGTGAAACAGGATGCTGAACTAGGGCTGGTCCAGCAGCGTTATTTCCCTATGCTCCTGTGATACCACCTTCATCTCTCTTTAAAAATGACTGTCTGTCTCCAGTCCAGCCCCATTTAACTTGTCTCATTCTGGAGTTCTTCTGTATGTTGTTGTTTTAGAGGTGGATGGGTTGTGTGAGATAGGTACTGGTTTTGTTTGCCACACAAAGCTGGATGGGGACTGAGCAGAACTGGAACCAAGGAAGAGGTGGGGGGGGGGGAGGATGTTGGAATCAACTGTGCGGTGTGTGTGGAAGCTGCAGTCATATTAAAAGACAAATTTTAAATCAACAGTTTCCCACCCTTGCAGGAGCTGCACCTCGACTCTAATCGCATTGAGGAGGTGACTGAGAGTGTCCTCAACAAAACCCTGAACCTAACTGTGCTGGTTCTGAGCAACAACAAATTGCAGGAAGATCGCATTGCTCCACGTGCCTGGATAAACCTTCCGTGAGTACCTTAGCATCATTTTCTCATACCAGTGATATTCCAAAAAGGAGAGGGTATGAGAAAATCCAGATTGAGGGAGGGGAAAGTGTGGGAAGGCAGTGATTTGGAGGTGACTGTCATTAAAAAATTTTTTTTTCAAGTTCTCTTTCAAATTGTGAGGTTTGATGAACAAATCTATGATTCTTTTATATAATTTGAACAATTTATTAAGTTGATGATATTGTAACCAACCTGTTACTACACCTTTAACTTCTCCAGACCTTTTTATTTTAACATCTCCATCTATATCCATTAAGAAATCTGTACAAGTTGCCCACTCGTTTTTCATATTTCATTTTTTCACTGATATAGCTTCTATGGGAGAAAGCCACAAAGGTGTCTTTCTCTAACAGATTTTTATATTTATCTCATACTGTATATAAATTCTTCCTGATAACATGATTCATGAAACCTTTATGCATTTTAACTTAATCATACCATAAATATGAATGCCAGCCAAACTTATTGCCATGTCCTTCCAAGTCTAACACCTGTGTATTTTTCAATACTAACCACTCCTTTAGCCAGCAAAGACAAGATGCCTCATAATAAAGTCATAGGTCTGGCTGGAGGTAACTATCATATGGACAACAGAGAAAACATAGATACAGGAAGTTTATAGTCCATATTAAACTACAATATGCCCCCAAGTGCAATGTTTTTCCCAAAGAAGGGAATGGCAGCAATTCATGTATATAGGAGGAAATCCGGGACACCACTGTTGGGAACTCAGGAATCCCCAAGGGCTGTTTGTGTGTTTTTCCTCCTCAGGAAGCTGGAGGCCTTGGACCTGTCTCACAACCGCCTAGTGCACGTGCCTTCATTTCTACCCCGGCACCTGAAGCAGCTGACCCTGCATCACAACCGCATTGAGCGCATCCCTGGCTACGTCTTTGCCCATATGAAGCCTGGCCTGGAGTTCCTGCATCTGTCACACAATGCACTGCGGGACGATGGCATCCACGCCGTCTCCTTCCTGGGGCTCTACCGCTCCCTTGCTGAGCTGCTCTTGGACAACAACCAGCTCCAAGCCATTCCCCGTGGCATCCTGAACTTAAAGGGGCTGCAGGTTCTGAGACTGAGCCACAACCGCATCAGGTAAAGCAGGGATGGGGAGACAGTGGCCCTTTGCATAGTTATTGGACTACAGCTTGCATCATTCCTGACCGCTGGCCATGCTGGCTGGCGCTTGTGGGAGTCCATCAGTACTGAGAAAGGCACAGGTTCTCCATCTCCAAAAGAGAGCCTACTCTGCTTCTTGCTCCTTTGTGCTTCTTGCATCCACAAGCGATGAGAAATCCTAGGGCATTACGGTCAGTCTGCTTGGAGGAAACAGTGCTGTAGGGACTGGTGGCGTTTGTGTAATATCTGAATGTATAGAAATATACCGATTAGCAAGCAAGCACACAGGCAGCCCAGCACACAACAGAACAGCTATTGCCAGGCTCCGCAGGCAACTATTTTAAATACCTGTGTTTTGCTCCTGGGATAAAACACGGGAAATCAGATTCCTAGCGTTGCTACTCTCACCCTCATTTTAAAGATGAATTATGTGAGCCAAGAAGTTTTAATCTCATTCTCCTATTATCCATGAACTCACTACTACATTGTCTTGGGTGAGCCAGTCAGCACCTCTCCTAATCCCATCTGTAATATGGGGGTCATGCTCAGCCGCCTTTAAGGGTTGTTGTTTGTACTGCAGAGAGAAGGTACTGTATATGAAGAGCTGCATGATGCTGAGGGTTCTTAGTCTCTCTTCCTGGCAGGCATGTCCCCCTGAACTCTGTCTGTGACACGCGGGTGGCAGAGGACTCGAACATTGTGTCGATGCACCTGGAAAACAACTTGATTGACCGCCGCCGGATCCCACCCACAGCCTTCTCCTGCATCAAAGCCTACCACAGTGTAGTGTTGCGGCCGCAACAGAATGAAGAGGACGACTACTAAAGGTGCCTTGCAGATCACTCCCAACAGCTGTGAGGTGGTCACAAGCTATGGGACCGAGCACTGTCCCAATCTGGGGGCGTGGGGAGAGATATTGCTCTTCAAGACATCACAGTGCTGCAGGAAATAGGCACCTGTCTCTTCTCTGTAGCTTGTTTCATTCCCCCCCACTAGAGGCTTCAGGGGGGGCAGTCTTTTAAGGAGTCATGTTTTTTTGTGATGAGAGAGTACTGGAAACATTACAAATGTACAAAGGTGAACACAGATGACCAGGCAAATACCTAGGCAGACAACATTCCACACAGACACCTGGTGCCCCCAAAGCAGCAGCATATCTTTGGACCTCTCTCGTCATCCTGCTATAGAACTCAAGGCTTCCGTCTCCTTTGCTGACTCTGTTGCAGCACCAGACTGACTCTTTAGCTCTTCTTCAACAGGTGGAGATGACAGCTTGCTGCCACCGGTTAATCAAAGGCCTTTAGCAGGAACCTTTAGCAAAGCAATTATGAAAAAGCCTTGAGAGAAGTTCCTTTAGCGCAGGCGTGGAGAAGCCTGTGGCCCTTCAGATGTTGCTGGACTACAACTCCCATCATCCCTGACCATTGGCCATGCTATGCTCAGGCTGGTGGGAAACGGGAGTCCAAAGCCACCTGGAAGGCCACCCGATTCCACATCCCTGAACGAGATCTTCTATCTGGCACCAGAGGGTAAATAGGTTTTGTTGTGGGTGGTTGTGTTTTGTCATCTGTGTGGTACTGGCAACATCTCCAAGGACGTTGTTTCTACTCTCCCTACCCTAACCATTGTAGACACCACCTGAGGCTTTCCCCACCTCATAACCCTCCAAATTCTGCTACATATAAAGAGTGAGGCGGGTGCATTCCAGACTCTCTCTCTTTAGACTTTCCACAGCAAAAACTCACAATCTGATAGCATTTTCTCTCCGGTGTATGAGTTTGACAAAAAGTTTTTTTTTAAAACAACAACAACAACCATAAATGATCACAAATTCTATCAGACAGCTCAGTGCTCTTATCCCACCTCTGTTTTATGTGGTAAATGTTATTAATATGCCTGGTGCTATATACTTTCTGTTTCTTCATGTATGTTGAAATCTCTCACAATTGTTTTATGTATAACTGTTTTTGCTCTTTCAATTTGTGAATTTAAAAACCTTCTTTAAATAAAATAAAAAATAGTTTAAAACATGTTAATTCAAGTGTTTTGTTTTCTGCTGTACCTTACTTAATCATTCCTAACAGTTTAAAAGTTTAAAGTTAACACTGACTCCTTTGAGAGGGAGAGGATGAGCTTGTGGTTTGCAAACCATATGACGAAACAAATGCTCTTGACCCAAAGTTCAAAACACTGATATGCCTCATGAAGAGTAAAAAAGTCAACTTGGCTGCAACTCACGAACAACAAAGATGCTGGATGCTCCTGTGAGAAAGGCCACACTATGCTTGTTTATAACTGGTTTCCAGTAAAGCAGTGGACAATGAAGAAGCTGCTGAAACTTCTGCACCATCCTTTGCAAAACGTTGTGTACTGTTACATGCACCCCAATCTCTGAGCAGGAAAAGGTTTCAGGAGTTCCAACATGTCCCCCAGATTTGGTTTCCTTAGAATGAAGGTCACATTTCTGTGATTAGAACAGGGGTCCCCAAACTAAGGCCCAGGGGCTGGATGCGGCCCAATCGCCTTCTAAATCTGGCCCACAGACGGTCTGGGAATCAGTGTGTTTTTACATGAGTAGAATGTGTCCTTTTATTTAAAATGCATCTCTGGGTTATTTATGGGGCATAGGAATTTGTTCATTTCCCCCCCCCAAAAAATATAGTCAGGCCCCCCACAAGGTCTGAGGGACAGTGGACCGGCCCCCTGCTGAAAAAGTTTGCTGACCCCTGGATTAGAAGGTTTAATTTACACATATACAGACTGAGCACAAACTGGAAGATTCACAGCATTAACATTCCAATAGACACACGGAGATTTCCCACTTCTCACAGAGAGCAAATAAGGCCTCTTCTGTCCCCTTTCACAGACACCTTGATGACAACGCCTCCAACCAGGGAAGTGGGAGCAGAGAAAGACATTCCCCCAGCAATGTAATTTGCATGGCAACACATCTCCACTTGGCCCTGTTTTTGTTCAAACCCACGGCCCTGAGATTAAGAGTCTCATGCTCTACCGATTGAGCTTTGTTTCAACTTGCTCAATGGCAAGAGGTGCAGAATCTCTGGCCTTCAGACACAATCCGTTTGACCCTCAAGCCTGTTTTGGGTAAGCCATGGGTATGGATCCCTTGGCTCCATCAGGATCCGGCATGTTTTGGCAGCACTGGACGGGAGAGGAGGAAAGAGAAGGATCAGAGAGTGGGACAGCACAGTGGACGCCCAGGGATGGAGGAGGGGGTTCTCCCCTTGATGTCAGAGAGGAGGAAGCAAGTCTGCTGGCAGGAGGGACGTCACAGAATCACAGAGCTGGAAATCGAGTTAGGGAAAGTGGGGGGATGGGAACCCCGCTCTGGGCCTCAGGCTCTGGGCCAGGAGCAGCCCCAATCCAAATGCCCCCATTCACCTCAGCTGCTTTAAACCAGTGTTTTTCAACCTTTTTTGGGCAAAGGCACACTTGTTTCATGAAAAAAATCACGAGGCACACCACCATTAGAAAATGTTAAAAAATTTAACTCTGTGCCTATATTGACTATATATAAAGTAATTTCCCACGGCACACCAGGCAACATCTCACGGCACACTAGTGTGCCGCGGAACAGTGGTTGAAAAACACTGCTTTAAACCAAAGGAGAAAAAGGAGAGCCAACATCTGTTAAACCTCCAGCCTGCCACTTCATAATGCATGGACCCCTATGGATTCAGAAGGAGCAACTGTAGCCTCTCCATGGGCAGGACACATTGAGGCCCATCCTGACTGCACAGTCTTGTTCGGTCTGTGCAGTGAATGGCTCAGGGTGGGGGCGGGGGCAGAGGTTCGACTCTTACGCTGCAGCCTCCCAAGCTGGTTCCAATTTGCGAGGTCAATTTGTTAGGTCAACCCGGCGTGGGGACTGGAAGGCGTAGCAGGAGCCTGAGCCAAAGCCAGCATTTGCTGCTGGCCCCTCTGACCTTCCCCAAACAGGAAGTGCCTTTGTTGTGATCCAGATCAGGAGGAGATTGTAGCTGCAAGCTGGGCATTAACTGTTCCCTGCTCTTGACGGGTCCCTTGTGGGGCCCAGCTGTGGGGAAGGGAAAGGAGCACCGTCAGCTGAGAGAAGAAATGCCGTATTGGGGGACTGAAGGAACATGGGGCGAGGGCAGAGGGGTGAGGATCCCCCTTGCCACACTGGATATGAAGAGAGGTTTTGCAACACACACACACACACACACACACTTTTCTCTGTCTTGGCAAACCAGAAGCACTATCAAAGTTCAAGGACATGTTACAGGCAGGGGAAATCGCCCAAGGAGAACATGGAGAAGACAGAAGAGCCTGTGTGTGGGGTGGGGAAAGAGGGCATGGCCTAGGGAGGGAGAGGCATGGCTTGGGTGGAATCCTAACAAGGGCCAGAGATAGAGACCTGGAGGGCCACACTCTGCCAGTGGGATGCAGACAAATATAAAGCCTCCCTCCACTCTCCAATAGCTCTGTGGCATATTCCTCATCACAGCAAAGGCAAGTCATGGGTGGTGAGAAGGGGAAAGACCGCAGGTCAGCTAGAACAATGCATTCAATGCTGAGGTAATACAAACACAATACCAATATTGTTTGTTTGTTTGTTTGTTTAGCCAAAGCCATTACAAAAGATAAAATACACAAAACAGGAAAAAATGCATTACACAGTTTAAAAAGTTATTAAAACCAGACATTTTATCAGGTAAGAATTGAACTTATGATCCCCCCCCAAGCTTTTCTCCTTAGAATTGCCATCCTAAAGGCAAGGCAGACCACTTTGAAGAGGGGACTTGTGCATGGACTGCAGCCGTAGAGCTGTAAAGGTTTTTCTTCATTTGACATTTGTGATGCTGGTTAGCTATTGAGGGAGAGGGGTCTGAATGGGTAGTTTGGCATGCCAAGGGGCACATTGAGCCACACAAACATCCCCTCACATGTTTGGGAGCCCGTTTCTGAGAGCTGTTCAACATTCAATTCCCCAAGGCCTTGTTCTGAAACCCTGTTCAGATAGTAACCTCCCTCCTATCAATACAGAGGAAAGCCTTCTAGTGACTCCTAGTGAAATCTAAAAAAATGGGAAGGTGCCTGGGGAAGATGGAATCATTGGAGAAGTGTAGAAAGCAGTCTGCAATTTCTGGGCCTCTATCCCTGCAGCTCTGCTACAGAAATTAATAATAGTGGTCACTTCCTTGCTCAGCGGAAAAGGTGATCCTAGCAAACCAGCCAATTTTCGCCCTATTAGTTTGTTGGATGTATATACCAAAGTATATACCAAATACTTGTTAAAGAAATTACATTATTGGCTGTACTCTAGTGAGATGATAGCAGAATAACAGGTGGGGTTCTGCTGGCTGCAATTGCGGAGGAAATGAGTGTCTCCCCCCCTTTCTCAACATGTTCCTCCCTTCCCAGTGCCTTCGCTTCCTGCCATGTGCTGCGGTGCCTGATGTGACCAGCCAAAGCCTTGTCTGCCCCTATTAGCATCACTGACAGAAGCTGCTCCTCTTTCCTCAGGCTTCCTGCCCATCTGCTGCTCCAGGGCAAGGAGTGCTGGAGCAGCAGGGAGAGGCCTGTTCCAGCACCTGCTGTTGCCGCTGCTTTGCCTGTTACCACAGATAAGATGAGATGCAGCACTGAAGGCTGGTTCAACTGTTGGTCAACAGCCTGCAAAGGAGGAACCACCCCACGAGCAGCTACAGCTAATTTTGTGCCAAGACCCTTTCGCTTGTGTGCGCATGTGTGCCAGACAACATAGGGAGTAAGTTAGCAGAGAAGATGGACTCAGGGGATTTAAACTGGGGGTGGGCAGAATCATAGAATCACAGAATTGTAAGGGATCCCGAGGGTCATCTAGTCCAACCCCCTGCAATGCAGGAATCTCCACCAAAGCATCCCTGGCAATCCAACCTCACCTTAAAACCTCTGAGGAAGGAGAGTTCACCACCTCTTGACGAAGTCCGTTCCAATATTGACTAGGAGTGCATCATTTAATATAAACTAGCCATGCCTTAGGTTAGGATATCCTACAGATGCACTCTTTATTGTACATTAAAAACAGATTGGTGGGCCATAGGGGATTTTAGTGAAGAAAACAGTAGACCACACAAGAGACTGAAGTTAGCCTGGCCCTGTTTAGCCACAATCAGATTAGATGTGCCTGATTCCTGAGAGTGCCATGCCTGATTTCTAGATTCCAGGAAGGCTTAAAGGCCTGCTCTTGGATATAAACAATATTAAATGGCAGAGAGAGAGAGAGAAACAGAGTTTTTAAGAGCACTGCTTGGAGCTGCTTTTTAATATTTCGCAATAACTATTTAGTTAAAGTCAGCTTTCTTGTTTACTGAAGCAAAGGGATTTGTGCCAGCCCAGGCAATTATCCCCCCAATTATCCTTGTCCCTTTACCATATTTGATTTGGGCAATTCCCCCCAGTTACTGGGATCTGAACCTGATGGAGTTACTGTGAGCAATTTATGTTCATAATATATCTCTAGCTCTATTTATCTGTCTATTCACACACACACACACACACACACACACACAGAGAGAGAGAGAGAGAGAGAGAGAGAGAGAGGAAGGAAGGAAGGAAGGAAGGAAGGAAGGAAGGAAGGAAGGAAGGAAGGAAGGAAGAGATGGAGTCATTGAAGGCAGCAGGATTGGCACAGCAGCACACGAGGAAAGGAGTTAAGCCTTCCTCACACACTGTTTCTGACTACCATTCTGCCCCCATTAAACTGCTATTATCTCCAGGGCAGGGGAGCCTCCACTGGTGTCAAGGGGACCAGATGCAAATAGCAGACTGGGGAGGGCGATTTTTATTGGGACATAAGGAAGGCTCTGCTGGATATGGCCAAAGGCCCATCTAGTCCAACATCCTAGTCTCACAGTGGCTGTCCGGGTGCCTATGGAAAGTCTGAAAGCAGAAGCTGAGCACAACAGCACTCTTCCCACTTGCAATTCCCAGCAACCAGCACAGCGATCGTGGTTTGTAGTCACTGATAACCAGTGATGTCATATGTAGTTTGGCTCCCAGCTAATGGGTGTTGGGTCCCAGTCAGGGCAGCAGAATTGTAACAGGAGATAGGTTGGATAATGGGAACACTTTGCTGCTAAGTTCTCCCACAGAAGCTGCACAGAAATGGATGCAGGAAAATGAGCACATGATTTGCATACAGAAACTTCCATGTTCAGTCCTTCCTGCTTTGCAGGAATAGTTAGAACACAAGCAAAATGTCACATGAATCTAAAAGTGAGCAAATGTGAAAGTTGAGAATCTGATGGACAATCTCACCCCCAAATCACTGCAGCTGTAGTCTGAGTAGAAGATTACCCAACACGGCACAGGAATTGCCTGTGTTCTTTACCAGGAAAACCAGCTTAGAGTGTTATGCAACTGGATGCCTTCAGAATATTTAATATCCGAGTGCACTAAAATATTTGGATTGTTATTCTAAAAACTTACTTGGGGTCAGGGAGACAAAAATGAATGTCTTGTGACAGAGTGGAGCATTTACACATGTGTGTGTGTTACATTTTTTTTTTGTAAACCATTCATCACATTTGTTACAAATCTACCGTTCTTTTGGAAGAATGGCTCCTCTAGCTTGATTTTAAAGATTTTTGGAAGGTACTGAACCAACCCATCCTGTCAGCGCAGGCATTTCCGCCCAGGCAACAGGACTCCTTCATATTCTACCCCCCCCCCCCCCGCACACTACACCCTGTCTGAATATGCTATAGAGGGTAGAAGAAACCCCTAGAACAGATTTAGGAGGATCAGGAAGAGAAGGAAAATGTTCAGTTGTACAAGCAGAAATCCTTGTGCAAGCAGAATGTTCATGAAACACTATGTTGGATACAATCCTTTGTTCTGCCTCTCACCTGCCTGCCCAATGGGGTCAACAGGGCCTACACACACACACACACACACACACACACACACACACACGACCCCCCCCCAAGCATTTAGTAGGAAGGAGAGAGATGCGTATTGATCCTGGACAAAAATGGGAGCTGCCTTGAGTGTGGTGGGTTTGTGCTGCTTCATCCCACTGCGAGGGCCTGTGCCCTTTGTGGATGACTTTATTTATACTTTCAAAATTAAAGGTTCTGAGTGGCTGAATCCCCAAAGCTCATAATTTCTTACTGGGAGAAGTGGGTTGCAAGTGCAACTGACCCACAACCTTTATTCCTCTAGGTGGTGGTGACTGGGTTTGTCACAGGTGCTGGAACTGTAGTTCTGTGAGATCAGCACCCTTAACAAAACTACAGTTCCCAGTATTCTTAAAGTGCTGTGAAAATGCTTTAAATGTATGGGGCGGATGAGACCCCTCCTAGTCATCAAGTACCCCAGGAAGACTGAAGCATGTCCAAACTTCTCTGTCCTCAAGAGCTGCAGTGTGTTGTTAACCCCTGTTTCCTGTTCTGACTCCAGCTGGGGAAATTCCATTCTCTTCTCTAAAGCCACCCGCCTCCTTCTCTCACCCACTTTCTTGGTCAAGAAATATCCTGCACATCCTGTCCTGAATTCTTTGGGAAACAGAAATTGTGCAACCATGTGCCAGCTGCTTTCTTCTGCCTCATGGTATCCCAACATCCAAAAGGCAAATGAGAGTGAGAGAGAGAGAGAGAGAGATCCACTAGGCAAGACTGTTTTTATATGATCAGGTGTTTCTCTCTTAAGAGATGCGGTTTTGAGCTAGTTATTACAAGGAATCTAGCTGTTGCTGCTGCTCTTTTCTCTGAAGTACATGCAAGAGCTGATGGGGTGCAGGTGAGGGACTTTTGAATAGAAAACAGCAGGGAGGCAAAGGGTTCTAGTAGCTGCCTTGGGTTTCCTTGTTTGTTTTTAAAGAAGTCCAGGCATGCATTTGCTTGTAACATGAAGTTGTCTACTTTTAGCCAGGAATCTGATAATGAACAGTGCACTCCTAGAAAGCACAGGTCCGAGCAGTTTCCTACTTGTCCCGTGCCTAGTCTGGGAGGTTTTGGCTACCAATTACCAAAGTGCTGTTTTGACCTATAAAGCTTTAAACGGCTCAGGACTGCAATACCTCAAGGACTGCCTCTCCTCATATGAACCTACCTGGTCCCTGAGATCATCTTCTGAGGCCCTCCTTCGTGTGCCTCCTCCTCGAGAGGTCCGGAGGGTGAACAGGCCTTCTCTGCAGTGGCTCCCTGTCTGTGGAATGCTCTCCCCAGGAAAGTTTGCCTGCCGCCTTCATTACACACACCTTTAGGCGCCAGGCAAAAACGTCCCTTTTAAACCAGGCCTTTGGTTGATCTGTTTGACATCCAACACCCTTTTAGAATGTGGGGTTTTTTTTGGGGGGGGTAAATTGAGTTACTGCTTTTGGTTTGATTTTATATATTGTGGTCTTATTATGAACTGTCCTGAGACCTCTGGGTATAGGGCAGCGTATGAGTTGAATGAATGAATGAATAAATAATTTGCCCAGCCACTTCCCCCCAAAAAACCTGCTCTTAAGCACTAAATCGGCACAAATGGCAACCTGTGGGAAACCCCGTTTCTGTTTGTTCCGATCCAGTGCTAAACCAGGGGTTTTCCTGGGGGGAAAGAGGTGGAAAGGAGTGTGGGTGTACCTTGTCAATGTTTACTTGTTTGATAGACTTTTGCAGTTGGAGTGAAGGACAAAAGAGTGGGAGGGGGATGTTGCTGTTGTTGTTGTTGTTGTTGTTGCTGTTGTTGTTGTTGTTGTTTTAATTTATATACCACTCTTCCTCTGAAGATCTCAGGGCAGTTCACAATATGAGAACACAGGATAAAAGCACAAAATAAATAGTTAAAACAAAACATAACAATAATCCACTCTCCCACAAACACATTTAAAAGGCTGTAAAATATCAATCAGCCCAAGGCCTGGTTGAAGAGGATCATTTTTGCCGGACACCTAAAGATGTATAACTGCAGAAAAGGCCATCCTCCGAACCTCACGTGGAGGTAGCACACGACGAATGGCCTTGGATGATTAACACAGAGTCCAGGATGGTTTATATGAGGAAACATGGGCGTACCCGGGGGGGGGGGAGCTGCCCCCCCCCGGAAGCAAAAATTTTTTAAATGGTTATCAGCAGCCTAAAAGGAAAAAAAAGCTGAAGACTGGTCTTTCTCCCCCTCCCAAAATCTCAATAACAATTGAGCTCTTCCGCTCTTGCCGAGGCAGTTGGCCACTGTGTGTGTGTGTGTATGTGTGTTGCGGCGGCTGTTTTCCCCTCCCTCATGCCGACAAAGAGCTGGCGTGCCTATCAGAGACCGGATCCTAGCCTGCACCCTGCTTGGTCAAATGGGGTTGCAGGCTGAGACTTGGGCAGTGTCAGGGGGCGAATTCATCATTGCCGGGATTCATCGTTGCAAGGGAGCTTGGCAAACTGAGTTCCCTTGCATGGTGAGTAGTTCCTTTGCGAGGACGGAGGATCCTGGGAAACTGAGTTTTTCAGCCATTTGGGGCTTTCTGTTTGAGGGGGGAGAAAAGGTTTTTCTGTTTTTTGAATCTCTTTTTGTTTTTGAACCTGATCGACCATGGCTTGCCCCCCCCCTCCCAGTTTTGATCCTGGGTACACCCCTGTGAGGAAAGGCGGTCCTTGAGGTATTGTGGACCTGAGCTGTTTAAGGCTTTATAGGTCAAAACCAGCACTTTGAATTGGGCCCGGAAACTAATTGGCAGCCTTTGCAGTTGGGCCACGATCAGTGTAATATGCTCAAACTGTCTTGCTCTGGTGAGCAACCTGTCCATCAAATTCTGCACTGGTTCAAGTTTCCAGAGGCAGCCCTACTTATAATGTGTTACAGTAATCCAGCCTAGAGGTTACCAAAGCAGAGATAACAGATGTTAGGCTATCCCTGTCCAGATATTGTGGCAGCTGAGCCACCAGCCAAAGCTGATGGAAGGCACTCTGCACCACTGAGGCCACTTCAGCCTCAAGCAACAGCAAAACATTCAGGAGGACCCCCAAGCTACGTACCTGCTCCTTCAGAGGGAGTGTAACCCCTCTGAAGAGCAGGCCACCTCCCATCCATCTGGTCTAGGGAACCTCCACCAACAGTGCCTCTGTCTTACCTGGATTCAGCTATATGTGTAATGCAAAAGCTCCCGTGCTCCTGAGCTGCTGAAGGCATAGCCTGTATATGTGCAGAAACATCTGTGAAACCTTGAGAACTTGAAACATAGCCATTTTTAAAAAGTGAGGTTCTCAACTAGATGTGTGCCTGTCTGTGTACACATATGCCACACACATTTTTCAGCATGACGAACAACAGGAGACAATTGGCACTGATCACAGCTGGCTGCATCTCAGGCCTTGCCCAGACAGCTCTAATTTAAAGGACTGGGAGCATTGTTTCAACAGGTTTCAAAAACTTCAGTCCAGCTGTGCTTCAGCTGAATCAGAAATTGCGTCAAGCGCCAGAATGGGCCCTTGGCCCTCTCTGCACCTCAGAGAACATGCAATTATTCCCATGGAGCACCTGTATTTCTGACCAGTACACAGATTCTACACGTTTATGTATCCATAGTTATAAACATGTTAAGGCGCCAGCTTTATGTAGGATCACTGCAGATGGTGACAGCAGTCATGAAATTAAAAGACGCCTGCTTCTTGGGAGGAAAGCAATGACAAACCTAGACAGCATCTTAAAAAGCAGAGACACCACCTTGCCGACAAAGGTCCGTATAGCTATGGTTTCCCCAGTAGTGATGTATGGAAGTGAGAGCTGGACCATAAAGAAGACTGATCGCCGAAGAATGGATGCTTTTGAATTATGGTGCTGGAGGAGACTCTTGAGAGTCCCATGGACTGCAAGAAGATCAAACCTATCCATTCTCAAAGAAATCAGCCCTGAGTGCTCACTAGAAGGACAGATCCTGAAGTTGAGGCTCCAGTACTTTGGCCACCTCATGAGAAGAGAAGACTCCCTAGAAAAGACCCTGATGTTGGGAAAGATGGAGGGCACAAGGAGAAGGGGACAACAGAGGATGAGATGGTTGGACAGTGTTCTCGAAGCGACTAGCATGAGTTTGGCCAAACTGCGAGAGGCAGTGGAGGATAGGCGTGCCTGGTGTGCTCTGGTCCATGGGGTCACGAAGAGTCGGACACGACTGAACAACAACAACTTACTACTTGAATGGGATACAATGGAGGAAATGGTTAGGTCTTCAATGATAAATTGGGGTAGGGACATGGGACTAAATATTGATTTTGCACTATGGGAACAATTGTGGAAAGTAAATGTAAAGTTTGCAGCATGTTACACACTAAGAGAAAACTTTATGAAGATGCTACATAGGTGGTACCTGACCCCAAACAGACTAGCAAAAATGTCAAAATCAATAAAGGACAATTGCTGGAAATCCAAGACAGCAGAGGGATCCTTTTACCACATGTGGTGGTCAGGTAGCATAATTAAAAACTACTGGGAAATGATCTATAATGAACTAAAAGAATGTTTTAAAAAATCCTTCTCTAAAAACCCAGAAGCATTGTTGCTGGGGTTAATAGCAACAGAAGTGACTAAAAAAGAGAGAAAAAGCTGCACATGTATTACTAGTCCAAAAAAAGGAAAACAGATAAGGTACCAACAAAAGAAGAATGGCATATGAAACCGTTAGAATGCGTGGAGTGAGCAGGGATGACCACTAGAATAAGAAATCAAAATGATGAAAGATATAAGGAGGACTGGATATTTTTTATTGAATATATGAAAAAGTATGATAAACACACAATTGACCTAGCAGGATGGTAAGATTTTCAGCAGGGTAAGAAAAAACTAGATAAATAGTTGTGATAGACGGGGTGTAGATAAATAGTTGTGATAGACGGGGTGAACCAAGAAAACGTGAGAAAAAGAGGAGACAAAAGGAACCATGGAAGAAGAAAGAAATAAAAAAATAAAAAATTCCTTCCAGTAGCACCTTAGAGACCAACTAAGTTTGTTCTTGGTATGAGCTTTTGTGTGCATGCACACTTCTTCAGAAACACTGAAACAGAAGTCACCAGACCCTTATATATAGTGAGAGAGCGGGGAGGGGTATTACTCAGAAGGGTGGTGGGAATGGGTGATTGGCTGATAGGGGTGGAAAACCTGTTGATAACTGTTAACGACTACAATTGGTCTTACAGGAAAAAGCAAGGGGTGAGATGGCTAAAGATAGCTTTGTCATGTATAATGAGATAAGAATCCAATGTCTTTGTTCAGACCAGGTCTCTCTGTGGTTTTGAGTTTGGTAATGAGTTGCAATTCAGCAACTTCTCTTTCCAGTCTATTTCTGAAATTCCTTTGTATTAAGACAGCTACTTTGAGATCTTGTATAGAATGTCCTGGGAGATTGAAGTGTTCTCCTACTGGTTTCTCTGTCTTGTGATTCCTGATATCAGATTTATGTCCATTTATCCTTTGGCATAGGGTTTGGCCTGCTTGTCTAGTATTCTAGTTTTCTGCTTTTTTATATCCGAAAATTGTTATTTCTTTCCTATTTCAGAGTTTTTTTGTGTGTGTCCTTTGCATTATTTCCGTTCATTTCTTTGACATGGAATTGTATCAGAATGCAAATAAAAATAAAAATCAATGAGAGGAATAGAGAGAGAGAAACCATCCCGGATTCTGATTTGTTCCCAGAATGTCCCACTTTTCCTTAGGATGTCTCCATTTTCATTGGAGAAATGTTGAAAGATATGAAGTTATCCGACCGAGCCGTCTGAAGGCAATCTTGTATAGGGAAGTTTATTTAATGTTTTAATGCTTTATTATGTATTTATAGATGTTGGAAGTTGCCCAGAGTGGCTGGGGCAACCCAGTCAGATGTGTGGGGTATAAATAGTAAAATTATCATTATGGAATGGGATGTCCCTATTTTCATAGGAGAAATGTTGGAGGGTATGCCAGTGCACAGCAGCCCTGTGCAAAATTGGACTCTTAGTCATGGTGCTGGCTGGGAAAACTGGAGAGGTGGAGAAGTGGGGTGGGAGGGGGGGAGGGGGTAGGTTTGGAAACACCAGCGTCATCATCAATCCAGGCCTCACAGCCAAAAAGACAGCAGCTCTGGGAGAGCAGGAGGCCAATGACAACTTGGCTCCAAGACTTTGCCACCAGCCAGAGGCCCCAAATGGAACATGGAAAAAATGGCTGGGCTGTCTGCCTCTCCTTGATGCACACAGCTCATGGGGCCCATATAGGTTTTCAGTGTTATGTGGTTTTTTTTTTCCCTTTTCATTTTTGCATCGCATTGCAGACGCCAAGGAAAAACCTTGTGGTGCAGACCCTCACCTGGCTCCAAGAGACAGCTGTTCCTGATGCGGGGTGCTGCTGAGGAACCCGAAAAAACACAAGGAGCTGGTCAGTCCGCCTGGGGGAAAAAAAGGCAAATTTTAAAAAGTATTCAGGCTTGCATAAACAATCTTGGGAGCCAACCATAACACATCGTGAAAGGGTTGCATTAATATCCCTTACACCAAAATAAGTTATCGGATGTCCCTATTTTCATCGGAGAAATGTTAGAGGGTATGAGTTATGCAGCAGGGATGGGGAAACCTTTTCAACCCAGGGGCCGCATTTCCTCCTCGGAGACTTTTTGAGGACCACATGCCAGTGGCAGGCAAGGCCAGAGGCAAGAGTGCACAAAGGAACAAATATAAAATTTGTTTTTGGACCATGTGCTAGTTTCTACACATGCTCTCTTATCCTTCACCCAGACTGGCAAGAGGCATCATTGGGGTTCGAGGGCAAAAATATTCAGGGTGCGAAGCAGGCCAGTGAGGGGTGAGCCCTGTGGTGGCACACCTGGCCCCTGGGCTTGACGTTCGCCACCCCAGTTATACAATTATTGATGACGCTGAGAACAGACAGTTCATGGAGAGAGGGCGCTGGGAGGCAGCAAGGGGCGGGAAGAAACCAAAGCAAGAGAGGTGTTTCTCACTGCTTGTTGTCGGTTGCTCGGAGTGGAGCCGGTCCTTGGAGCCACCCTCTTCCTCTGGTCTGCCTTGACTTGATTCTTGTTACCCAGAAAGCAGCAGTCTCTGGGTTGCATCTCACAGCAGCCCTCACCATTCCTGCCACTCACGTACTGGGGCAGGGTGGGCGATGATGGCCGGGGAGGGGGAAGCAGTAAGGTAATGCCGTTTCCAAGGCACAGGAGGGCTGCAGCTGTGAAAACAGTTCTGCTTGCTAGGCTGGCCAGAGAAAAAGAGAGAGGAGAGCTGTGGGGAGGGAGAAATGCTAGGAGGATGGGAGGCTGGTTGTAACCTAGTGGGCCTTTGCTCATCTCTGTTCCTGGCCATCTATGCCCCACCCTACTGGACTTTTTACTAACACCCCCCCTCAAAAAATAGCCTGTTATATAACTGGATGGCTGAGCCTCTCCTACCTGCAAACCCTTGTAGGCAGCTCAAAGGGCGGGGTCCCCTTACATCCTATTCCCCCCCACCTAGCCTGCAGGTACACTGTCTCATGCTGGATGCTAATCTCATCAGCCTCAGCTGCTCAGCCAGGTAGAAGAGGGATCTAGAAGAGGGAAGTGAAGCTGGGGCACAAGGGGGTGTATCGGGCTTTTTATTTTTGTCACTGCCATGAATTGCTCTCTCCCTCTCTAAACTCATTCTCTCTGAGGCTTGGTTATCGTAAACAGGCCAATGAGGAGGCAAACCTGTCTGGACTGTGACACTGCAGACTGCAGGTGAGATCTCTCGCGACGGTGCAGTTAGGTTATTGCAGGGAGGGGGTGACCCTTGTTAAATGGCCGAGGTGCATTTCCTTCACTTGCTTCGGGGTGTGTGTGTGTGAATCATGTTGTACAATGTACAGGCAACTCTCCGTTTACGTGGGGGATACATTCCAAGGCACCACACATTTACGTGAAATCACATATACTTGAAAAAACCTTTGGAAAAGCCTGCAAATGCCCTCTAAACCTCTGCAAACCCTTGGGAAATCCTTTGAAAAATCAGCAGCACTTCCAGACACCAAACTCCACCACAATTGCTCCCTCCAAACCTCCTTGCTCAAACTTCAGCTCTCCTCAGGCCTCAATGGTCAGTGCAAGAGCTCCTGGTGTTGCACTTGCAAAGGCTCATGGGATTGGTAGGCATTGCTCTCGGACCATTTTGCCATTTTTAAAGTCATTTACTGGTTTGTGCATGGTCAATTGGTCATTGCTTGTACAATAAACAATAACACAAAAGACAGCAGATGTTTTTATAAAACAAGAACAAAACAATACAGACTACCGGTAGGTACCAATGGCAGACATCCATCAAGTTCTAAGTTATGGGAAATCATGAACTGAATATATACAAAATTATTCAAATGCTTATACAATGACATGCAGAAGAGCTTTAAGACCTCAATTAATCAACAGCTGCAAACTGGGCCAGCCCACCCATGAGGCAAGGTGAAGCAACTGCCTCAGGTAGCAGGTTCCACAAGGGCAGCAAATCCTGATGGAGATATTTATTTTCCCCCTTGTCCCTGGCTGGCAGCGGACACCATTTTTGGGTTCACCTCAGGTGCCAAAATGTATTGGAACAGCCCTGGTGGCAAATCACAGAAAACAATTCACCAGTGTGATATGCTGTAAGTGTAAAAACAAAATATTTTTTTAAAAAAAAATCCTTCCAGTAGCACCTTAGAGACCAACTAAGTTTGTTCTTGGTATGAGCTTTTGTGTGCACACACACTTCTTCAGATACCTATGCTGTAAGTGTGATGTAGTAGTGAATATACCGTACACTGCAGCCTAGAGTCACAGAGAGAATTAAACACGCGCACAACACTGGTCCAGATGCACGTCAGAAGTTGAAGCCCTTCCTTAAAGTAAAAGCATTTGGAAAGTCAAAATTCAGAAACGTACTTTGCAATCCAAATTAACCTGCCATCTTACATAACTACATGCTGTGAAAACGTGTTTTAACAGACAATATTTTACTTTCAAAGCTACTGGGCTGGGGAGAACAGAAATACAAGGCTTGCATAAAACTACTTTTTAAAACATTTACGTAAAGCGCAATCTCTCTCAAAAAAATTCTCAATTGAAACTGGATGCATACTTCACCTAAGGAGGTTTATTTTTTATAATATTAGAAGTCCTTATACTTGGAGATGGACCGTATGCTTTGCATGCATAAAACTCCAGGTTGAATTTGGAGCACATCCCATTCAAAAGATAAGTTAGTAAGTGATGTGAAAGAAATGGTAGGAGCCACTGACAGACCCGACAATACTGGGCTAGTCCGACCTGTCACAAGGCAGATTTCTAAGGGCCCTCTCAGAAGAGCCTGTACACCTGAGTCTCCATTTTGGAGATGCAACTTCTTGCTGCCTCAGCCGTAGGAAGGAAATTATGCTGAGCCACTGCAGAGTGATGAATGATCCAATCAATCCCTATTATCGGTTGCTGAGCCAGAACAGGAGAAGGCAAGAGGAGAACAGTAACTCATGGAGGGATGTAGTGGGCAGCCTCCTCTGTAGGAGTGGAGTTCTTTCCATTCGTGAGATAATCAGCTCCAGCCTTTGCAAACCTGGTGCGCCCTCCAGTTGTTTTGGACTACAAGTCCCATCAGCCCAGACTACATGGCTGGAACTTACAGTCATGTTGGCTGGGACTGATGTGAGTTGTAGTCCAAAACATCTGGAGGGCACAAGGTTGTCAAAGGCAGCTTTACTCAAATTCATTTCTCCCAGCACATGAGCAATTCTCTTGCATCTGCACCTGGCACCCTAGGGCAGTTGCCAGGGCCTTCCCCGGCAGCTCCACATCATACAGCTCTTACACTTGCCATGAAAGTCCCAGAGTGATTTAATACTAGAGTATCCATTCTCAAGGAAATCGGCCCTGAGTGCTCACTAGAAGGACAGATCCTGAAGTTGAGGCTCCAATACTTTGGCCACCTCATGAGAAGAGAAGACTCCCTGGAAAAGACCCTGATGTTGGGAAAGATGGAGGGCACAAGGAGAAGGGGACGACGGAGGATGAGATGGTTGGACAGTGTTCTCGAAGCTACTAGCATGAGTTTGGCCAAACTGCGGGAGGCAGTGGAAGACAGGAGTGCCTGGCGTGCTCTGGTCCATGGGGTCACGAAGAGTCGGACATGACTGAACGACTGAACAACAACAACAAATTAAAACATCAGAGTAGCATTCAAGGACAGAGCCTGCCTGCTTTCTACTGGACCCATTGTTCTGAAGGTGACATGAGTTGTGCTACAAGTCCAGGTGGGGACTACCAAGAGTGCTCCCCCAATGAACTCAGTGCTTGACCCAGGACATACAGGGTAAGGCCCTACTGAAGGTATCCTGGGCCTAAGCTGTTCAGAGCTTTGAAATGGCCCAGCACTGCAGTGGATGGAAAGCTACTGCCAGCACAGCTGTGTTTCAAGCCATGTTTTTCATTGCTGTACACACCAGAGAGGGGTTGGGGAGATGTGCATTACCTGGTTAGTTTCCCTGCAGCTGCAAACCCACTCCCTTTCCATGAAGCCATTATCTGTGCATGTGCCGCTAACTGTACATGTGCAATGGATGTCTGAAAGGTATATACCTCAGTGTAACTGCAGCTGACGGTTTCAAATCAGATGGAAGCTGGTTTGAGAGGAAACGCATTGCAGCAGTATTTATCCAGAAACGACAGGCAACATGTGGATTATGGCTAACGTTTTGTGTTTTTGGCTTCAAACACCAGCAGTGGGAGTGCACTAGAGCTGAACTCTAATATAAACCCATCACATTTATTCTAAGCTTTGAAATACAACTTTAATCTCCAAAATGGGCATGTTTGATTTAAAGTGCTGGCTTTTCAAGCAGCAATCCCTCCCCCCAATCATTTGCCTTCTTCTCCAATCCATCCATTCATCTCCCACACAGGTGTCCTTCACAGCTCCCTTTGGGTTGCCTTGAGTGCAATCAAAATGAGGGCCACCCACAGCTGCATCCTGGACTCACCAGGCAGGTCTGTGTCCTTGGCAGAGAGGCCCACACTCAACTGCAGAAAGACGCCAGCCTGAGCAAATGCAGTTTGAGGCACATCTGGACACTATTACTGCAGAGGTCTTGTTGGGGGCAGCAGCAGTGCCAGCCTCCCCTTTGGTGCCTCCCACACCCATTGTCCTCTTCACAGCTCAGGATTTGGTGGAAGCTAAAAGTCTCCCCTTCCTACTCTTCTACTTGTGTAAAAGGCCCTTCCTTGATCACAAGCACGGAGTCTCAGAAGACCCCTGACTACGGCCCAGGGGCTTCCCAGGAAACATAGCTCAGGAGACAGAGGGACTCTCTGCTGTTTTGCCCTTCCAACGCAGGAGTGTTTTGCACTTCTCACTTCCTTGTGAGGGAGGCAGGAGCACTGGAGGCTCATGGCACATTAGTAGGATCATTTTATTTACAAATGTATACTAGGTGGTGGTGGCTGGTGGTGTTCCTTGGGACCAGTAGGAAGGCAGGGAGGCCAGCAGCTGCTGGTGCCAGAACCAATGACAGAGGGTGGGTCCCTGCTGCAAAGGGGCTTGCAATCTAGAATTCAACACAGGGAAAACAACTGAGGAAGGGGAGAGAATTAGAAAAATGGAGGCAAGGTGGAAAGGAGAAGAATGTGTACTTCTATGGAACACACAATTCCTCAACATTCCCAAAGATAGATGCTTTAGGGCAGGGGTGGTGAATCTGAGGCCCTTCAGATCTTGTTGGACTACAGCTCCAACCAACCCTCACCATTGGCCATGCTGGCTTCTGGGGATTCTGGGAAGAGGAGTCCAAGAACACCTAGAGCAGTGTTTTTCAACCACTGTTCCGTGGCACACTAGTGTGCCGCGAGATGTTGCCTGGTGTGCCGTGGGAAAAATTGAAAAATTCAAGAGAATTACTTTATATATAGTCAATATAGGCACAGAGTTAAATTTTTTAACATTTTCTAATGGTGGTGTGCCTCGTGATTTTTTTCATGAAACAAGTGTGCCTTTGCCCAAAAAAGGTTGAAAAACACTGACCTAGAGGGCCACAAGATCCTATCCTTAGGGCTTAGGGCTGAGGTGGGAGAAGGATGGACCAGGCAATGAGTTTGTGTTTACTGAACAATAGTCCCCCCCCCCCGGCCCACCGCCACTCTTCCAACATTGCCCAGCAGATTGCTTTTATATTTGAGTGAGTTTCCAAATTAATTGGGGGGTTTAGAGAGGGAAAATCTACTCATCAAAGATAAAAAATCCCACTGAGCACAGGGAATGCCCCGCGGCAGCCTAAAGTAGCTCTTTGGGTAGCAGCCAAGATGTGAAGATAATGAGAATGGCAAGTTGTTGCTTAACATGGCTTAACATTATTGGAGCAATATATGTGTTATTTTTTGCTTTTTAAAGTTTCCTTTAAAACATTATCAAAAAAGCATTATCTAACTTAGGCATGCCCATTAACTTCAGTGGAGTTAATTAGCATTGGATATAATTTTGTGTGTGTTCCCCGTTTGGAAATGAGCCACAGGCCTTAAAAGGGTGATGGCCTCTGGTTTAGTCTGTGGAAATTGCAATGAGCTGCTCCCAAATCTTTAACCCAGTTATGTATAGCGTAACTTCCATGATAAATGAATACATATGTGATTAGCACTCCTTTTTTTGCCTGCTCCCTTTCCAATCACTTCTTCACAAGGTGAAAGCCTCCTTCAACTATTTTTTACTCTCTTAATTTTTGTACATCTTTAGCAAAAATTGAAAATGTTTAAAATTTAAATGTTCAGTTCTGGCAAAGGGATATATGGGGATGTACTGGGCAGAGGCACTGGGTTTTCCCCAAGATTTGGGGGACGTGTGTCACACATGTGATGTCACACATGTGATGTCACACACACGTCACACAATGCCACCAATGTTTCCTGACGCTGTGTAAAATGGTGCATATTGAGGAGGCTGAAGACGCCTCAGCCCCCTCAGGGTTGGCACACCTGGTACTGAGGATGGGGAACCTGTGATCCTCATGCTGTTGGTCTTTAATTAATATTATCAATAATATAGCACCCTTCATCTGAAAATCTCAGGTTGGTTCACAAGATAAAACCCCCATCACCCCTGACCTTTGGCCATGCTGGCTGGGGCTGACAGGAGTTGGAGTCCAGCAACATCTGGAGCAGAAAGATTAAGGAAGAGGGCTGGCTATATGAACCCTCCATTAATATTTAGAGACACTTACCACTGAATACAATAGCTGGGGACTACCACCACAGGGGGGCTCTTCCTGTTGGCTTCCCATAGGCATTTTGTTGGTCACTGTGGGAAACAGGATGCTGATCGGGTCTGATCCATCAGGGTTCATCTTATGTTCGTATTGCTTCCACCCACCCGAATTTAGAGACATTCTATCCAAAATCTCTGTAATTACAGTGAAACAGTCCTGGCCAAGGCTGTGGGTATGATTCCTCATGCCTGGTTTCCCGAAAGCAACACCTTCCTTTGAGGTCTCTTGCTTGGACCAAGGCTGTGTACTGTTAACTCACCCGAATGCAGCTCTTAGATTTGTGCCGCCAGGGGGAAAAAAGCAGAAAAAAGCAAGAGAACCAATTTGGAGGAAGCTGGTAAGGCTAATGACCAAGAAAAAAGAGGCAGGGGTGGTGTTGAGCACCCCCCAGAATGCAAAGAATGCAGAGCTGTTGCTGTTGCTGAGATAGACACGGATGTTCATTCGTAACCTCAAACCAAACTCAGTCGCTTGCCACCATAATGGTGAACTCTTTACCAATAGGGCTCAGCCCCCCCCCCCCCAAGTATCCAATCGTTGTGCCATCTCAGGTGACAAGAAGTCAAGCAATTAGGTGTCATTTTATTCCACACAATCCCCCTACAGGGTGCTTCAGAGTTGCCAGTGAATTTCATTTGTAATGAAATTTCAAAGGAGGATTGGGAAGTTCTTAATTAAAGAAAACATCTGAGGAATTCTGAGGAGAGGAAAAGGAATTGTGGCAGTGGCCCAAAGCGCCCAATGCAACAGAATGAACATTTCATGTGGGACATGGGGGTGGGGGCGCAGTGTCATTAGTTTGCCTGAGAGAACAAGAATGCCAGGTTTATACCCTGTAGACTGTTCCTAACCCAAATAAAATTGGAGAGCAAACTCCAAGGCTCCCATCCCATTCGATTTCCAAAGCCCAGGAACAGATTCTACGCCCAGGCTGCGTTTCTACAAGGACTTCTGCTTGTGCAATGCTGCATTCTCCCCTTCTTCTCCTTGCTCATGCTCTCTAAATCCACTCTAGGGTTTTCCCCAAACTTATGGAGAGAATATTTGAGAGAATGTGGGGTGTGCATGGGGCGTGGAGAGGAGGAAAGCCCTGTTGCATAAGCAGGATAAGGTGCGGTAGTTGAATACCTATAGGAAGGCCTACTCCACTCATGCAGGCTCATATGGGGTGGATGCCTGGGGGGGATCTTTATTTTGTCTTTCATTTTTTAGATTAAAATTATTTGCATAATTTATTACTTTTGTTAAATTTTCATTTGTATTAAATCAATTCAGAATTAGTCATTTCAGATTTCAATCTGTATTTTGTAAATCATTATTTGCAATTGGACATGCACACACCTAACGGTGCCTGTGATTTTTAACTGTGAGTGGAATGATATTGGCAGGCTACAGGCTTTTCTCTAAGGCAATGGTTCCCCAAGTTCATGCTCATGGACCACTGGTGGTCCCCTGACCACAGCTTGGGAACACCTGTTCTAAGAGCATCATGCCTACCAAATGGGGCCGGGTAGGAGGGACAAGCCGAGGATGTAAGGAAGGGGTGTGGGTGATTCCTTTCCTTTATGCCCCTTTTGATATTAAAAACAGACCCCAGCCCTTTATACCCGGAGAAGGCAGGCACGTGAGGAGCAAGCGTGGCTGCCACCATCACGTTTTGTTTGGCCTTGAGGCACCCCAGCCCTGTTGTCAGTCTGCTCAACTCAAAACAGCAGTAGATTCATGAGGGATGTTCAGGAGGGGCAAGGCAAGAGGGGTAGAGAATATCTTCATAAGAATATGAGATTCCTGGGGAATAAAGCAAAAAACCCTGCAGGGATCAAAGATCACATCAGGAATGTTCCTGCTGGCGTCATGTCCAATCTGGCCTACATTCCTGCAGCTGCTATCCAAACGCAGCTGGAACCAGCTCCCACAGTGAAGAAGAAGAAGAGGCCACCACAATGCATGCAACGGCCAGAAAACGTGAGCTTTTATTATAACAAGTTTGGGGGTTATAAAGCTATGTGTCATACTATCCAGGGCTTAGAATCTAAGGAAGCTACTGAGCCTCTTGGGCTTGCTGATTGGAGGGTCGGCAGCTCGAATCCACGCAACAGGGAGAGCTCCCATTTCTCTGTCCCAGCTTCTGCCAACCTAGCAGTTCGAAAGCACACCAGTGCAAGCAGATAAATAGGTACTGTTGCAGCAGGAAAATAAACGGCATTTCCGTGTGCTCTGGCACTCTTTTTATGGTGTCCCATTGTGCCAGAAGTGGTTTAGTCATGCTGGCCACATGACCTGGAAAGGTGTCTGTAGACAAACACCAGCTCCCTCGGCCTGAAAAGCGAGATGAGTGCCACAACCCCATAGTTGCCTTTGACTGGACTTAACTGTCCAGGGGTCCTTTACCTAATTAGCACATGTAAAAGATAATTACATGAGGAACATTTCCTGGGATGTGTATTGGACATGGTAAGCCTAGCCAAATCAACAAGTGTCAATAAGTCAATCAAACTTCTTTGTGAGACGACCACCTGTGCAGATTACCGGTAACTGTTAGGTGGACAAAGCAAAAAGGAAATAGGTGTCAGAATGCAAATGAATGGAGCCCTCTAGTTCATAGGTAGGCAAACTAAGGCCCAGGGGCCGGATCTGGCCCAATCGCCTTATAAATCTGGCCTGCGGACAGTCCGGGAATCAGCGTGTTTTTACATGAATAGAATGTGTCCTTTTATTTAAAATGCATCTCTGGGTTATTTGTGGGGCATAGGAATTCGTTCATCCCCCCCCAAAAAAAATATAGTCCGGCCCCCCACTATGTCTGAGGGACAGTGGACTGGACCCCTGCTGAAAATTTTTGCTGACCCCTGCTCTAGTTCCTCCTCCTGTAGATAAAGAGAGCATAGTTTAGGGAAGGGGAGTGGCAGTGATGTAACCAGGAAGCAGAGAGGAAGAATTTAGCTGGATGTGTCCTGTAGAGCACGGGTCAGCAACCTAAAGCCCATGGGCCACAAGCAGCCCACAGGGGTCATTTAACTGGCCCCCGAACTGAGCCGCCTGCTAAGCGAGTCCCCGCGCGCTGTGCTAAACTGGCACAGTGCAGCACGGGGACTTGCTTCCATGGCGCCAGAAACCGCGTCTGCGCATGTGTAGATGCTGAAAATCGTGTCTGCACAGGTGCTGGAAATTGCATTGACGCAGACGCTGGAAATCGCACAGAGGGATATCCGCTGGAGTGAACCGGCCCAGGTGAGGTAAACCTTGCCGACCCCTGCTGTAGAGCAATAGAGGCTGCAGAGAAGGGATGCTGATGTGATTCTGGAATAAGCTGGCACCTTTTGGGGCGCTGCTACTGCTGTGAGCCCCTCCTTAGGTAGGCTCAAATTGTATATATGTAAATAAAACCGTATATCATAAAGACACCACAGCCCCCATTGTGCCGCATTCCCCAAGAAAACTATAGCTCTGGGTAAGCATGCCTGCAACCCCTGGAATCTCAGAGATAAGGGTGGTGGGTAACAATATGTATGGGGAGCAGCACACACATACACATGATTTAAAAGACTGCAAAGGGAGATGTTAATGAGGATGCTTAAAAAACCGCAAGGCCACCAGCAAATCCAAAGCCTTCCCAAATCCCCATTTCCCAGGCCCCTCGCCTTGCAAATGCTCTTGACCAAAAGAGCCCTGAACTCCCAGGCACACGGCTGTTCTAGGAATGCCCTCTTTCCACAATCATGTCTACAGCATCCCGTAAGACCCAGTGAGGAATATATATATATATAACCACCCCCATGGCATGTAGATCTAAATAGATCACACACACACACACACTTATATAATTCATTATTTTGTTGTTTGGTGTATTCTTTATTAGGCAGTATATACCTTTGTGTATGAATAAAATAAAGATTTTATATTACATGGAGTAAGAGAAAGTGTTTTCAACAAATCTGGCATGACACATTAAGGAATTTGGGAATTTAGCATCAAAATGCAAACCTAAGCAGCTGCCCCTCCCCCGTGGTAAATACCGGTACAGTACCTTCTATCTGCATGTAAACTGTTCCAGTCTATGGCTGCCTACATACCACCCATTTAAAGCAGAAACCCCTGCAAAGAATCCTGGGAACTGTAGGTTAAGGGTGCTGGGAATTGTAGGTCTGTGAGGGTAAACTACAATTTCCAGGATTCATTGCAGGCGGGAGTGTGCTTTAAGTGTATGGT
Source organism: Lacerta agilis (assembly GCF_009819535.1). Classification (NCBI taxonomy): domain Eukaryota; kingdom Metazoa; phylum Chordata; class Lepidosauria; order Squamata; family Lacertidae; genus Lacerta; species Lacerta agilis. The sequence continues at coordinate 37,185,597 of NC_046327.1, read as the reverse complement.
ATATACACAGCCTGTAATTCAGGAATGGGCAGAAGGTAGACAGCTCCCAGCCGCTGGCAATGGCGCTCGCGCTGGAAGTCCCGGGAATGGGCAGAAGGTAGATTGGGATTTCTGACTTCCAGTTGTTCAACCATGGATGGCAACAACAAAATGATCATGACAGAAATGACAATGCTGAAATGTTTGCTGGTGGGGATAACTAGGAGTAGATTTTCATAGGTTCGTAGAAAGTTGCCTTATATTCAAGTCAGACAATTTATCTTTTTGGCTCTGATACGCAAAATAAATCCCTGGTCACAGGATTATTTAATACCAAATCTACTTCTTTTGCAACTAGCTCCAGGTGGTGGATCTTGGAGTTGTAATAAAAAATAGAAGTAGATCTTGCAGAGTTGAAGTTTGCCCACCCCTGGTTTAGATTATATGGGATAAGCAGGGACAAAAAACATAACATTTGCTGCCCTTTTACATTACCTGAGGGGATTCAACCACTGTACCTCACTTGCCTTCCCCTGTAGCCTGTGATATGGCCTGGTTGCTTCCGTCATCTGGAACTAGTTCCTCAGCAGTTGCATGCCTGCTCTTGTTTAAGGACACCAGAAGGGCTTCTGAGTGGGGGCCTCAGGCCAGAGCACCTGCCCCCCAGGTTATGGCTACCAGATGTCCCCATTTCCCAGGGACAGTCCCTGGATTTACAAATATGTCCCTGGCCAAAATCAGTCCCCGGAATGCCCCCGGATTTCAATTAATGTCTCCGGATTTATATTTTAAGTGTTGTAGATTTATTAGTAGGGAATGAATGTTGCATGATTGGTTCAACGGCAGAATACACATCATATGGGGACTTCCGGCAAGGCAAAATGGCGGGCACCATGGCAGCAAGCAGCTCCTGAAGCCAGCCAGAGCCAAGCGCGCTACCAGGCTGGCTCTGGGCTGCTGAGACTGCCGCTGACAACACCACTGCCGAGGGGGACGCCCGGCCTACTCCACAGTGGCTAGCACTGCTAGAGAGCAGGCCAGGGCCCAGAGGAAGGGCGCGCGGCAGAGGAGACCACAGTTAAAAAAATAACTCTCCCCCTCTTTTTTTAAAAAGTGTCCCCGGATTCTTTGAAAAAAATCTGGTAACCTTACCCCAGGTGCATCTGGCTCCATCATAATATATATTTCAGCCACAGGTTAAGATGAACCTTCTCACCCAGGCATTTGGGTGGGGGGAGGATACAAGTGTTATTCTCGGGTTATAATTTTTTATTTTTAAATTTAGATTGTGCTCTAGTACATTTGAATGTAATGTTTATACTGTACTGATTTTGTCTGTACCTTGTCCTAGGACCATAAGGTGAATTGGGGCATGGTTAGAAATAGAAATAGCCACATAAAGAATGCTGTAGTTTATAATGCACAGATTGCAGGGTAGGTGGGGGCTGTGAGTAATTGCAGCAAGGGAACATATTATTTGGTCTCTTGATCTATTCTGTCCAGGCTAGGTGCAAGGCAGACTAGCTGGGGAAAGGCGAGCTCTGGGCAGGACTTTAGGAACATGGAGCTGGGGTGGTTAGTTCATCAGGAATAAACCTGTTACAGGTAGGTAGCCGTGTTGGTCTGCCATAGTCAAAACAAAATAAAATAAAAAAATTCCTTCCAGTAGCACCTTAGAGACCAACTAAGTTAGTTCTTGGTATGAGCTTTCGTGTGCATGACACTGAACCTTACAGAGCAGCAGCAGCAGCAGCAACAACAACAACAACAACTGCATCCTAATTGCAACAACAACAACAACAACAACAACAACAACAACAACAACAACTGCATCCTAATTGCTAGCCTTGCCCCTACTGGGCCTAGCCCACTCTAAGATCTTATCCACACTTAACTTTCCCCCACATTTTCCAGGCACGGTCTCTGTGTCCAAGTGCCCTTTTGTTGCCACAGAGCTTTCCCCCATGAAGACATGCTTTTTAACGTACAATAGGAGCAAGCAGCAGCAATCCACAGAAAACCCAAATTGACATTTGCTCTGATTGATCACAAAGGTATGGATTTTCGTGGGGAGTGCTTTGTGGCAACAGCGGCAACAACAAAAACTGCTCAGACACTAAGCTTTTAAGCACAGACCTGTGCCTGGAAAGAGTGAGGGAAGAGTCTCCCACTCTGTCCTCCCTTGGTCTTCTGAAACGGAGTCCTCCAAGTTTGAGGATGGCTGTGCCATATCCTTGGGCTGCAGGGGCACTGGCACCAAAGGCTCATCTGATGCAAGCACTTCCACGGGCCTGTTGTCTTGCTCCTCTTCAACTGACAGCAAGCCACAGCGAAAGGTAACCTTAAAGGGCTGCACTTTCACCCAGACATCAGCCAAATAGCCTGATGTACTCAACTGTAGTTGTACAGTACCATTTTATCAGTGATGGACACAACCCAGCAAGAGGCTCTCCCATGTAAGCCCCATTGAAACAAATGGGAGCTGGGCAAGAATGCTCATGTGGGAAGACCTCCTCCTCCTAAGGATGGCGCAAGAGATTGAAAATAGGCAATTGCCCAAGATGTGGGCAACTTGCAATTGCACTTTGTGGGGGCAGCAATGTGGTATTATATGAACAGGGCAGGAAAAACCTTTAAACCCCCTGATTCTACAGATTTCCCTGTCCAGTGTGTTCCAGTCAGTCTTCTCAGAATCACAGAATCGTAGAGTTGCAAGATACCCCAACGACCATCTTTCTAGTCCACCCCCTTGCAATGCAGGATTCACAGCCAAAGTATCCCTGACAGGGGGCCACCCAACCCCTGTTTAAAAACCTCCCATGAAGGATAATCCACCACCTTCCACTGCTCCGTTTATGAACTTCCAGATCCTCCAGCTGCCCACAACTGGAAAAGGGATGGCACAGGCCCTACAGATATTGTTGGGAATATAACTCCCATCTCCCCAAACGATTGGCCATGCTGGCTGGGACTGGCAGGAGTGGCTGTCCAACAATATCTAGAAGGCCATAAATTTCCCACCTCTGGGATTAGACGGATCTGCAAACTGATCCAACCATTCTTGTCTCACATTCTCTCTGTCTCCCTCTAAAGCCATTCATCCACGGGCATCCCCCCCTCCCCATGTTTATTGATCTCCTTTATCCCCTCCTCTCACAATCTTGTTTCTCTGTCCCTTTGTCTTACCGCCTGTTCCCTTCTGCCCATTGTTTGTTCAGAGGCCTAAAACAGCACATGCCCAGTTCCTTACCAACAAAATGGCTTCCTCCCTTTCATCTTTATCGCTGGTCAGTTTCTTCCACTCAGGGGAAGACAAATATTTTGCACGGCCTTAAACCAACACAAAAGCCCATCCTCTCTGGCGCCACAGAGTCAAGAGTTTGGTGACCAAATCCTACCCTGCCCCCATTATTATTATTATTATTATTATTATTATTTAGGGGGGGTGCCAGTTCTGTTTCCTCACCACCCTCCTGGCCCACTCACTCATGTGGCTACTTTGAAAATAAGAACCGACAAGAAAGCCTGCCATTTTGGGCAAGGGGGGGGGGACTGAAAACTTCCATCCTTGAGGCTGGGTGGTTTTCTCTCTCTTTTAATTCCCCCCCACACACCCTTTTGGCAGGTGGTTGATGGAAACCACATGACGGTTCAGCCCCTGAAGTCATTTTTTGGGGAGGGAGTGTTTGTGTGCGTAGAGAGAGCGCTGTACCTCATTGAAACCAGCTTGCCTACAAGGGAAGTCAACTCCTCTCCATTCCCTCCAGCCCCGTGAGAAGGGCTTGACACACGCAGCTCCCGCCCGCAGCAAAGAAGAAAAAGAAAAACCCACAGAGTCAGGGGAAAGGAAAAGAAGAAGAAGAAGGGGATTTAAAGGCAGAAGGAAGCAGGCATTTGGCTAAAGAAGAAAGTCTGCCCCAGGTTGTGACACCCAGGACCAAATTCTGACCCAAAGGTACCTTTTCTTTTCATTCTGCATCCCGCTCCCCGCATCCCCAGGGCGTCTGGCAAAGTTTTTTCACACGGACTGTCCCCGTGGTGGTTGGGTTAATGAATGGACCACACAGGGATTGCAGTCAGGGGAATGAAAGCCCTGAACTTGTGCTCTAGACTCCCTTGCTCTCACTAAAGCTTAACTTCCAGGGCTCCCTTGCTCTAACCATTGGAACTTAACTCATGGAATCCCATTCTCCCCTAGGAATGTTGCCTTCTGAATCTACCCTTACCCTATTTACTATTACTTCATTTACCACTCCCTAAAGCCCTAAAACCTTATACTGTACTAGTTTCTTTCTAGTGATGGGGAACAGAACCCAGGAGTTCAACCATGGGAGAAGTCTGCTTGGCACCCTCCCTCTGCCCCAAGCCTCTAACTAATATAGATATGATTTCCACTGTAGTGTGTTTGTGTGTATCTGCCTGCCTACCTATCTACAGTGGAATCCTTATCTGCTGCCTGTCGCTGCCACTTCCCTCCATTCTGCTCCCCTTCCTCACAAGCTGATGAGAATTGGGCTGTTAACAGCTTGCTCTTAAACCCTGTAGTTCTCAGGTTTCCATTTGTTAACTTTCATCTGCTTGGCAGCTGCCTAACCCTGCAAGAACAAGACAGGATTTATTGGTTTTCGCTCTCGCTCCCTCGAACAATCTTCAGGGTTCCCAGGCTGTAGCTGCTGACTTTCTTCTCCTTGGTAGCGAAATGTTGGGGCCACGTTCTGACCTCAGCCATAACAGTCCATTGAAGCCTCCTGTTATTCTTGCACCATTACCAGGGTCTCCAAACTCCTTTGAAGGGGTGGTTCCCTCGGCAGGATCTTCTCTTTGCTCGATATGCGGAGGGGGTCCTGCCACCATGAGGCATGGGGGGGGGGACGACCTCACACAGTGTATTTCCCCGTCATTCAGGCTGGTGGAATGAGATCCAAGATGCAGGGCCCAATCCCCTGGAGAGTTGTCTTGCACAAAGCCCCATTGAAGGGAACACTGGTGGTGCAAGAACACAATAGTGGGTTGGGCAATGTTACAGAGTCGGAAGGGTCCTTGGAGGTAATAAAGGAGGGCTGTATTTTTGTGTGTGTTTGGATTTTTTTGCCAACAACTGTGCCAGTCCTGTGAATATTCCTTAGGGTCCCTTGGTACCTCTTTGCCAGGAGGACAAATGTAAATGTGCGAACTGGGTGATAATGGGCAATGCCCTTGGTCACAGCATTTGGCAGTATGGGAATTGTAGCAGGGGTGCTGGTGGACTGCATTCACCTAGTTAATTTGTTGCATGTCGCATGTGCCCAAGGAAACTTGAACCTGTTAGTGGGAAGAGAGGAAAATGTTTATTGTGTGCATGTTCCTAACGGATGGCTTGGTGCACGTCTAACTCCTGCCCACCACAAATTTAAAAATACTGGGATTTAAAAAAGGAGAAGTGAAGGTCAAGATTCTTAGGAAGCTCAATGCCACCAATCCCCCATCCCTCTGCTCCGTGGAATTGTGGCACACACACAGCCCTCCTCATTGACTCCTGCATCCTCAGCACCACCCTGGTATCACAAAAGATCGTCATAAACAGAGCCCTGCTGGCTCAGATCGGGTGGATCTAATCCAAGGTTACCAGATTTTTTTCAATGAATCCGGAGACACTTTTCAACTTCAATGGATTTTGTATGGGGACTGGTTTGTAAATCCGGGGACTGTCCCCGGGAAACGGGGACGTCTGGTAATCTTAATCTAATCTAGCATCTTGTGGTCAGCCAAATCCCACATGAAGTCCATATCTCATATTCAGAGGTATGTTGCCTCTGGATGTGGAGGTTTCACTCATCTCTTGTGGCTCATTGCCACTAGTACCCTACATCATGCATTTGTTTAATCCCCTTTGTAAAACTGTCTGAGCCATCACCACCTCACTTCATGGGAGCAAATTCCTTAAGTTAATCAGAGGTTGTGCAGAAAAGTACTTTTTGTTCTGCCCATTCTGAACCTACCGCTTATCAGTTTTTTTGCATTGTCCTTTGTCCCAGTACTGTGCCTCGTTTTCCCATCCCATACTGCTAGACGCTACCTCCTCTTTTAGAAGCTTTTCATTCTCCTATTTCCCTTGTTGTTTACTATGGGGAATCCACCTCTCTCCCCTAGCTAGAGATGGAATCCTGCGGCATGTACAGCCCCTCCCCAATTCCCACCCCTCTATTCAGTCTGCTAACCTCAAAGACCCTCAAGTTCCTCATTAGATTGGATCTGGTGCCCACTGAAATCTGTGCCTGTGGCCCAGCAAGCCAGCATTGCATTATTTTATCTTATTTTCATCTGAGCAAAGCTGTTAGTTATGGATGTCATAAGGCACTTGGTTGGCTTGTTTGTCCAAAGTGAGAATGAAACATGAGCATAGCAGACTGGAAGAGCTTTTCATTCAAAGCCAGCATAAATGTTTGCAAACCGGGACAGCAAATCCTGCAACGTCTCCAGGAGCATCCAATCCCACCCTTGGAAGCAATTACATGGGGAGGCCCCAAGGGGGGATAGGAAACCACAAAAACCAGCTAGTTTAAGCAAAGCCTCCTTGATCCTTTCAAAGAGTCCTGCAAAAGAGAAGATGCTAAATGCAAAAAAGAGGAGGAAGCTGGGTTATCAAAGGCTTATACTATATAGGGAGAGGCATTCAACTAAACGGTATTATGAGAGAGTTGGTGGCTATCATCAAGTGAAGGAAAATGGCACTGGAGGTCAGAATTTTGCAAGGCATGGCGGGGGCAATGGAAAGGGTTAAGTAGTCAATGTAAATGAGAGGCAGCATTGGTTCCTAACTTCATATCTGAGAGAGGAGGTCCAGCAGGCTAGGGCAGGGAGGGCTGGGAGAAAAACCCACACATGCTCATCAACTCTACCTCCTTGTGCCAGCCCCTGCCTGTGGAGCGTGCAGATTTCTTGGCACGCTAGCTGCTGAGCTGGCAGGCATGGCGCACTGCCTGCCACAGAATCAGCAGCTTGGCTCCACATAGCCACAGATGCCCAAGACCAGCCACGGAACATGGCATCAAGGCACAACCTCTCCTCACCATCCCATCTCTGAGCTGAGCTCAAATGCTTCTTAACCCTCCATTAGACATATGGCACGCTGCTGGCGAAAGCTGTGTCTGGGTTCTACCAACACCAACTAGTGATGCAGATATATCACAAAGGTTCAGACAACCTGCTGATTGAGCTGCATCCTGATTTGTCTGCAGGGAGATTAGACAACATTGCTTTTTAATTAGCATCGATTTTGATTTGTTGTGGGAAAGTAACATGAAATGTTACCCCACACTTCCCAGCATTTTCCTGTCACTTTTCATATTGCAAAATGTTTGATCTTTTGGGGAAGTAGGCTTGTTGAATGAGACCTCCCAATCAACTGTAATTGTGCAACCCAAATTTGTTGGTACGTGACTGCACCTAAAAGCAGGGACAGTGCCTTGATGGCTGGTTTCATTAGCATCACAACTCTCAATCTGCCCCCAGAGAGGCAGAATACCTGTATGAACTCCACAGTCCACTGCACTTTGATGGGTCTTTTGTCTGTTGTGAATCTGAGCTCCCTTGATTGCACTGGCTCCCCGGGTTCATACTTAATCAAATATACCACATGGAACCAGGAAACACGAGAGAGGACAGAACATCTGTCCAATAAAGGCGTCCTACTTCCACATGTGTGTTTGTGTATATGATTATATAATCATGTTTTATTTCTAGGGCTTCTAAAATCTGTTACTAACTAACACTAACCATTTGTACTGTGGTTTAGGATGTTCAAAGCACGTACATTGTATTGTAACATTTACAACAATCCTGTATGGTAGGTTGATATTGTGGGTGGACTAAATCTGAGCAACAGTGGCAAAGGCAAAATTTGAACCAAAATCTTCCCACCTCAAAATTGGAAGATGCAGTAGGCAAGCTGTCACTCAGGCTGTCACTCTTTTTTTTAAATTTTGTTTTGACTATGGCAGACCAACACAGCTACCTACCTGTAACTCTTATTGGTGTTATCATTGAGGAATCCCTGATAAGCTTCCTGGGAGCCACATGGCTCTCTGAAACATAGATTCAGAGGACTGCCCACAGGGGAGTTTATTGTGTGTTTGCAGATGTTTGTGTAGTCCACATGATGTTACTCTCAAACAACACCAATCTCGTGCTTCCCACCTGAACATTAGGGTTTACCTGATACGGGGATAATCCAATAAATTGGGCAAAAACAGACTCCAAAGCATGTCACTTAGGGTTGCAGATTATTTCTTTCCAGTCTTTTGGGGTGAAAGGCTCAGTTGTCACTTTCTGTTATTCCCCTTTCCACGCCCACACCTTCCTCAATGCTTTCATTTCTTTTTTGGCTGTGCTTGTAACTATTTCAGGGGTGCTATTGAATGGAGGAATACTGTAATTTTATTTTGATCCGTCAGAATTGTACACAACCAGAAAACTGCACAAGGAAATTCACAGCTGTGTGTTTTTGCCTACTTCTTGGGTGGGGATTTTTTTTAAAAAAGAAACAACAACAACAACAACAACAACAGGGCACATCTGTAGCTCTCTATGTACATGCCCTGTTGGTACTTAATTGGCACAATAGAATCTAATTAGAAGCCAGGGACAAACACAAAAGGGAATGCCCACTGGCATGAACGGGGAAAGGCTATACAAATTCAAATATACAAATTCTAATATGCGAGGGTGTGGACAACTTTGGTCTAATTTGAATGTGGGAAAAGCTAAGTAATGCTTAAAGGTGGGCAAGCCTCAGGTCAGACTACTATTCCATTAACTTCAGCATTGCCTGCCTTGAATGCCAGCTGCATTATAGAGGGTGCTGTACAGCACTAGGTAGGAATGGGTGAGTTGGTCAGTGTCAACTTTCTCTCATTTGCTTATATTGAATTTGGTTCCCCATATTTCCACTGAAATTGCATTCTTTTGGGTGGGGGATTGTCAGCATTTCAGTGTGACCATTTCCTAAAAAAACACATATCTGTATGCAGTTGTGACTAATAAAACACATTATTTCAAGTAATCCCCCCTAATATAATGATTTTTGTATGTTATTTTCATGAATATATGCATTTTTATGCACACCTTCTCCTAATATACATCATGTGTTTCTGTTGGAGATTTGCATCTCCGAATTTGGACAAGTGCAAATTTTGAAGGCTAATTACGTTTGATTCACCTATCATTTCAAGAAATGCAAATTAGGTAGTTTCTTTTTAAAAGGCAAACAAAACTGGATCCCGCCTCCCAATATTGAGCAGTTATACTGATTTTTCACAATATTGGAGGTTATGCGGTGTCACCATCAAACTACTTTCCATTGTAGTTATAGGAGCAGGAAGCAGATTTGTTGTGCAAGACTGCTATTTAGTCATTGTTATTTATTGCAGTGTACTCACTTCCTTTGTAGTGGATTAGGAAGGTGAACTGCTATAGCTCAAAGTGCATATAATGGCATCTTCTCAAATGTGTGCACAAATTGCCCAAAAGTTAAAATGTGAAATAGTAAAGTGAAAAATGGTCAGAGCTCTGTAGAAGTATCTCCTGTTCATTTTAAAACTGGAGATACCAGGAATGAATCCAGCAACTTCTACATGCAAAACATGTGCCCTACAGTCGCTCCCCATTGTGCTACATCACAGTGACCAGGTTCATGTAGCACAGTTAAGGCCAACTATGGTTTACTGGAAGTGTTCAAACATGCTGGTTCTCATCAGGGAGCTTGCAGCTAAGCCAAGGTTCGTAAAGCATTGTTTGCAGCCAAGAATAAGCCTTGGCTATAGATGGCGGTTAGGGACGTGGGTGGCGCTGTGGTCTAAACCACTGAGCCTAGGGCTTGCCAATCGGAAGGTTGGCGGTTTGAATCCCCGCGACGGAGTGAGCTCCTGTTGCTTGGTCCCAGCTCCTGCCAACCTAGCAGTTTGAAAGCACGTCAAAGTACAAGTAGATAAATAGATACCGCTCCGGTGGGAAGGTAACCAGTGTTTCCGTGTGCTGCTCTGGTTTCGCCAGAAGCGGCTTTGTCATGCTGGTCACATGACCTGGAAAAAGTGTCTGCGGACAAATGTTGGCTCCCTTGGCCAGTATAGCGAGATGAGCGCCGCAACCCCAGAGTCGTTCGTGACTGGACTTAACTGTCAGGGGTCCTTTACCTTTACCTTTTATAGGTGGTGGTTAACGAAGAGAGAGCTTAACCATGATCTGAGGCTCCGATGACATACTTAGCTGCTATGTTCCCCCAGTACATTCCTTTAAGGGCTCCCCCACTCTTTGCTTGTCCGGTGCCTAGAAAGCACAGCTCTGGGTGGCTTCCCACTTGTCCTGTGCTTTCTGGGCATGGGTCCAATAGGTTTTCCATTTGTCATTGCCCCAAGAAAACCTGATCTTTACTGCAGAATCGAGCAAACTTCAAGCAGTAAAGAGCAGGACAAGCAGAAGTGTGGACAAGCCCTAGGTCATAGTTTGGCTTAGTTTTATGTGAAAACGTGGCTATTGACTCTTAAATCTGAGATTTATATGATCATGAAACATTTATCCTCACTCTGATTAATTAGATTCCTCCCCCTATAAAAGAAATTTGATTTAGGAGATCTGAAATAGAAAACTTGACTTGGGCTTTCTTTGATAGCTTTTATCCATCACAACCTACTTTTAAAAATATTGAAAGCTGGAATATTTAGGACTCTATTGTAGACAGAATCACTCAGAACTGCTCTTGGGATCTAGAGGGTTGCTTGATTGCAGGCTTATGTTGCACAATGTCCTCTCATTGGCATTGCTGTTAAAAATATAAAATGTTCGGACAGAAGCCAAATTACTTGCGGTCTAGAGACAAATGTAAGGACTGGAGTTTTTATGCCTCCCTTTGGTAAAGGGAAGTGCAGTTTGGTGAGCTGAAGGAGTACAGATGACTGAAAGCCTGATCTTCTACGTTTGTTTCATAAACAGCAAAATCTTGCTGGATCCCAGTGCATGGGAGAATGCTGTAACACAGAGGGAGCTGTGTGGAGCTGTGCACTTACCGGTACATTTCGGGTAACTGTAAAAGCGCCAGGATAGGAGCACAATCAGGGCTGGCTCAATACTATTTTTTGTGGCAAGAAATCTAAATCTAGCCACGAAAGTTATGCTGTGCCTCCATGGTCAGAGATGATACGGTTCTGCGTACCAGTTGCTTGAAACCGCAGGATGGGAGTGTGCTTTCGCTGGGGTCCTGCTTGCCGACTCCCCGTAAGCCTCTGGACAGCCACTGTGAGAACAGACGGCTGGACTAGATGGGCCTTTAGCCTGAGAAACTTAATTCACATTTCTTCACGGCACTTTTTTTTTTTTTAACATTCATCCACATTACTTTTAAGGTCAGAAGTAAAGCAAGCAAAAATGTGGAGAATTTTATATTGACAGTCATCAAGGCTGAAAAGAAGTTTCATATCTTATTTGGTCTCACTTCGATTTTATGGGTGTAAAATGTATAGTCTCAACATGTAGCCCGTATTGTTTGTTAGCTAATTCACAGACCAGCCGAGTTCTTGCAAGGAGTTTCTAGACGAATGCAGCTGCTTCAAACCCTTAACTGCTGAATGGTAGCACTTAGGAAATTTGAAGGCCAAAATAAACACTGGGCAGATTGGGGAAGAAAAACTGGGGAGCAGAAAAGCAACACTGCAAAAAGGTAGATAAATTAAGAGTTGCAGAGTGTTGTGGATGGTAGAACTGGCAAGTTTTGTGGCTAACAGGGATAGGTGATATAGGGAAAAAAGCACAGTGGGCCTCTGAGCATGTGTAGAGTGCCTTCCCTTCACTTCTGGTTACTTGTAGCCAGTGGTTAAAAACAGAGGTGCCCAGGCTACATCCTGCCCAGAACCTAATTCCTCTGATAACACTGCCCCACTGTCATTCCAGAGTGTATACAAATACAGTATGATATAAATATGATGAACAATGGGGGTGCTGTGGAAGCACATCAAAACACAGTGTATCACATGTACTTTCTCCTCTCCAGGACTGAGTTCTGGGAAAACCAAGCGCGCATGCTTGCAGCATGAGCCAACTGGGGGCTGCCCTGATTGGTTAGAGCATGTGATGTCATGAAACCACAACCTCCTGCCCCATCTTGGAGCAGTGTGATGTAGTAGCTGCATTGGTCAGATAAGGACTGGGGAACCTAGGGCTCTTCCAGACTCACTATTTTTGGGTAGTATGCAATCACATACTGACAAATTCACGTGGCACTGTGATAGCTGATTGGGTGGTCTTGCACAATAAATCGCAAGATCAGTCTTTTTGAACATAGGAACCCCTACTGCTCCCTGGGTGACCTTGGACTAGTCACTGCCTCAGCCTAATCTTCACAGGTGGTTGTGAGGATAAAATGGGAGGGAGGGAGACCCATGTATGCTGCCTTGGTGCTCCTTGGAGAAAAGATGTAAATGTATTCCATAAATAAAATAATAAATAAGTCGCAGGGCTGAAAATTCTGGCTCTGAAAACAGATTGGGGCAGGTGAGCCCTAATTTCTGTTAGAAGGAGGGCTGCTCTGTGAACAGCACAGCTAAAGCGCATAGAAGCTTTCCCCCTGTGCGTCTGCACTGCAAGCTACCCTGTCCCTTCTGCTCACTTGCACAAGCCAGAACGACAGGGCATCTTACAGAGCAGAGGCAGGGGAAGCTCCCCCCCCCCCGCGCATCAGCTGTTAGCTTGGGAAGAGCCTCATTAAAGCACTGTTGCACCTCTGGCTCACGAGAAGACCCTCTCCAGTACCCATAGAGGATGTCCTCTTTGCGCTCCAGGGAAAATCTTATTGTGAGCCAGAGGCGTGGTGTGGGGAGAGGGGCTGGAACACAGTTCTGATGTGTTCCGGCTGAAAAAAAGCCCTGGCCCTGGAACAAAGTTCTACATTTCTAGGATTATTAGGTTGCTGGAGGGCATTAGAGGCAGCCTGGCTTCAGTCCCAACTGGATTCGGTCTTTTTAGAAGTTTGTTTGGGTTTAAAGCTTATTTACCACATCCTGGGTGTTTGAGGTGAGTAACAAAAGCATACCTCCCAACAAGACGGAATAAAATATAATAATCACATTAAAATGCCTGCAAAAGTCTCTCTTCACCTGTCAGCATAAGCCCCTGATCCCCCCCAAACCAGCCTCAAAATGCAGGAAGTGCTTCTAACTCTTCCAAAAGGTGCTCAGGCCTGGAATCTAGCCAGGCCTCTGTGGGTGTGTGAATTGCACAACCTCAAAAGCCAGATGGAGGAGGTCATTTCAAGCAGCAGGTGGCAGAGTAGCTGTGGCAACCCCCTGGCTGTTCCACCCCACCCATTCCCCTCTGTTGGAAGGCAGAGTTGTGCATGCCGCATGGCCAGTCCTCTGCACTCTAAGCCAACCTGTTGCCTCAAATGCAACGGAAGACCAGCAGTGGAGTGTCCCCTGCTCAGGGTGCACTGGGGGCAGGTTGCGCCGCAGGAGCGACCCCTGCCCACTGCTGCAAAGCGAGGCATGCTCAGGGTGCCCCATGAGCCTTGTTGCTTTGCAGCGCTGCTTTTGGAAGGGGTGCTGGGCTCGCAAGGAGGGCACCGTGAGAAGGACGCAACAGCCCACGATGCCCTCCCTGCAAGCAGCGCCCCTCGGAAAAGCAGAGCTGGGCTCACAGGCCAGGGGGCATGCCTGCTGCGTCCTTCTCACCTTCCCTCCAGCTGGAGGGAGCCGAGGATGCAACTGCTCATGAAGGGGCAGGGTGTCTTGATGAAAACTGTGCCCAGGGCAATGGCCCTCTCACTCCCCCCCCCCCACTGTGGAGGACAGCATCCCATCACCTTTGTAGAAGCAAGGCCCCACCCATACTTCCACTTGCCCCTGGGAAAACCCACTGTTTACTGCAGAATTGGAGCAAACGTTAATCAGTTTTCGGGGGGGGGGGGAACCCTGCTTCAAATGCACTTTAATTGTATAGTGTGTACACAGCATAGAAACTGCCTTCTTGACCCACTATTGGTCTTGTGGACTCAGTCTGCCAGAGCCTGTCTTCGTATGCAGGGAAAGTCCCTGACTCATTGGCTACTCTCACCTGGTTTAGCTGGGATTGTGGCCACTGTCACATGCTGACAGCTTCTAGGCACCACAGGTGAGAGCTGAGTACAGAGTGGGGACTAAAGGTGGACAAACTACCCCAGAAGGAGCATGACCTGTTCTCCACCAGAGGTGCTATCCCCTCCCCTAACTCCCCATACGCCCTGCCCAGGCTTGTGTCCTGGGAAGGTCACTTTGGTGTTGCTAATACTGTACAGCAGTTGAGTGCTAACAGTACACAGCTTGAGTTTGTCTTTCCGAACCAAGACTAAAACTGACTAAGACTAAAAAATGAGTAATTGTTTGCCAGCATCCTCAGCAAAGTGCTTGTAGCACTCTGAGAAAGTCACAGACATGTACTTCACAAATTACTGCCAGTGGTCTCGACTGCAGACACATCCATGTTACAGCAAAGACCTGAGATGACGGATGGGAGTATTAGCTTGGATAAAGGCATCCAACATTTTGGCTGCTCCTCTGCCTTTAACAGCAGCTTAACTTGCAAACAAAAAAAAGCACCATGTTATATGTATGCCAATAAAATCTTAATGGGCTTAAAAGTTAACACTTCAGATTGCAAAAGGGACTGGGGCAAATTTTGCAACCCTAGCAGAGAAAGGCCACAGTGGCTCAGAGCAGGATTTGGGGTCCCTTCTTAGGAGGAACCATATTTGGTGCACAAGAGTGAAGCCACAGGATATCATAGTTGTATGGTTCAAAGTGAGCCCCTTGTAGGTTAAATAGAAGAAGACCAATTCATTCAGTCGAGTTCTAAGGCCATTGCTCAACTCCCTTCACAACCTCTGATGCCCAGCAAATAAGTAACTTTCTCTAAAACTAAATTGCTTATCTGTAAAACAAGAATATTGATTAATTTCTACTTCATGGGTCTGTTGTAACAACATGCCAAGGCAAAGATTGTAGGTTGCTCTGCAATTTTTAAGCGTCAAGTAAATGCTTAACAATAATAATGACAAGCATATTCAGAATGTTTGTGTTTGTTTACTGGTGGACTCAAATTGTAGCTGAAATCTTTGATTCATGTAAATTATGCAAGTTGAGTATATCTGCACAGGTTTTCTTACTCTGTACAAATAACTAAATAATGCTCTCATGACACTCCCCATTTCAGTCAGGCTTGCATAGGAGAACTTCCTGACGAATCCCGTTAATGAATGGAAGAGAGATGATGGCATTGGGATTTTCTGCCGCAGGCATCAAGGCATCTGGGCCAGCCCTGCTACTCCCTCACCTAGTAACTTCTCTCTCTCTCTCTCTCTTACACACACACACACCCAAACTCCACTGGTCAGTCCTGCTTGTGTTTTGTCTCTGCCTAGTGCTGCATGAGCGGACCCAGATGCCAGGGAGGGAGAGTTTTCCACCATCCTGGCGTCTGCTCCAAAACTGGAACGGAGAACTGGGTGTGACCCCGCCTGTAATCGCAAACACTCGGATCTTGGGATATAAAGGCTTCTATTGTGGGCTCTGAGGGGGCTGTGGATTTGGAAGGGATGTGAAGCGCTTCGGCAGAGACGCCAGCCTCCTGTAATTGTTGGCTGTGGCCTGTGCGGAGAGCAGCTTTTACTGGAAGCAGCTCTTTTCTTACAAGGAAAGGCCATAATTCAAATTCTGGGCTGCTCCAAGAGAGACAATCTGCTGTGCTGAGTGCGTGGCCACCTTTCCCCCCATGCCTTGCTCCTGTGCCCACAACAGTAGCATGACTTAAAAGAAATAAAAATCAAGCCACCTATCGCAGCATGAAGATAAAATGGGGGTGGGAAGCGTACCTGAGCTGCATGGCAGCAGACTACTGTTGAGAACACACACAGGCTCCCTCAGCCTCGGCCCTCCAGATGTTTTTGGCCTACAACTCCCATGACCCCCAGCTAGCAGGACCAGTAGTCAGGGATGATGGGAATTGTAGTCTCAAAACATCTGGAGGGCCAAGGTTGAGGAAGCCTGGCATAGAAGAATAGTGGGTCCTTCCAGGTAAAAGAAGGAAAGGAACTTCCAGGTGTGCAAAATACTATTATGTTGAGTCCCTACATCCTGAGGGGCACTCTTCAGCATAACCAGTTTGAGTCTTAAGTCTCAGACTCCGGAAATTGCATCTGTGCAGACACTATGAGGCCCACGGAGGGATCTCCACTGGAGTGAACCGGCCCAGGCGAGGTAAACCTTGCTGACCCCTGTTCTAAAGTTATAACTTCTACAAAAGTCACCTCCAACAATTTTGGAGAAGCAGGATACAAATTAATAATAAAAATAAACTGAGCATAGGGATGGGCCAAGACATTTTAATTCCCAAGGCAGGCAACTCAAATATAATCCCCCCACCTCCACTGCTTACTGTAGATTCATAACTGGAAGGGATTAAAGGTTCATCGGTATCTAATGGCCACTCCACACATTGTGGGCTCATGGTGTCTGTATGTGCACAAACTTAAGATGGTTCAGATCCTTATGTGTACAAATAAAAAGCATGGCTTTTAAAGTTTTCTTTTTCTAACATGCCATTCAACTAAAGGTAAAGGTAAAGGACCCCTGGGTGGTTAAGTCCAGTTGAATTCAACTATGGGGTGTGGCACTCATCTCTGCTTTTCAGGCCGAGGGAGCCATTGTCTGTCCGCAGGCAGCTTTACTGGGTCATGTGACCAGCATGAATAAACTGCTTTTGGCGCATGGAACACCGTGACGAGTGATAGAGCGCGTGGAAACGCTGTTTACCTTCCCGCCACAGTGCTCAAGATGGTGTACGATAAAATTGTTATAGGTCTTGGGGGGCCCTCCTAAACCTTAGAAATTAATGAATGGTAGGATTTTGATTATCTGAGAAATGAAGGGAAAATACCAGCTGCAGAGGGATTCCTTGGCTAGCCTAAGGAAGACGACCTGGCAAGCTCTGGCCGTTGAGAACCAGTACATTGAGGGCCATTGGCAATGCAAGAGAACTGTCCCCTGCCCTGAGATGTGAACAGAGACAGGGGATTCAGAAGGTTGCCAGGATAACGGGGTGAATTGTCACAGGAAGAGTTGGGGGGCCTTTGGCAGGAGCCTTGGAGGAGCTGAGAACAAATGGCAGAACCATCTTGGCAGGCTGGCTGAAGGCAGGCTGGGAGAGATGCCCTGTGCTCCAATGCTGTGGGGAACAAGCCCCTCTTGAGATGATCATGCTGTAAGATCTGGATTCCCTCCATCTAAATTCAGGTGTAAATATGTGAACAAATCATATTTCTTAAAGCTACAACAGCCTCCGCCGCATCTTTAATTTTCAAAAGGAGCACGCACCCAGGTTGAGGGTCAGGACCCCTGGAATTCTGTGCATGGCTCGGCAGAGATTGAGGTAGCCTTTTAATAAATGCAAAGAACAAAATACCATGGATTTTAAACAAACAAAAACAGCTCTGAATAGCAAAACAAAACAATAACCAGCTTACAAATAAAACCTTCCTATGACTAAACAAAATAAAATTAAAAAAATTCCTTCCAGTAGCACCTTAGAGACCAACTAAGTTTGTTCTTGGTATGAGCTTTCGTGTGCATGTATCTGAAGAAGTGTGCATGCACACGAAAGCTCATACCAAGAACAAACTTAGTTGGTCTCTAAGGTGCTACTGGAAGGAATTTTTTATTTTATTTTGTTTTGACTATGGCAGACCAACACGGCTACCTACCTGTAACTTCCTATGACTAGTTGTTCATCCCAAGCGTGGAGGAGCGAAAGGCTGAGTGTGTGCGTGAGTTTCTAAGGGGCAGGAGGTGACATTTGTGCCACGAGGTTTCAGGCTTCACCCTGTTCATCAGGAGAGCCTTCACAATTTTTTGCTGGGCCTGCAAAAGATCTAAGGACCTCGCCCTCTGCTAGAACATGCTGCTTGTGCCATTTTTCTTCTTACTGCAGCCAGAGGCAGAGAGGAATGGCAGGGGCAGGTCAGTCCTGTCAAGCCCTAGTACCTGACCAGCCACAAACCCTGGAAGAATGAAACCAATAGCGACCTAGTAAGCCTACCAGTGGGGGAAGGGAGTCTTTAGCACACAAGCTCACCCCCTCGGCAGATTCTGCTGATCCAAGAAAAAGTGGGCCATCATAATTTTCAACAATAATTTTCAAATAGTGTTCCAGGGAAATCTTGGATTTTCTTCAAAATATTTTAAAAAGGGGTCATTGTTTCAATTACAGTATATTCTGGCGTATAAGACTACTTTTTAATCCAGGAAAATCTTCTCAAAAGTCAGGGGTCGTCTTATACGCCGGGTGGAAAATCTGTGGTTGAATATATCTCAAACTCTATATGTTAACTAGAAAAGTTGGGGGTCGTCTTATACGCCCAGTCGTCTTATACGCCGCAATATACGGTAACCATGATGAAAAAATTAGTAATGGTGGACAGGTTGATGACAGTGGCTTGACTCTAGTTTGTTGTGATGTTTGAATGTGGTCACTTTAGTTGTATATTGTGGGGATGGGGAAATTGTGGCCCTCTAGATGTTGTTAGACTCCCAACTCCCATCAGTCTCAATCAGCATGGCTAACTGTCAAAGATGGTGGAAGTTGTAGTCCAACAACAACTGGAAGACCACACAAATTCTCCACCTCTGGTGTATAGCATTTCCAAAGATACATTACTTTGAGAGTTGTGACAGTTTTCCCAAAAGCAGCCCAAGCCATCTCATGCATGTACACGTAACCTTTGAAATATGACATTTGATGTCACTTTTGAGGGTAGCACCACCCACATCTTCTTTGTCATTCTGTGTACAATTTATCTGGCATGCCTGCTTGCTTTTAATATGCCAATGCCAATACAAGTAAAAATGAGGTGGCTGGCCTACTATTTAAAGCTCTGAGTTATAAAGGGGAAATTGTTAAGTAGTGGGTGGACACAGCAGACAACACAGTGATTTTCAAGCAGCTCTTGTTTATTCTCAGGCTGGAACAGAAGTGTGCTGAAGGGCTCAGCAGCCTGCTTATATAGAATTCAGCTACAAGCAACAGTAACAACTTTCTGTAGTTACCCAATCCCTGAACGTCACTTTCAATCCCTCATTTGCATGTGCAGACCTGAGTGAAAACTGCAGCAGAATGAACTATATACACACACCCCTAGTGGCCCAGGGTGAGAAATTCAATACATAACAGAAATAATTTGCACTAGACATGTATGCGAACGGGAAGTGGCAGTGTTAACTTTCCACGTACAGTGATTGACTTGTGGAGGAGCATTCAAGCATGTGACGTCCTCCCTGTTGTCTGAGAACACTGAGGAGGAGGAGGATCAAGTTGGGGCATGCAGGAAAGCCCTCCTTAGTGGCTTCAGTGAGCAGGTTAGGTGGGGCTCGTGATGAGTGTCAACAGAAGGGTTCTTATAAAAGGATCAAAGGTATGCTTCTGTGCGCTAAATTTGCAGACGGGTGCACGGTTCCCTCCTGACACAGTGGCAGTACAGGGCAGGACTCGTTTGTACTGCCCTTGCAAGACCTTCACCCTCCCTGCATGCCTTCTTTGCACAAATGAGAGAGGATGAGAGTGTCTGGATACCACCAATATGTAATTAGAATGAGCATTTTGGCCAGTTAAGAGTTGTCCGGCAGTAGGGATGCGGGATAATTCTGAAAAGAACAGAAAAGGGAGTGGAAATTGCCAACGTTCACTTATTTCTCCCATGTCCAGAACCTAAATCAATCCAGCGAATACAATTGGGATTCACTGCTCTTGTTGCCTTCAGTCTGAAAATGATAAATAACTGAATATGTTTTCTTCCCCATTTGTGTTGCATTTTCTTTGCATTGAAATGAATGGGATAGAATAATGTGATGACAATGTGACTTATGCAATTAATTATGTAAATTGCATAAGTTAAGTTATTTTGGCACAGCAGACAGTAAGTCAAACAACATAGTTTTTGGTGGAAGACAAACCGTAGCAGAACGGAAATGTGCTGCATGCGATGAATACAGGGCAGAACAGAAGATGTTCCCCATCCCCAGGTTCAAGCCAAATATGTTTCCCAAAGCACATTCAGATCAGCTCTGTTTTCACATGCCTCCAATCCCTGTATTCTGAGTCATATCCATTAAATTTGGAAGCTGCTCAGTTTCCTGTGATATTTTGTATTTAGAAAGGTGTTTGTTCAGCTGTAGTCCATAACAAAATTGACAGAAATCATACTTAAATAAAGCAGGCAAGATAAAATTGAACAGATCCATAACTGCACAAACCAAAATATATTATCCAAAGTATAAACAAGGATAGAGGTGTAGCCGTTAAATGTTCCCTTTGGTTTTATCAAGGCTGACACAAAATTAGCCACTTTGTTGAAAATCTCTTGAAAACAGAAAAATCAATTTTCTGTTTCTATTTGAGAACAGAAAATCAATTTTCTGCAAATTGGACCCAAACTCTCACTCCTCCAGCACTTTGGGAAAGAATCTTTTCATAATCCTCACACATAGGACAATGAAATAATTCTGTGGATACCTATTTGATTTATCCTGTTCTGCAATTGCAGCCCTACTGATTCTCTGCTGAGATTCCTGCATTGTAGGGAGTTGTGGTAGATAAAACTCAGGGTCCTTTCCAACTCTACAATTCTGTTATTCTGTTGGTAAATCTTCCATCTAAAACAACAGATTATGTTAACTAAAAGAGGGTATAAGCTTTCCTCAAAGGGAATTTGTTGGCAAAGCTATTAAATAATTTTTCAGGCTGTGCTGACATTTAGTTGGGGTGTATCAGGGAACAATACTGTTTTATAGACTTCCTTCAGCTTGTTCTTAAATTCTAGTTTGGCAAAAGACCTCTTGACTCCATAGAAGCTGTAAGAATGGATCAGCCAAACCATTCTGTGCTGCAAAATATCGAAGCTGTGCTTGTCCAAGACTTTTTGCTGCCCAAGCAGAACCCAAATGGCACCCTCCTCTATTCTAGAGCCAACATTTTAAATTGGGGTTGGCAAGAACATACTGTAGATTGGGATCTACTGGCAGAACTCCGGGTGATTGACAGGTATTTCTGTCTTCCAATTTTCTAACAATATCAATTAAAAAGAACCCCCGCCCCACGAAAAAGAAAGATTATTGAAAAGGAATGTTTGGTTGGAAAGGAGTGGAACTTGATGTGGAAGGATGTGAGTTTGGTTCTGGTACTGATCACAAATTCCTGGCCTGCATATGTGCTCAGAGGTACTATTTTCTTTAATTCTTAATACCCAGCACATTTTTCCATAGGGAAATTTTGTCCTCTGCTCCATTTGTTGGGCCTTGGGCCTCAGGAAAAAAAAACAAACAAGCCAGACCCTGCCAGCCTAAAGTTCAAATTCCTGCTTTCAAATGTCTTGCTACACCATTCAGACAGCCTCCTAAATCCTGCTGCCTGAAGCAGCCTGCTTTGTGGTAGCCTCAGTCCCAAACCTGCTGAGAGTTTGGATAATCTACCTTCCTGGCATAGACAGGAGTTTGAGCCAGAAACTAAAAAAAAGAGACAATTGGCGTTTTGTTTCTAGAATAAGAGTTTTCAGTTCTAAGAAAAACTGAAGGTATAATTTAGGGGCACCAAATATTGGTAGTAGCAATATTTAATATGGGAAACCACATTTCACTAACTTGGTGCCCTCCAGATCTTTTGGACTTCAGCTGATGGGAAACAGTGCCAGGTTGGTGAAGGCTGCTAGAAACAAGAAGTGCACATAGCCACATATCTCTGTCCAGTCTTGAAGCTGAGGATATTGCTCTGATTTGAAGGTTTTCTTAGAGTGGGCAGGTGCACCAGCATTCTGTTACACTGTCCTCTAAAATCTCAAAACGTCTGCTGAGGCCTGTGTGCAAGAGGACCATCTAGTTCCCCATCCTTGATTGAAGCTGTAGGTGCCTTAAATCTGCTAACCTGCGCTCTCTGTGGGAGACAAGGTTTAGATTTAGGATTAGGAGAAAAGGGTGAGGGCACCACAGCCCAGGCAAAGAGAAGAGTCCCTTTAAGCACTGAGCAATCTTGCAACCCAAATTCGGCATACGTTTAGGTTTAGGAAAAAGAGCTTCCAGCTTTGAGAGTATGACATCCAGGAAACTTTGAGCCTCTGGCATGCATTGCCCTGCCTTCTGTACAGAAAATTCCCTGTCTCTGGAACCTGTAGTAATGTTGTAAACCTTTGCCTCTTCAAACAGTATTTTTTTTTAAGTGAGGTGGAGAAAATAAAAGCACACTCTGCAGAAAGGCAAGTGTCCAAGGAAAAAATGGATCTATCAGCAGAGCAGTGTATGTTAGCACAACCTCCTCTCCAAAGGTAACAGCTCCTTGCTCAGACTTTCTGCTAATTTCAGACGCCGGTTGGTTCAGGATTTGCAGTTTCCAGGCGTACCTTTGGCCAGGTCTCCACTGTTGGCTCCTGACCCTTCAGCAGTCAGAAAGGAAGCATCGTGAGACAGACAGAGGCCCTAACTGGGAATCGCAGCCCTGAGCAAACCATGCTTTCTCTTACTATACAAGAATCCAGGGACTGGGACAAAATCTCCCTTGCAGCATTCACACAGACGTGTCCACGACACAGAGTAATAATACGGTAGGGAGGCTCCACCTGGTGAAATCTAGGACCCTGGGCTGGGAAGAATTAAGATCTTGACATAAAAAATGGGAAAATATCTTTTTGTCCTTTTTTGTTGCAAACAAAACAGAACGAAAAAGAAACATAATCAGCTCACGGGGGTGGGGCAAATGCTGTTGGACTACAGTTCCCATCATCCCTGACCACTGGCCCTGCAAGGAGGGGCTGATGGGAGTTGGAGTACAGCAACATCTGGAGAGTGCCACATTGGCTGCCCAATAGAAATAGTCCACCAATCCGGGCTTAAAACATATACATATAGCAGTCCCCATGTCCAAGTAGAAATGAAAAGCAGGCAAGCACACTTACTGCATGACATCTCCTCGCATGAGTCCTACTTCCTTACAGTAAGAGAGCGGGCGCGGGACCTGTACAAGCCAGTCACAATGATCTCACCTCTCGGCAGGCATTGCCATCTGGAAACCCATGATGACTTGCTATAATTTTCCACATCTAAAGACCTGGGGGAATTGGTAGGGAGTGGGGTGTGGGGAGAGAGAGAGAGAGAGAGCGCCAACTAAATCTATGGCAGGCTCCCATCGTTTTCCTGCCCATGCAGCACAGTCCAAAGAAACCCTCGTGGGGGGTGGGGGTGGGGGGGCAAGGGATGTGTCTCTTTCTGACCACTATAGGCCAGGAGGCAGGCGAAAATAACTGCTAAATTACAGTCCTGCTATTCTCAGCCCCAGGGAATTACAGGACGCCACAACCTTAGGCAAAGGAACTCTCCTTTTTTTTAAGGACCGGGTGTCTATAAACTTCTATAGCTATAAACAGTGCTGATTTGGCTTGCTATAGGAAACTATATGCAATGGGAAATGCGGACAGGGTGTCTTGTGTGTGCTGCTTTACAGAAGACAGTCCTCCATTCTGAAGGGCTGCCAGAGGACAGGCCTCTCTTTGAAGGTGTCCTCCCTTGGGAGGGCTGTCCTGTCCCAAGTCTGGTTGAAAAGATAAGGAGCAATAGAAAGGGAGCCTTGATACTTCCCATCAACAGTTCGCACCACCTGGTCAGCAGAGGGAGCAGGCATATCAGTTGCATGGCATCTTCTCTACCATGGTGAGATGTGTTTCTGTTTCAATGACAGCAATCCTTTCCAGATGTATTTATCATTTCTAAATATTTCTAAATGACCATATGCAAATTTGCACCCTCTTTTTTTTTGCAATGGTGACCCTAAGCATGGATGACTTGCCCACCATTCATCTGTCTGGAGGTGCACCTGCCATACCGGTACAGAATAGGCATACGGTGCTTATATGTACTTGGAGGGTGGGGGGGAAATCACTGTGCCTGGGTACTGGTAGCAAACAGGGCTGGGAATGTGTGGAAGCTAACTTGCCAAACATGCACACAGGAACAGTGGATCTTTACAAGCCGCACAAATATGGAAACAACTTTTATCTGTATGCACTTTGCCTCTCATCTTCAAAAGGTGTATATTTTTGCTTCGTACATTTACAGCACATTGGTGAACCACAAGAATTCTAAGACGTTTTAAGCACACACATACACAAAAGAGTAGATTTACGGGGTCAGCAAACTTTTTCAGTAGGGGGCCGGTTCACTGTCCCTCAGACCTTGTGTGGGGCTAGACTATATTTTGGGATTTTTTTTAAAATGAACGAATTCCTATGCCCCACAAATAACCCAGAGATGCATTTTAAATAAAAGCACGCATTCTACTCATGTAAAAACACCAGGCATGCCCCACAAATAACCCAGAGATGCATTTTAAATAAAAGCACGCATTCTACTCATGTATAAACACCAGGCAGGCCCCCACAAATAACCCAGAGATGCATTTTAAATAAAAGCACACATTCTACTCATGTATAAACACCAGGCAGGCCCCCACAAATAACCCAGAGATGCATTTTAAATAAAAGCACGCATTCTACTCATGTAAAAACACCAGGCAGGCCCCACAAATAACCCAGAGATGCATTTTAAATAAAAGCACACATTCTACTCATGTAAAAGCATGCTGATTCCTGGACCGTCCGCGGGCAGGATTGAGAAGGCGATTGGGCCGGATCTGGCCCCCGGGCCTTAGTTTGCCTACCCATGGAGTAGAAGATGCAAGCCAGTCACCTCTGGTTTATATGATGCTAGGTAATGCTTCTCTAAGCAGCAGCCTGAGTGGTTTCTGATGGAGATATCTCTGGTAGGAAAGGAGCAAATGTTAACAGCAGAGCCAATGGAAAAGATCTTCTATTCTCACCTCCTGCTTTAATGCAAGCAGGTGGAATTAAGAGTGGTGCGGTGGGAGACAAGACAAATCTGACCCATGGGGCACACTATTCAATGGCTGGGGTAGCTTAGTCAGTAGATCATGAGACTCTTAATCTCAGAGTTGTGGGTTTGAGCCCCATGTTGGGCAAATGTTTCCTGAATTGCAGGGGGATGACCCTTGTCGTCCTTGCAAACTCTACAATTCTGTGATTCTATTATCTCAGTAAAACCTCATTGAAATTAAACAGGAGAGCTCTTGTGCTGCTCCTAATCATTGACAGAGTTTGTGCAGGGTGGACCAGGTCCCCTATTACCAGTAAATAGAAGAAAGAGTATTTGCTGCCATTTCAGGATTTTTCTGCCTCAGCCAACAAAATGTATTGGATGCCCCCCCCCCCACTTAACATATAAAGCTCTCCAAATCCCAGTGCTCAAAATGATTACCAGTCATGGATACATTAGGTGCTGCATGGAACAGAGAGGTCACATCCATCCCAACCCCGAGGGCTTTTACAGCCTACATGCCTTGGATAAAGAACAATTTTCAATAATTGACAACAGTGAGGGGAGAGTTGAATGGCAAATGAAGGGGGTGGGTGATTTCAGCCATTTATACTCCCATCTGCTTGCCAAAAGGCACTCTGAGCAGACATGCAGCCACACAAAATTTAAGAGCACAATACAAACATATTAAAGTTGATTCAGAAATCTTGCATGCACAAAAAAATGTTTCCTCCTCCAAAACAAAAAACAGACTTCTTACAATATGGAAAATGATGAGGAAATATATCGGAATGGATGCTCAATAAGCACCAGTGTCATCTTACCTCTTCACCAACTCCGTATAAACAGATCGGGATGAACACTCAATAAGCAGGTTGTCTGGAAGCAGCCTCTGTTCTAATTTCATTTCCCTCTGATTAAAGAGAAGCAATGTCTCAGTAGTGCCAAAGGGCTTTAGCATGGAGACAAGCAGTTCCCCCAGGGGGTACTCAAGGGTACGCAGTACCAGCACCTCTTTTTTGTTGCTGTTAAAAAGCGTGACACTTTCTGTAACTTAACTTAATGGTGAGTAGTGGCACCTATTTTTCTAGAAAAGAAAGCACTGGAGACAATTTTTCTCAGGGACAGAGAGAGGGATTTTAAAAAAATACATGCGAGGACTAGAATATTTTTCTCTTACATGTCTATTAAGATTTGAAACATAAATGTTACTGAGCTTTAAAGTACTACCATTTCCCCTTCGTTCAGTATCTTCCTTTCTCTCATTCTATAGTTTATCACTGCAAAGGTGTACAACATATCTGAAGGTAAGCAGAATCAAAGTGAAAATCTCTGTAGAAATGCTCTAAAAAGAAAGAGAGGAGAGGGCAGAGGAAGGGATGTGGTGCAACCAGTGCTATTTTTCTAGAAAAAGAGGTGCCTCCCTTGTTTTCTTATAAAGGCAATGGCGCCCACCTGAGAGGTGCCGGAGTTCAGTTCCAGCTGAAAAAAGCCCTGGGTGCAACCCACATTTTTTTTTTTTTTAAACAGAATTTATTAACATTTTCATAATATAACACAAACCCAACCCCACACCTACAAATACAAAAACAAATACAAATACACATAAAGTCAGGATTCTTCTTCTTATTTGTAACCTTACAAAGAAAAAAAATTTCTAGTTCTGAATCTTGACGCTTGACTTCCCCCGCCTTTTCACCTTCGGTTTAATTCAATATACTATTTCCTTAACAACTTTTCTCTGTAAAAAATTTAACTTTACTTAAAAAAAAAAGAAAACATACTTATCTCAATCTTTGCATTATACCTTAAATCGTAACCAAATATTCTTATAGCTAAACTTATTTCTTCTGTCCTTTATCATGCTGCTTTTAACTTAAAATTCAATATCTCCTTACTTATTTAAAATAAACTTATCATTAACAGACTTCACACTCCGACTTCGGATACCATGGCAGACCATTTAGATTATACATTTAATTCTTCAACCCACTCCCCCTCTGTCCATTGTTTTTTCCTGTCTTTCTCCAGCGCCAAATCTCCAATTGCCTTCCTCTGAGTGTCCACAGTTCCAGGCATCATCCACAGCAAACCCAGCATCGAGCCTCAGGGCGTTTCTCATCTGCATTCTGGGCTCCTCCGTTTCTTTTGCTTCTTCTTCTTGTAAAAATTCTAATTCCATGTCCCTTGCCCCCGAGCTGCCACCTCGGGGTCTGGATATTGTAAGTTTTCCCATTTCCAGTTGCTTTTCCCGGATTTGCCCAGCCATCTCAGACCATCTTTCAAACGCCCCTCCCAGCTCTTTGCCAAGGCATGATTCCATTGTGTAGAACTTTTGAAAAGCCTCCTCTGTGGAAAGTAGATCTTTTTTATGAATAATTCCACTCAAGACTTGTAGTTTCCGATCAAGCAGTTCCATCTGCAAAATAGTGAGCTTTTCCTCATCCTTTAAATATGAGGTCGATGCCAGTGTGAGCGCGAAGTCCAGCATTTTAAGAGAGAGGGTGAGTGTCAGATTTCAGTTCCTGTCTCTTCCTTCCTTTGTTTCAAATTTTTCCTACGACACACCAAGTCGCCGCCATTTCTCCGAAGCAGGAGTATAAAGACCAAGACTTCAAGCGGAGATATTTTTCCCCCAGTTAACCCCCGAAGGGAGATCTCAACAGACTCAGTTTTCAAATTCCAAATACTTTCTATTGATTGTTGTGGCAGCAGTCACTTAAAGAGTTAATTTCTTTCACCAGCCGAAGGGAGGGAGGCGGGCTGCCTTTCTTCTTTCCCCCAGAGCATTCCAGGAAAACAAAGAGTCAATCAAAACAAAATCGAAAATTCTTTCTAGTAGCACCTTAGAGACCAACTGAGTTTGTTCCTGGTATGAGCTTTCGTGTGCATGCACACTTCTTCAGATACCAAGTGTGCATGCACACGAAAGCTCATACCAGGAACAAACTCAGTTGGTCTCTAAGGTGCTACTAGAAAGAATTTTCGATTTTGTTTTGACTATGGCAGACCAACACGGCTACCCACCTGTAAAAAGAGTCAATCAATTACTCACAGCCTCTGGGTTCTTATCAGCTCCTTAATGACAGGTAGAACTTAGACGCTCATCACAGGCTTAGCCGCCGCAATTCCATCCCGGTTGGGGCATGTCCCCTAAAGCCCGGCTCCGTCGTCCCTTCACCCCCACTCCCCCTTTACAGGGGGTGCGGGGGAAGGGTTCGGAGCCACAACGGGCACAGCCGGGGAGCCCAGGGAGCGGGACGCTCTTCCCGCTCCCCAACCGGAGCCCCGCTATGCGGCTGCAGGGCTCCTAACCCCCGGAATGAACTGGGTGCTTCGCAGCCGAAGCATCCCACGACCACCCATAATGGCGTCCGCAGCCGGAAGTCCGGGTGCAACCCACATTTGGCACCGTCACCCTGGGGGACTGGACTCCTGAAGTTGACTGGCAGCAAGTGTAAGGATTCAAGGAAAGACATAACATGACGACAGTTGAAGAATAAGAAATATTAGTTTAGCTTCCTGAGCTGACTGCAGAGGGAAGGCCACCAAGGCAGATGATACAGATGTCATAGACCAGATGTGAGATTAGGTCACCACAGTATGGTAGCCACCACAGAGAGGAAAAATCTGTTTAAAGGTTGCTTGGAGCTGGGAGAAGCGAACTGCAAATATTGTTCTGCTAAGGCAAACCCCCGGATGATACAAGAGTCTTAGAGAAGAACCAAAAGGTAGCCCAGTAGTATACCACGTGGCAACAAACTGCCTTATTTCAGTTACATTATTATTATTATTATTATTATTATTATTATTAATTAAATTTGTATACCACCCTTCATCTGCAGGTCTCAGGGAGGTTCACAACATAAAAGTACAACACAAAAATACAAGAACAAGAACAAAACAAGTGCAAAACAAAAACAAGAGAAAAACAAACAAGCAAACCAATAGCCCCACCCCCACCCCATGTGTGCGGGGGGGGGGAGGGGGCAACCTCTTCGTAGAAGACATTGCCTTTTTCTATGACCACAAACCAGAGGTGGGGAGTGGAAGACTTGAAGCAAGGGGTCTCCAAAAGCACAGAGAAAGAACTGGCGCTATGGAAGAATCTCAGGGCAGAACATCCTTCACCAACCTGGTGCTCTGCAGATGTTGTTGAGCTACAGTTCCCATCAGCTGCAGACAGCATGGCTGTGCTAGTTGAGGCTGTTGGGAGTTGTAGTTCAACAACATCTGGAGGGGACCAGGTTGGCGAAGGCTGGGGTAGAGCTCGAGAGAGTGTCCCAAATACAAAGGAAGACTAGGGGAAAGGTACTCCCTCAGATGCGTTGTTTTCCATGAGAGATATGAGCTTGAGAATTGTAGGAGTGTGCTGTACATGGCAATGACCGTAACCTTATTACCTTCCTTTTGTTTAGCATATGGTGGGCTATGCATTGAAACCACACACACACACACACACACACACACACACACACACTTATACCTCAGCAGTTGGCATTTAGCCTTCTCAAGAGGCTCCCCCTCATCGCCCCCCGGTCCCAGTAATGTTTCCTGTGCAGCCAGGAAAAGGCAAACCCTCTCTACTAATGTTTTCAAATAAGTCTTGGCAGAAACCAGTTGGCATCCTCAGAGGAGCAGTGTTACAGCTGCGTGCTGCCCTGTTCCAAGTCGCAGACTGAATAGAGGGCAACAAAATGTAGCTGCAAAGTGCAGGGTCACACACACACACACACAGAGAGAGAGAGAGAGAGAGAGAGAGAGAGAGAGAGAGAGAGTCCTGGTGGGCCAGGACCACAGGCCAGGATCCAGGCTGTGAATGCAGTCCCTGCGGGCAGATTCAAGAGATCTTTGTGCACAGTCAGTTGTGTTGCAACTGACTACACTCTTGCACACACACTTCCTTCCTGTGGATACTTACTCATGGCTCCCTCATCAATCCCTCATGGTTCAGGCACACCCCCCACCCTGTTTTTCAATTCCTGACAGTCAAGTCACTAGGAAGTGCCTTGTTCAATTCATGTCTCCCTCAACCCTTTACTTACTGCATTTATATACTTATATATTCATTAGCAAGCATTGTTATTTACCATACAGCCCAGTCTTGCTTAGAGCAAAGTCCCCTGCCATGTGCAGGGAGGGTGTAGAACAAGAGGGCCACAGAAATAGAAACAGGGTGCTTTTATTATGGTGCTTCTCAGGCATGCAATTTGCTGCAGCATCTACATGACGTCATTGCCACCAAAATGCAAGTCTGTATTTTTTCTCACTCTATTTGATCCAAATTTACCCTTTTCGGAGCAGATCTGAGAAGCAAACTGCTGCCAACGATTCATTTGCAATGTTCCAGCATCAAGTTTACAGTACAGTGGTACCTCGGGTTAAGAACTTAATTCGTACTGGAGGTCCATTCTTAACCTGAAACTGTTCTTAACCTGGGGTACTACTTTAGCTAATGGGGCCTCCAGCTGCCGCCGCACGATTTCTGTTCTCATCCTGAAGCAAAGTTCTTAACCCGAGGTACCACTGTATTGAGGCCTCACTTTGAAGTACATTACAGTATATACTAATATCCCCATCTGGAAACACAGGCAGGCAGGCACGAACACACACACACACACACACACACACACACACGTACACAGAGATGTACACATCCCATCCTTCCTCCAAGCAGTTTGCAGGTCGATATGTGGTACTTTCTACATTTTTATCTTCACCACAACCTTGTAAAGTAGGTTGGGATAAGGCCAAATTTATGTAGATGTGATGTCAGAAGCCATATTTGGGGAGGCAAGGCTCCCCTAAAATATCTTGATTCAGTAAAGGGTAAGAATTTAAGCAAACCCCTAAATTCATGGGTCTAGTGGGGGTTGGATTTTAAGCCAGTTTTCCTGTGTCCTGGAAACTGCCTGGCAGAAGAACCATGATGGGAATGGCCAAGCCATTAACCCATTAAGAAAGTAATTAACAGAGACTCTCTGAGCCAGACAGAAAATGGGGGAAAGCCCAGTCTGAGGTGACAGAGGGCCAGAGTTTCAGGAGGGAGAGGCAGAATTGCAGTGGGCAATGAGGTAAGTGAACAGCAGGTGCCATTCTGGCCCTGCTGATTATGAACAGAAAGACGCTCTGTGATTCTAAAGGCCTTGTGGATCTCACATCTTACAGTCCCTCACAGCACAATCTGACTTCTGTCATTCTCTCTCTCTCTCATATTCTCACCTAGCAGCTCCCACTATGGAACACCTTCTCCTGCTGATGCCCCTCTTGGGTCTGGTGAGCGGTGACTTGCCATTTGTGCAGAGAGGATTCTGGGACTTTTCCATGGATGATCCTAATGTCCAAGAAGAGGAAGAGGCGTCTGGCATCTTCCCTACGTCAGGAGGGGCTGAGGCTGAGGACACCGTGCCCTTCTATCCAGGCCTCTGCCCCTTTGGCTGCCACTGCCACCTCAGGGTGGTGCAATGCTCTGACCTGGGTGAGTTGGCGCACGGGAGCAAAATAGCAGCCCAGGATTCTGGGGGTCTCAGTCCTGTTGCAAACAGGGAGTCGGTGGTGTGCCACTGGATGAGGTATACAGAGCTAACAAAAGGGCTCAACATATTACTCTGAAAACTATTGTCGGGGAACTTGAAGCACACGGAGCCTGCTATCACGGTCCAAGTTTCAATCACACACTCGGGGCCCAACTGCCTCTTTTACGCAAGGAAAGGGGAGCCTCCAAATCCTGTTGGACTCCAACTTCCATCAGCCCCAGCTAGCATGGTCAGGGATGATGGGTGTTGTGGTCAAACTGTATTTCATTCTACTTATTCATTGCATTTAATAGCCCATCTTTTCCTCCAATGAGCTGAAGGTGGCATACCTGGTTCTCTGGCTCCTCATTTAATCCCCACAATAATCCTGAGAGTTGGTTAGGCTGAGAAGGTCACCCAGTGAGCTTCATGGCTGAGTAGGGATTTTAACTCTGGTTTCCCAGATCTTATCCAATATGCTAACCACTGCACCATACTGAAGGGCCACAGGTTTTCTGCCCGCCCTCACTTTGCAGTCTTCAGTTCCACCCTCTTAAAGGTAAAGGTACCCTTGACCATTAGGTCCAGTCACAGACGACTCTGGGGTTACAGCGCTCATCTCGCTCTATAGGCCAAGGGAGCCGGCGTTTGTCTGCAGACAGTTTTTCTGGGTCATGTGGCCAGCATAACTAAGCGCACGGAAACGCCATTTACCTTCCGCCAGAGCGGTACCTATTTATCTACTTGCACTTTGACATGCTTTAGAACTGCTAGGTGGGCAGGAGCAGGGACCGAGCAAAGGAAGCTCACCCCGTCGCGGGGATTCGAACCGCCGACCTTCTGATCAGCAAGCCCTAGGCTCTGTGGTTTAACCCACAGCGCCACCCGCTGTGGCTTAATAAGCTGGATTTACAACTGGAATTGCTGTTAGCTCTGATTCTGCTTCAAAGAGCAGGTTTTTGTGAGGAAAGCTCCGGAGGGAAAACCAAAGAAAGGGTGTTTGGCTTTGGACATGGAGCAGGGACCGAGCAACGGGAGCTCACCCTGTCGCACGGATTTGAACCGCCAACCTTCTGATCGGCAAGCCCTAGGCTCTGTGGTTTAGACCACAGCGTCCACCCTCTTAGGCTACTCTATATTTTGCAATACATGCCTGGCCTTAATGGTGCTCTATCCCCCTCTGTTGGTGGTTATGCAAAATAGCAGTTAGGAAGCCAACTAAGAGTAAAATGCAAGGTCTTCTATAAAAAAGACATATAAAATAAAGGTAAATAAAAATATCCTTTTTAACTGATCAACCATTGTAAAAGAAAGAAAGAAAAGAAAAAGAACTGAGTATTTGCTGACATTGTTTGGAAGCTGTGCATTGATGGCCCCATTGAGTGGTTTTGGACTTGAAGGTTCTTCTCAAACTTGTGTGTCAGAATATGACAGTATTATATGCTTGAGAGAGACCTATGCTTGGTTTTGGTCCAAATTATTTCTAGCAACCCATATTGGTGCAAACCTGGAGAGCACCAAGGTTGTGTGTGTGTGTGTGTGTGTGTGTGTGTGTGTGAGAGAGAGAGAGAGAGAGAGAGAGAGAGAGAGAGAGAAACTCTCCATGTGCGTTTTAAGAGGAAGGAGGTAAAGGTAAAAGGTAAAGGACCCCTGGACAGTTAAGTCCAGTCAAAGGTGACTGGGGTTGCAGCACTCATCTTGCTTCAGGCTGAGGGAGCTGGCAATTGTCCGCAGACAGCTTTCTGGGTCATGACTAAACTGCTTCTGCTGCAACAGAACACCGTGACGGAAGCCAGAGTGCACAGAAATGCCATTTACCTTCCCGCTGCAGCTGTACCTATTTATCTACTTGCACTGGCGTGCTTTTGAACTGCTAGGTTGGCAGAAGTGACAGGAAGGAGGATACAGATTAGAGCAGCATTCCCAATCCATGCCTAACAAACTCATGTTTAACCCAGAAGTGGTTCTAGGTATAGTTGGGTTTCCAGGTGGGACATGATGGGTGGACACAGCATCCTCGCCGTGCACAGCCTTCTGGAACCCCACATACCTCAAAGGATTAGTGGCTCTGATAGCTCAACAGATTCTGGGCATGGTTCTGCAGGCCTGGAGATCACCCCACACTCTCAAATCTGCCACTGAATCAAAATATGAGGCAGTTTCTCCCACCTTCTATACACATACAATGGCTCTTTTGTCATCCTCCCATCCCACACTCCATAGATGTTGTACAGACTTGTACAGGTGTTTTGCATGGCAGGTGAAAGAGAGAAATACCAAATGCCCAGGAGAAACTGTGGCTCCCTCGTCTCCCAGTTCAGCAATGCTTTTAAAAGCATGCCGTCTGGGTAGGAAGAGCTGGCAGCGCAGCACCAGGGGCGTTGCATTTTTCTTCAAGCGGAGGACCTGGCTAGATGAGAGGCAGCACGTGCGTCCAGAGTCAGTTCCCCTCCTGCAGTGGCAACACACCTTAGAATCCTGTTTCCTGCAAAGATGGCATCGCTCTTGCTTTTTGCAGGCCCTTAAATTGGTCATTATGTGAGGCAGGTGCCGCTGTGGTCTAAACCACTGAGTCTTGGACTTGCCAATCATAA
The DNA here is from genome assembly GCF_009819535.1 of Lacerta agilis. Lineage (NCBI taxonomy): Eukaryota > Metazoa > Chordata > Lepidosauria > Squamata > Lacertidae > Lacerta > Lacerta agilis. The sequence continues at coordinate 37,151,592 of NC_046327.1, read as the reverse complement.
GGTCAGAGGTTCAAATCCCCACGAGGGGGTGAGCTCCCGTTGCTCGGTCCCAGCTTCTGCCAACCTAGCAGTTTGGAATCACGCCAAAAAAGTAGATAAATAGGTATCACTCCAGCGGGAAGGTAAACAGCGTTTCCGTGCGCTGCTCTGGTGTTGGTGTTCCATTGCGCCAGAAGTGGCTTAGTTATGCTAGCCACACGACCCAGAGAAATTGTCTGCAGAGTGGACAAACGCTGGCTCCCTCAGCCTGTAAAGCAAGATGAGCACTGCAACCCCAGAGTCGTCTGTGACTGGACTTAACTGTCATGAGTCCCTTCACCTTTACCTTTAAATTGGGTCATTAGCAAGAGTTTCACTCCCAGAATCCTCTGCAACAGTGCAAAGCATTCTGGGACATGCCTGTTTGATTGGCACCATTCTATATTCCTTTGGGAGTAAATTATCTTGTACAGTCCTGGTTCTTGTCTTTCTGGGCTGCTTAGCAACTGCCACAATGATTTAACCTGCCCTATTAACTTTTCCTAACCCCTCTACCCATCCTCCTTCACCTGCTTCATCCAGGTCTCAAGGAAGTGCCTAAGGAGATCTCGCCAGACACAAAATTGCTGGATCTGCAGAACAACCACATTACTGAGCTACGCAAAGATGACTTTAAGGGGCTGCATCACTTGTATGTAAGTATGGCAAAAGCTTCCTCTCCTCAACCTATTACCTCAGTCTTTATTGTTAAAGAGGCTTGTGCAAAGGCTTTGAACCCCTGTCTCTCTGCTCTGCCTGCGGAGGGATCGCCACAACTCTCACTGCACTCCCTTAAAGCAAGAGACAGCATTGATCTCCATCTCCTCCTCCTCACCTTATCTTTGCACTACCCTCTGCTGGTAGGATTAGGGTGTGCACCTGCATTTTTTCACCCTTGTCAACACAGGGCCTAGCCACACTTACCTTTCCTCCACTCTTTCCAAGCATGGCTTGTGCTTTAAAGCCCCATGTCCAAAGCCAAACACCCTTTTTTTGGTTTTCCCTCCGGAGCTTTCCTCACAAAAACCTGCTCTTTGAAGCTGAATCAGAGCTAACGGCAATTCCAGTTGTAAATCCAGCTTATTAAGCCACAGCGGGTGGCGCTGTGGGTTAAACCACAGAGCCTAGGGCTTGCTGATCAGAAGGTCGGCGGTTCAAATCCCCGCGACCGGGTGAGCTCCCGTTGCTCAGTCCCAGCTTCTGCCCACCTAGCAGTTCGAAAGCACGTCAAAGTGCAAGTAGATAAATAGGTACTGCTCTGGCGGGAAGGTAAATGGCGTTTCCATGCGCTACTCTGGTTCACCAGAAGCGCCTTTGTCATGCTGGCCACATGACCTGGAAGCTGTACGCCGGCTCCCTTGGCCAGTAATGCGAGATGAGCGCTGCAACCCCAGAGTCAGACATGACTGGACCTAATGGTCAGGGGTCCCTTTACCTTTACCTTTAAAGAAGTAGGTTTTTGCAAGGAAAGCTCTGGAGGAAATAAAAGGCACACGGACATGAAGCTTTAAAGTGTGGATCTGTGCCTGGGAAAAGTGGAGGAAAGGTAAGTGTGGATAAGTGTTGATGGGGAAATGCACTAGAAAGTGTGGGGCAACACTTGCTTCAATGCAACATAATCTAGCTTCCCCACAAATAAATCAGGATGAATGCTCAACAAACAGGTCTGTCCTCCTGCATTTATCCCTCATTGTGAGAATCGAAGTCAGGCTCTCCCCACATAAGCATCCACTCTTGAGGATATAAATAGCTGCCTTGCACTGAGCAAGTCCCCTGGGTCAGTAGTACTGTTTATTTTGACTGGTAACCGTTCTCCAACGTCTCAGGCAAGGACCCTTTCCCAAGATTATTGAACATGAAATTCAAGGGATTGAGACTGGAATCTCTGATATGCAAGCCTGGGTTTCCCTTCCCTAATACATCCCTTTCTGAACTGAATTGGTGGAAGGTTACCTCCTTTCTCACTGCCCCATTCCTGGCCACTGGCAAAGTTATCTGGAGGATGGAATCCATTCCCTGTTCTATGCCCACCCCCACCCCATACGTACCCTGTCCCTCATGCAATTTCTTTCTATGGATGCAGGCCTTGGTCCTGGTGAACAATAAGATCTCCAAGATCCACCCAAAGGCCTTTAGCCCGCTGCACAAGCTGCAGAAACTCTACATCTCCAAGAACAACCTGGTGGAGATCCCTCCTAACCTGCCCAGCTCCTTGGTTGAACTCCGCATCCATGATAACAAGATCAAGAAGGTCTCCAAGGATGTCTTCAATGGGCTCAACAACATGAATTGCATTGGTGAGACATAGGTGCTCTACTGGACTGATGCCCACTGGGCCGTTCCTCCCTAGACATGCCTTGTGAGCTGTCCCGTTCCATGAGTTTCCTGAGGAATGTTGGAAGCTGGTCAGAATAAGCATTGGTTACTGCTAGGGGTGGGATTACCTGCCTCCATCAGGTTCTTGTTCTTTTCCCAATCTTACATTCAATCCTCCATGTTTCTGCGCAATTTGCCGTTTCATTTTATTTTATCCTTGTGAAAATTTGCCAGAATTTTAGTGTAAATTCCTCTCGATAAACACATTTTGTATGCAGTTTTTTACTAATGTACACATTTTTGCAAGCTGTTTCTGCTAACAGAATGCATTTTAATGTTATTTTCATCAATATATTCATTTTTACACACACTTTCCCATGATATGTGCATTTTTGTAAACACTGGTTGGTTGGATGGTTGATTGGTTAGAGAACTACATTACAAAATTCAGATAAGTGCAAATTTTGAAGGTTGGCTGGGTTTAGGTTCTCATACTGTTTTGGAAAGTGTGGATTGGATAGATGTGCCTTTAAATGTGATCTGAAATGGATTTCTTCCCCCATCTCTAGTTACAGCTTATGGTTTGTATAGAGGAGTGAGGCATATGATGAGCCCAGGTTTAGACTCTGTCTTAAATCAAGCCATGGCTTAGCCCAAGCAGTGTAGCACCAGCAGGTCAGGGGGAGAGCACCATGGCCACGATCTTCCCTCTGAGAGTCTGCACATTCACTAGTTCTCACTAAGTCACAGTTTAGGCTTTAGCATTACCTGCAAACCAGTTTATTTTCTACAGATGCATTTGTGTTCAAAGCAGTTTATAGAAAACAATGTGTTTGCATTCAATAGTACAGTAACCATATTAAATAAAAATTATATTATAACTAAAATACAGCACTAAGAATCCAAGAATTCCTTTTAAATATATCAGAGAAAATTATGTGAGCATAAAGCTTACCAACAGGTCGCTTAACAATACTCGTTTGCATCTGGCCACCCTAGAGAGAGAAATGGACATAGAACAATTTAAAATATGCCAAATGTTGGCATTAAACGTGGGCCTGATAAGAATGGGACGCTCTTGTTCTAGCTGACATGTTTTCTCTCCTCACAGAGATGGGAGGGAATCCCCTGGAGAACAGTGGATTCGAACCTGGTGCCTTTGATGGTCTGAAGCTGAACTACTTGAGGATCTCAGAAGCAAAGCTCACGGGGGTACCTAAAGGTAATGTGTGTGACTTCTTTCTCAAAGCTACCTCCTTATAGCAATGCTTAGCCACAGCTTTACTTGGCTATTATTAATGTAATTTTCTGGTAGCCAATTGCTCTGTAAGACCAATGCATGCTCCTCTTATTTTCCTGCTCTCATTGAAATACTGCCCCTCAATGAGGCCAAACTTAGATTCACAAAATATTTAGGGGTATGTGTCCCCCTGTGTCCTCCCAGAAGAAAGCAATGGTTGCAGTGATGGGCAGGTGGTACAGAAATTTAATCCTATCAATCTTTCTATACAATACATAGATATATATATATATATAAATAATCTCTCTCTGCCTCCACAACCAGATCTTCCTGAAACCCTAAATGAGCTACATCTGGACCACAACAAGATCCAGGCAATTGAATTAGAGGATCTGATCCGGTACTCCAGAGTCTACAGGTAGTGTGAGCAGGAAAGTAATGATGGGCTCCTCCAGACGGCCTGTTTATTATTATTTATCATTTATTCAATTTATATATCACCCTTCATCCAAGAATCACAGGACAGTTTACAGCACAGTAGGTCCACTGTTGCGTTCTGGGAATCATGCCTAAAGCCAAAACTGCGTATAGTCAAAACAGATTGGGTTCAGTGGTGGGTGGGATTGCCAAAGTAATTTTTCTCGGTACTCCACCCCAATTGTATTTATTTTTTATTTTCTTCCATGCGTGTAAAGTCAAATGCACACAAGTTAAATGTGTGCAGCTTTCAGGCTTACTGTAGACAGTTTATTCAGCATCCCACCAGTTTATTCAGCATCCCACCAGTTTATTCAGCATCCCACCAGTTTATTCAGCATCCCACCAGTTTATTCAGCATCCCACCAATTTATTCAGCATCCAACCAGTTTATTCCGCATCCAACCAGTTCATTCAGCATCCAACCAGTTTATTCAGCATTCACTCTGTGCCACTGAGGTTACCTGAACCACTGACAACAGCAATGGATCCAGGAGGATCCCCAAGCTATGTATCCACTGCTTCAGAGGGAATGCAACCCCATCAAAAGCAGGCAGCCTCCCATCTGTCTGGTCTAGGGAACCACCCACTAGCAGGGCCTCAGCCTTCTCTGGATCGAGCTTCAGTTTGTTGGCTCTCATTGAGTCCATTGCCAAGCCAAGACCCCCAAGATGCCTGCGGGACACATGTGGCCCTCACAAGCCTTCCCTGCAGCCTGTCACAGGTTAACAGTTCACACTCTGCCCCCACCCTGGCAATTCTCTGTCCTCAGTTAGCTAAACGGCTGCATGGAGGCTTACATATGGAGTCTGTTTTACATGGGAAGTAAGGGACATGGGTACATCTGAACCTGTGCACCTTCCTCCCTGCCACAAATGCATTGCCTTCAGTCTGCTAAACAGCTGTTTGGAGGTTGGAAGGAAACACAACCAGCAATCGCATCCCGCCACTCAGCTGTCTCCTCACAGCCTTCCCAGTCCTGCCCAGATGATTTGCTCTGGGAATAGCTGAGGTGTGTGCTGACCAGGTTGCTCCTCCGCTCTCCTCCGCTCTCCTCCGCTCTCCTCAGCAGTCCCATCACACAACTCCCCCTCCCCAGATGACTGGCACTAGGAACAGGTGAGGAGGGCACAGACATGCCTGCTGCCCAGTTGTTCCCAGCACCAAGCAGCTGGGGAGGCACAATGGGTTCCCAATGCGCCACAAGAGTGAGTGGGACTTGGAAGGCTGTGTGAGTTTGCATGTGTGACAGAGAGCAGGTGGACGATGCACAGACAAAAACATACTATGTGTATGTTTTTGTCTCTGCATGAGAGAGGGGCAGGAGGTACGTGTGTGTTTGTGCACACACACGAGTGTGTATCCTTCAAATCGTTGCCACGTGCAGCCCTTGGGGCCAAAAAGATTGCCCACCCCATTCTAAGATTATAAACATTCCTAAAATTGTTATGATGGGTCCAACGGTCATGAAGGCGGTTTCTGGGGCTCATCCACCTAAGAAGGTAGCCCATCTAGGAGAAGGAAACCTTTGGTCATGAATCTCTGCTGCCTTCTTTGGGAGAAGAAACAGACCACTAAGAGCCAGAATAGCTGCATAATATAAGCCACCTGCACCTGCGGAAATTTCACAACTATTGTGTTAAGTTTCCAAAGCTTTCTTCAACCAGCGAAAACATCTGAGGCAAATATTTTGTTCATGGCATCATGCAGACAGATGTCTTTCCCAATTCATTTAGCTTTCGGATATCTAATATTTCCTCCAAAAGATAGAATGATAGAATTCATGCATTCAAAAACAGAGTAGGAGGTCTTCAACAGGGGAGCGGGGGAGAGAAAATTTCAGGATGGAGTGAGCACAGCTTACAGGCAAGTAGACAGGGTTCGCCTCTTTCCCAGTGTACACCCTTGCCAGTTTTTTAAAAAATATATATAAACAGGGCAGGTACAGTTCTTTATAAGGAACAGACACAAGAAAATAGAGGCAGCTGGAGCTTTATGTAAAGCAGGTTTGAAGCTGGTATGAGTTTGTAGCATTGACTTGCCCATCAACTGCTAAATAGTCCTGCCATTTCAAGCATCAGCCAGTAGAGGGAGAAAGAGCCAAACTTATTAGTCCTGATTCCTAGGCCACTTTTCAGTGTAATGCTCCTCATACATACACCTTCCTTCTTTGGGTTGGTTGGTTGCTTGCTTGCTTATTAAGCACATTTCTATCCTGCTTTTCTACTACTGCCCTGAAAGTGGCTCTCACACAACAGATGCTCCATGAACCACACTGTTTACCCAAAACCCACCAGACCCTCTAGATCAGGCAGAGGCTCTTTCCCATGGGGCACTCTCGTGTCAGAGGACTGTGTGGAGGAAGAGGGCACAGGCCAGAGCAGGAAGAGAGACCAGGCAGCCACACGTCATCCTGACTGTCCTCACCCTGCCCTAGTTATAGCCACTTCCCTCCTGATCACCACACCTGGAGACCTGCTTGCCACAGCAGGTGTAGGAACAGGGTAGGTGGTGGGAGGGATCAGGCAGGAGGATCTGTAGAAGTCCAATGACAGCTTTATCCCCATCTTCCACACTTAAAGGAATACCACCATAAATGCAAACAAACCAGGATGAATGCTCAATAAACAAGATGGCTTGCTTTTCCCTGATTGCTCTCATCCTCTGCTATTTTATAGTTAGGTGGACACTGGCTGAACGCTGCATGTAGCTGTAATGGTTTGTAGTTGCAACTGTTTAAGCCCCCATTTTATATCAGCAACTCATTTCTCCTCTTCTCCACACACATGAAATGTGAAGCTTCCAGCAATCAGAGAAAGAATTGGAGGAAGGGCATTAAGGAAGCAGAAAAGAGGCAGAGTGACAGGCAGCCATATTCCAAATCCAGACTTGGCAATGGGGGCTTCCCAACCCCAGGCCCCCCTACTGGCCAAACGGAAGATACTGTTCAGTTGATTAGGCAAGGAAAGAAGGCCTGGCTAAGCTAGAGGTTTCGTGCTGCCCCTCTGCCAACCAACCACAGGGACCCAATGTTGCACAGCCATACGCTTTGAGGCTTGAATGAGACTCTGCTGGGTCCAGTCTTCTGAGTCACAGATGCACAGGGCTTTGGACTAGGACGGCAAGTTATGCATCACCAAAAAAAAGGGATATCAATTTGCCTACAATGTGCATATGGTAATTTATAGGTATAGATGCAAAACTAGAAATAATTATTAAGTAGAAATACATCTCACCGTATTGGGAATGACAAGAGGTGTATTGTACGCCTACTGGGTCTGCTGACCAGGTGCTGCTAACTGTTGATAGAAACTCCTAGCCCCCCCTCCTGTTTTTATGGTTCCTTATTTTTTTAAAACAGACTCGGGTCAGCCCTCGAAACAGAGGATCCTTTCAAATAGAGGACTGTCCTCTGGCAACCCTACAGAATAGAGGACCACACTGTGTAAAGGAGGGCAGCTGGCCATCCTAATTTTGGCTGTAGCCCTGAACACCCTCTCATCTCCCCCATTACTCTTCAAGAGTCCAGCCTACATCAAACTCCTGCCCTTTTCCAAGAGACAGATTTTGATCCACTTAACCTTGGTGATATTTGGAAGCTGCTGTTGTTTTGCCTTTGTTTTCTTTGTTACCTCCCCTTCCTTTCCTCCCGCTAGGCTGGGCCTGGGACACAACAACATCCGCATGATTGAGAACGGCAGTCTGGCTTTCCTGCCTAGCCTACGTGAGCTGCACTTGGATAACAACAAACTGTCACGAGTTCCTCCAGGACTGCCTGGCCTCAAGTTTCTTCAGGTACCAGAGGGGTCAGGGGTGGTTTGTGGAAGAGGTGAACAAATGCAGGACCAGTTTCAGGAGTAGGCAAGTTTGGGCAGCTGGTAGGACCCTACATTCATGAAGGTATCCAGCAACTGAGAACCAGGACCATCAGTGTTGCAGATGGGTCATCTTGCAGCTTCCTCTTTAGGCTGGCATGTGTTTTGCTTGAGTTGTGAAACATTTTTCTCCTTCCCAACCATCATCTCATGCTTTGCAACCGCTTCTACATTCCTGATATATTAACAGTAGGGGTGAACTAGATCTGGCCAGATCCTTTTCTTCCCAACTGCCTGTGGGTCAAGTTTGATCAGTGGGCGAGGCCACCCATCAGTTAAATCACTTTAACACCTGGTGGGTCTACGTAGGCCTGAAGGCAAGAGGTTTCCAAACAAATACAGTTTGCCAATCCTGATAATTATAATTTTTAAAGAACACCGTCTGAGCATGTGAAGTTTTGCATTTTAAAAACTCATTTAAATCACAGCACCGTCATGGCTAGGTAAATAAAATGGGGTTTGCTTTTGCTGTCCGGAAGTTAAACACATTCACTTTAAAAAAAAGAAAAAAGAAAATCAACAGTAGAGATTCCCATGATGCTAAAAAAAATGTAGGCCAACAGCTCATTCAGCATATTGTCTGCAGTCCTACGAAACCACAGCACGCACCTGAGCTTACCTTGAGGAGCCTTGCAGGATCTGAGTTGTCATATCAAAGGAGAGCTCTTTCCCAGGTCTCGGCTGCCTCACAAGCTGTGAACGCAAACTCAGTGGATCTTCCACCTCTGGGTAACCAAGTCTCACTTCTCCTCCCACAGGTTGTGTACCTTCACTCCAACAACATCACTCACATTGGTGTGAACGACTTCTGTCCCGTAGGCTTTGGGGTAAAGCGGGCATCGTACCACGGCATCAGCCTCTTTGCCAACCCTGTGCCCTACTGGGAGGTCCAACCAGCTACTTTCCGCTGCGCTACGAATCGCTTGGCTATCCAGTTCGGAAACTACAAGAAATAAAAAAGTTAGAGGAGGGTGAAGGGGAGGGAGGGTGGGATGAAGGGACAGAGAAAGCCAATGGGAAAACTGGGGGTAGGGGTGGGGGGGTGAGCAAGGGAATGTGGAAAAGCAAAGGCCATTCTGGGGAGGAGGGAGCCAGTGGGGAGGACCCAGTCAGGGTAACTAAAGAGACCTGGCAGAATACCAGCCAATGCCCAAGGAAGAGAAAGGGAAGGGATGGGAAGGGAAGGAAGCACACAGAGTTGACATGTGGAGGGAAATAGGTACAGATCTTACAACTTGACCAGCTTCAGACCATCAGCCCATACAATAATGCTGCATTTTTTCAATGAATTCATTGTGATAGACAAACTTTGCTGTTCCTTTGGGAAGGATCACTACTGCTGCCCTGGGGTGGAGCAAGATGTGAGGGATGGAGAGGATTCTCCACCACCAGAAGTTGCCGTCATCGGAGAAGGGCTGCAGCTTGGCTTTAGGGCCCATGCTCTGCGTCCAGAAGATCCCAAGTTCAATCCCTGGCACTTCCATGTCCCCTGTCTGAAATACTGGAGAGCCACTGCCAATCAGTCTGGTTAGGTATATGGCAGTTTCCTGTGCTTCTTTCTATCAGACACTCTTAAGGCAGATTCACAAATTACTGCTTTTTACGCTCAAGTCCATGAGTCCATGGGGTCACATGTATTGATAAACAAGGCAATGGCCACATCAGTGCATTCCCCACACCCCATACATTGAGCCATTCCTACATTACCGAGTGCATGTATCTCTACATGCAAGTGTAGGCCTGTATGTGCACAATAATGTAACATGGGAATGATGCCTGAATTTCATGCACAGATTTAGTCCTTTGCCGACTACCCAAATGGCTGTGGGTGCTCTTGGCAAATATCTACGTGAAAATATCCCCCCACCCCCACCCCGCCCCCTGTAAAGCAGTTTCCTCCAGTTTCCAGAGGGGGTGCCATTTTCCAGACTCCACCCTCTAGATCTGGGCAGCCTTGCACATTACAGGAAGTGCTGAAAACCCAGTGCCTATGTGAATTCTGCATATCTTTTTGCTCAAAATTTTGCTCAAAATTCAAAAACAGCCTCTGTGTATTAAAAAAGAAAGAAGAGAGAAACAATGCTGATGTTAAAACTCCAGTTTTATGCCAGCTTAGTCACAGTGGTTTCCTCTGACACAATCTTGGAAAGTGAAGTTTGGTGAGCAAAACTAAAAATTCTCTGCTCCCTCCTCCTATACATTTCCCAGGGTATTCTGGGGAGAGGAAATGATCATAAAATCAGTTTCAGACTGTAGTGTAGCCATTTTAAAACTGAGTGGCAGCCCCTAGCAAGTTGGCTTCCAAATCAGAGTGATCCGAGACACCCATTACTCTGCTCCCATTGAGATCTTTATTGTAGAAAAATGTCTACAATAGGGCTATTCTGCTGGGTGCACATGGCACCTGAAAATGGCGGGTGTACAAGAATGTTAAGATCGGAACAAACCTTTTGCGGCCTTCTTGGTCCTATGCGGACATTCAAAGGACAGCGCGAGTGTGAACGCAGCCCCCCAACCCTGTGCAACCACAGAGCGTCATTTCAGCTCAAACCCACCGCTCCTCCTCCAGTCTAGCTCCTAACTGCCACATCTGGTCCCACGTTTGTGGTAGGGTTGGGCAGATGCTGGGAGCCAGCGGCTGAGCATCACCGCTCCCATTTTTACTCCCTTTTGCAATGAGGAAAGCCCAGCCAAGTGAGTGACGGCATGTGCTGCCTCCAACCTGGCCAGGCTCTGCATGGAGGGGGAGGCTGCCCTGTAGTCCCCTGCGGTGGGATAGCGCAGCAGCAGGGAACCTTTTCAGCCCAGGGGCTTCCTTCCCATTCTGGGGGCCACATGGCGGTGCCAGTCAGGGCCAGAGGCAAAAACCGGCCAAGCAACGAATGTAAATGTTTCCTTTGCACAGAAGGCTAGACTACAGACACATCCTGCAACCACCATCCAGGCAAACAAGAGCCATTACAGCCAGACCAAGACGCTGCAGCCTGGGGAGGGTCCCAAGGGTCTGGGGCAGGGGGCAGGGAGGTGCTCCCTCAGTTCCCAGCCCCTCCTCAGCCATGTCTTTGCTGACCTGGGTACCTGAGGGGCTCTCCAAGGCCAACTTCCCCAAGCCATTCCAAAATACAGGAGCTGGCAGTACTGATCTTCTTGAAGGCCCAAACCCCAAGGACAGTTGCCAGGCTCCCTGAGGCTCAGAGGGTGGTGTCAGGTAGACGGAGGTGGGCGGAGCCTAGTAAGATGGAGGTGAGGCCTAGTAGTGCTTGCTGGGGCCACAGAGGACAACAGCGCTTGCCTGTGCAGCCCTGGTGCCTCAGGAGGGAAGACTGAAGGACAAGGGGGAAGGAGGTGGGGAATAGCCCACCTCCCTCTCTGAATACTGTCCCTTCCCCCTGAGACCCAGAGAAGGAAGCTTAAGACCCTGACATTTCAAGTCAACTCTCAGACACCAAGCAACCCCAAACCAGATGCAGAGCACAGATTTCAGGCCCAAGCACTAATCGCTGCCGGATATGGCCTAGCTAGGCACCCCTGGAGATGATGCTGAAGTTGGTTTGGGACGACTGGAGATAACAAATAAAACAAAGGGATTTCCCCAACCAAGTTCTGCAGGGGGTGGGAGGAAATCAATGTGGGAGAACACATGACACCCCCTGCAGAAAAGGGGGGGTGTGTTGCAACGAAGCTTGTCTGAAGCTATTCGTATTTTTAAATATATATAGAAGGAATGTTCTTAGAAGAGTGAGGCTAGATTTTAAGGCGAGATCCAGCACCTCCAGAATAGGAGGGAAAGGGTTGTGTGCGTATGTATGTGTGTGTACACACACACACACGCCCCGCCAATGAAGGAACTTCTATCACAGCTACCTTTTTTGCATGGCTTCTTATATCTGTTTATGACCCAGCAAAAGTGATGCCCGTGTATACAAAGAATGAAAGATTACAGTTGATTGGGACTGCAGGAGAATCATTTTGGAGATGAAAACCCCAGTTTATGCCCACTTCCTTGAGTCTAGTATTGCATGGTGGAATTCTCTCTTTAATTAAAGGAACTCCAGTTTTGGTTCCACTTGCTCTCCCTTTGTGCTGCAGTGCCTCTCCTATGCACAGCCACTTGGCAGCCATTTACACACCACCTGGCAATCCCTGTGGCTTCTTCCCTAGTGCCTTAAAATTAACTTAGCACCACCACAATGCCTTTGATTGCATTTCTTAAACTGTCAGCAGGTGGATCTGTTGCTTTGCTTAGCCATTCAGTACAAGACCTTTTGGTTAAAGTGAGGAGGGGGACAAAACTTGGAAGGTAGAGAAGGGGGTTGCTATTGCAGGTGACTTGCATTCCCACAGTGACCTATTTAGAAAATAAAAAAACAGTTTTAATGGATAACGGTACCCATTTCCTTCAGAATCTTGAGGCTGGAACCTCTAGCCTTCTTGTGAATTTGACTTCTAAGCCTTTGGCTCTCTATCTGGATGTAGGGAATGTCTTTGTAAGACTGTATTTGCTCTCTTTTAAAAAACATCTCTTTGGGTTGTTGTTTTTTTAAACGCTCTCTTAAACCATGTGCAATATTAACTTCTGTAAAGGTGTCCAATAAAGTTAGTGATAATTGCTAACCTTTAATGGCTGTGGATCATTTTGTGGAGGTGAATAGAGTCTTTCCTGCTTGGAAACATCTGTTCTGGACTGATTTGAGTACAGATACCACCTTCTGAGGGAGTTCGATCCACTGTTAAACAACTGTCAGAAAGTTCTTACTGATGTTGAATGTAACACCTCCTATTATATAAACCATTCAATACTTCTGTGATATCGTAATAGAAAACCTTTGACTTCACAATTATTGCTAAATGCAAATCTATTTTCTTCCATAAATGTACAAATTATTACTAAAATCTCAACATCAAATATTTAAATATTTAAGTGTTTTCTTATTAAAAATGTGTAAATGTGTATTCATTTCCTTATTAGAAGCAAATCTTTTACACCTGCTTCTTATATACACACAGGTCCCTCTTTACAAACCTTTTCTATGCAAAAATTCACTTATCCAAACATGAGGAATGTTACCCAAACCTCAGGGTACTAACCATAGATTCAGCTATCCAAAAAGAGATAATTATTTTCCTTTCTTATTTACTTTTTGCTGGTTGGTTGAGGAATGGAGGGAGGGATTGGACAAATGAGCATCCCCCCCCCCTGAGTTTTCTTGGGTTGGGAAGACTTTTCGGGGACAAAATGCCACAGTCGGAAACGCTTTAGAAATTTCCCCATAGGAATCAATGGAAATTGTCAACTTGTTATGTGAACAATTGCATAACGAATGATTTCCAGGCAGGGGTGCCAAGCTGAATAAAATATTGGAGGCGAAGGTGGCAGGTAAGCCCTGCCCTGCATAATCAATCACATGTCACAGTGCACACACACTTATTTGAATGGCAATGCCCATCAACTTTGGGAAGGGGGGGGGGCTGAAGACCCCTCAAGACCCTAGGAGTTGGCTCCTATGTTTCCAGGGAGCGCACCGTGTTTGGTAAGTGGGACCGGCATGTGTGTGTGTCGAATTTCATTTATTCATTTTCTCCCTTACTGTTATGATAGACATATCCCAGTGAACTTTATGATTTCCATTTGTTCCCGTATCAAATTAATTGTTGCTTTCTTGGAACCCAATTCTTCCACCATGATTTTGAAAATATTATCCTTGTTATAGTTAATATATATGAAATTGTGTTTGATACATTCTGGCTATACATATCGTGTGCATAGTTTTGAAGACATAATAGGAGGAGATCTGCCCTTATCTGGACCTGGAACCAAAATAAGCATTCTGAATGTGGATATGTTAGGATGGGCTGTTTCACTTTGCCTGCTCAGCATGTTTTGCTGGGTGAAAGAACTTCAATCTTCTCATAAACTGAATTCTGAGGTTGCCTCTTCGATATGCTTTAGCCAGGGCCAGCCCACCCATGAGGCAAGGTAAGGCAACCACCTCAGGTGGCAGGATCCACAGGGGCAGCCGGCCCCAATGTAGATATTTACTCCCACCTTGTTCCTGATGTAGATCTTCACTCACTCAGATCCTCCAAGTGTCCCTATTTTCCAAGGACATCCCTGATTTAGAGAAGCCGTCTCAGTTTCTGATTTGATCCTGGAATGTCCCACTTTTCCTTAGGATGTCCCTATTTTCATTGGATAAATGTTGGAAGGTATGGAGTTATCTGACCCCTGAGCCGTCTGAAGGGAAGTTTATTTTATTTTATTTTAATGTTTTATTATGTTTTATGTATGCTAGAAGCTGCCTAGAGTGGCTGGGGCAACCCAGTAAGATGTGTGGGGTATAAAGAGAAAAATTATCATTATGTAATGGGACGTCCTTATTTTCATTGAATAAATGTTGGAGGGTATGCTCACCCCTTCTTCCCTGGCTGGGAGGAAGATACCATTTTGTGGTTTGCCTCAGGTACCAAAATGTCTTGGGCCGGCCCTGGCATTATCAAAGACCACGGTCCACAGCAGGGCTCTTAATCAGCTCAGTTCCTCTTTTGTTCCAGTGGGGTTTGTGCAGGAGAATGTGCCAGCATGCCCTATAGGATGGCTCTTTCTTGCTCCCAGATAGGAAAGCCTCTACTATGTCAGCTGCGATAGGGAAATTAGCTAGACTAAGATGGGATATGGCCTAGTATCCCAGGGCTCAGAGACAAAAAGCCTGGGTGGTGTCTGTCACAAGGGGGCAGACTCGGAGACTTGAGATATTTCTTGCACACAAAAAATATCTCAAGTCTTTACAGTACAGTCAACTAGAATTGTGCAACCTGAATTTGCCAGTGTGAGTCCACTTGGTCCAACATTCCCTTTTACAAGAAGAGTCTATAATTTAAAACATGTAGGTAATGCCTTCCAGGGTGCTTTTTAGACAGAAGCAAGTGGAAGGATTTGAGCCAATGCCTTCACAGGCCTGGGGAAGGGGATTTTTTATTGCCTGCCAAAGGGAAAAGCATTGTTGGGAGCAGTCCATTCTAGGATAGAGAGAGGATAATTGTTTTTCTCCTCTCCCCCCTCCCTGGACTCAAACTGGCTCTAACAGCATCACTAAGGAAGGCAGCAGCAGCAGCAGTAAGTGATGGGGCTGGTGGTGATGTTGGCATGAAGCGGTGGGAGGAATGTGGGTCCAGGAGGCCATTCTAGAGGGTGGGTGGGGTGTATAATTACAGCAAGGGTGTGGAACAGGACCTCTGATGCCTTGTGTGAATTCTGTGCGGAGGAGAGCCAAGCTGCAGGCCTTATTATCACTGCAGCATCTCAGTTTTCAAAGGGCATCACAGAATATCAGTACATACTGCCCACTTCTCTGAGCGGGGAGATGTTCCAGGGACAAGGCTACAGTTTGGATATGGGGGGGGGGGCTTGCAGTTTATTTAATCATGGTGCCTTTATAATTTTCAAATACACGAGGAAGCAGTCTCTTAAAAACAGGCAGCAGAAAACCCAGTTCCCACTTGCTCCAATTGAGCACATCAGGAGAAGAGGAAGTGTGTGGGGGGGGGAGGGGGGAATAAGCGCTCAGGCTCCACCTTTGCAGGAAACTCCCCAGGGGCATTAAGAAGAAGCATCAAGTTATTTTGGCAATTCCCGAGCCATTAATTCACACTTCCCTTTTGCTCCGCTCTTTCCAGGGACAGACTTTGGTAATCTTTGGTAGTGTGGCACCCTGAGTGAGGCCAAAATTTGGTGCCCCAAAATGGATCTTCTCAATTTTGCACCCCCTCAGCGCAGCATCCTGTGCAAGGGAACCACTGTCACTGCCCAAAATCCGGCATTGGATCCATGCTTTGAAGCTTCATGCCTGAGCATTCCTTTTGCCCTGGAAAACCTGCTCTTTGAACAACATTTTGGGAGCAAAACAAAAGGGTGCTTTAAAGCGCAGGCTTTGCCTGTAACGTGCAGAGGAAAGGTAAGTGTTGATATGCCCACTCACAGGATGAAGAACAAAGAAAGATGGAGGTACTGTGGGGCCTTACATCATGGGAGGAGGCCGTGTGGCCCTCCAGAAGTTGCTGGACTACAACTCCCATCATTCCTGACCATTGGACATGTTTGCTGGGGCTAATGTAAGTTGGAGTCCAAGAACAAGATCTAGAGGGCAAAAGATTCTCCACCCTTTCTTTAGAGATAGGAAGACTTAGGCTGCAAATATGTTGTTGTTCTGTCGTTCAGTCGTGTCCGACTCTTCGTGGCCCCATGGACCAGAGCACGCCAAGCACGCCTATCTTTCACTGCCTCCCGCAGTTTGGCTGCATCTATACCAAACAGTAAAAGCATATTATTTCCCCCAAAGAAGACCTGTTCCAGAATTCCTTTTGATTTGGGGAGCTTTAAGCTTCATGAGTTCACTAGATCCAGGCAAAAATAAAGGTCAAGGTTGAGGAGTGTGACTTGGTCCACTGACCTTTGTGACACGAGGAGGTCCATTCTCCTCCACATGCAGCTGTGAGTGGACCCCACCCTGCCTGATCTGGCAATCCAGGCAGGTCCCTGGAAAGGAGACTGTCTGGGAAGTCCAAGTGCTGCGGGTGACACCAGGCACCTTTTTCTCCAGGTCATCAGGCCACCAGGCAAGTGAGAAGGGAGACAGGGCAACCAAAATGTAAAAAGACTTGGAGCAATGTTAGGAAGGCTACGGTGTTTCGTTTATTATAGTGGGGGAGGGGGAGTCAGTGTGTGTGTGTGGTGTGTATAAAACGAGGCATGGTTTGAGTAAAGTGACTGGAGAGATGCTTGTGTTGTCATCCCCGAGGGTGGTTGGCAGGAGATTCAGGACAGACCAAAGAAAGTGCTTCTTCACGCTGCACATAAAGGGGGTCAGAGCAAGACACTCAGCAAGGTTCGAAGGTATGCGTCCACATTCAAGATAGACTAATTTCAAAAAGACAAATTTAGGATGGTGACAAATAAATAATATAAAATAAATAATATAAAAACTGAAGTGCTGCTATCAGCATAGGACCAACTACTTACTTTATTAGAAAGTAAGTGAAACTGTATCTATAAGCATGTAAACGCTTCTTACAATAATCTCTCAGTGTGCAAAGTCTAGTGATGGCTATACAAAAAAGTCCCATGGATTGCAAGAAGATCAAACCTATCCATCCTCAAAGAAATCAGCCCTGAGTGCTCACTAGAAGGACAGATCCTGAAGTTGAGGCTCCAGTACTTTGGCCACCTCATGAGAAGAGAAGACTCCCTAGAAAAGACCCTGATGTTGGGAAAGATGGAGGGCACAAGGAGAAGGGGACGACAGAGGATGAGATGGTTGGACAGTGTTCTCGAAGCTACTAACATGAGTTTGGCCAAACTGCGGGAGTCAGTGGAGGATAGGCGTGCCTGGCGTGCTCTGGTCCATGGGGTCACGAAGAGTCGGACACAACTGAACAACTGAACAACAACATACAAAAAATATTTTTAAGGAATAACCACAGTCATCTGCACTGGGTTGTAAAACTTTTGAACTAATCCCTCTAGCTGTGCTTTTAAGAACCATTTGACCTGCAGCAATTTTATCATCTTCCCCATCTGAAGATGATAAAATCTGAGGCTCTCACAGAATCACAGCATGCACACAGCTCTGGTGATAGTTTGTGATAAACTTCCTTGGTGCCAAACCAGCCTCCTTCCTGTCTTTCTCTCTTTATCCCTTATCTCTCCAGTCCATCCCACCATCCCAAACTAGAAAACTTTCGTTGCCATGGCAACGTGACCCAACTACTCAAGTCTCCATCTGCCTTAGGAGCTGTTTTAAATTTAGATGTGCGTGTCTCCCTGCTTCCCTGCCCCCTCTGACACAGTGCAGCAAGCAGAGTGAACATGAGAGGCCAGGTTCTGCTGGGGTGGCTGCTTGTGCCTTTGCTACAGAGAAGGGTAGGGCAACTACCCTAAGAAGGAACAGCTGTAGCTCAAGGGCAGAGCATCAGCTTTGCATGCAAAAGGTCAGAGGTTCAATCCCCAGCATCTCTAGGTAGGGCTGAGAAAGACCCTCTCCCAAAACCCTGGAGAGGCAACCACTGTGGCAGGGAACACTGAATTAGGTGGAACGATACAGCAATATGACAGATTCCCATGTCCCTATTTTCATCTGTAACTGGGCCTTTGACATTAGCAAGAGGTGTTCCTCTTCATGATGTGGAAAGGGTGGCTTTCTGCTTTCTGCACTTCACGCTGCTGTCTAGAAGCACAAGAGCAGGGCATGCTATTGTCTTCTGGACCATTGGCAACTCTTGCACACTAGTGATACGCGGACAGAATGGCCATCTCTTCACCTAACTGTAAGTCTGTGTGCAATGCAATTCATGCAGATGTCATGTGGAACAATATACCTAGTACAAAACATTGATTCTTCATACTTTAAATTGCATGTGTATCATATTTTATATACAGTGGGGAGGTATAAAATTGCTGGCCCTCTTATTTGATGGGGAGGCCATTTAAAACTAAAATGCTAATAGTGTCAGGAAAAGGCTTCAGTGTTCAGGCAGAAACATTTATGGGTCCCTATAATTACCAGTCTCTTCCTTGTGGCCCCAGGATCCAAGTGCACACAACTATACTACTCATCATTTGACAATACTGTCCTTCCTGTTAGGTAAAGGTAAAGGGACCCCTGACTGTTAAGTCCAGTCGTGGATGACTCTGGGGTTGTGGCGCTCATCTCGCTTTACTGGCCGAGGGAGCCGGCGTACAGCTTCTGGTCATGTGGCTGGCATGACTAAGCCGCTTCTGGTGAACCAGAGCAGCGCACGGAAAAGCCGTTTACCTTCCTATTTATCTACCGGTACTTGCACTTTGACGTGCTTTCTAGTAGCATCCAACAATTCTATGATTCTAACTCACCTCCGCCACCTACTACAGTGGTTGTGCTCACCAGTGTATATCATGTACAATCTGCCAACACAATATTTGCAGCTTATGTTATCGCCTGCACCTGCTAAAGAATCTACTGCTGAATCTACTGCTGTAACACTATTTGTGATGGCCTGGGAGTCAGACTCTGATGCTGAACCTGAGGGATCCCAGCCTGCACAGGATTCCCCGCCTCCAGAACCAGCTGAGCCGGGGCCAGGGCTTGAGCCTGAAGGATCCCCACCTGTGCTGGATCCCCAGGTGCAGGCATCAGCAGAGTCTGCTCTGGCTCCTGATGGGAGGGAGGACCCATTGCCTGCAGGTGCTCCACTCCCAGCCTCTTCAGAGGAAGCTGAGGCAGCCCCTGGGTCCAGTAACCCACCAGCCTCTCCTGAGCTGCAGAGGCTCAGGACAGAGAGGCGAAGAGAGCTAAGTGCTTTCAGGAGGAGTGCTCGACTCCAGGCCCGGAGGAGAGGCGAGTCTCCGGAGGATTGGGGCCGCCCTAAGCATAGGGCCAGATAAAAGCCAGCTAGACCCAGCCCAAGTTGTGTGAGCAACTTAGTTGCAAGCGTATGCTCAACCTGCAACCTCGTGCCTGCACTTGCCTTGGACCTTGACCTGCTCCCTGCCTCGCTCCCCGCCGGACTGACCTCCTTTGGACCCCTAGACCCAGGACTGGACTTGGACCTCGCTTCACGGACAAACCCCTGGGGCCAGCACACTATTGTTGCACCACTAATGATCAAATGTGAGTCTTCTTCCCCCATCAGCAATCAGGAGGAAGTTGAAGACACTGAAAGCACTATGTCCAAGTCAACCACATCTGGTAGAACATCAGGACATAAGGACTTTATGAAACTTACTTCCAAGTACATAAACCATGGCCCAAATGACAATGACTTAGAACATTTTCATCAAAATGGCTATTTACTGGGAAAATCCAAATGAGAAGCATTTGGAGCAATTCTTTCACTGTAGACATGCTATTGGGGGAACTACTCAACACCTACTTTGCCTCTGCCTTCAATGCCCAGCCTTGTGATAATAGAATTAATGATTCAAGGAGCAAGCTGCAGCCCAAGATTGAAAAAAGGTGGTAAAGAATCACTTAGCTACTTTAAATGAGTTCAAATCTCCAGGGCCTGATGAGCTGCACCCAAGGGGACTAATGGAGCTTGTGGATGTACCCAGAGCCTCTGTCTACAATATTTGAAAATTCTTGAAAAACAGGTGAGGTCCTTGCAGACTGGAGGTGGGCAGGTGTCTCCAGCTTCAAAAAGGGGCTGGGGGAGAAGAAGACCCAGGCAACTACCGACCGGTCAGCTTGACATTGATACCAGGAAAGGTCCAAAACAGATACTTAAACAGTCAGTCTGTGAGCACTTAGAAAAGGATGCTGTTGTTACTAAGATCCAGCGTAGGTGTCTCAAAAACAAGTCATGCTAGAAAACTTTGATCTCTTTTTTTTGATAGCATTACAAGCTTGGTGGATCAGGGGGGATGCTGTGGACATAGTGTAATCTTGATTTCAGTAAGACTTTTGACCCCCATTATATTCTTGTAGAGAAGCTGGTGAAATAGGGGCTGGATGAGGTAACTGTTGGGTGGATTTGTAGCTGTTTCCTTGTCATCCAGGGGGAAAGTGACAAGTGGGGTGCCATCAGGTACTGTCCTGGGCCTGTTGTTGTTCAATGTCTTTATAAATGACTTGGATGAAGGTATTGAGGGGGTGTCATCAGATGACACCCAACTGGGACAGGTAGCTAATGCTGCAGAAGACAGAATCAGGATTCAAAATGACCTTAAGAGATTGGAGAACAAAATGAATTTCAATAGGACAAATGTAAGATTCTGCAAATAGGCAGGAATAACCAGCTCCACAAATATAAGATGGGGAACACCTGGCTTGCCATTAGCACACGTGCAAAGGATCTAGATAGGTCTTAGTAGACCACAAGCTGAAAATTCGCCAACATTGTGATGTGGGGTAGGGAGGATAAAAATGCTAAAGCTGTTCTAGGCTGCATCAGCAGAAGTATAGTGTCCCACCTGAAATACTGTGTCCAGTTCTGGGCGCCACAGTTTAAGAAGGATATTGACAAGCTGGAGCATGTGCAGAGGAGGGCAACCAAGATGATCAAGGATCTGGAAACCAAGCCTTATGAGGAACAGCTGAGGGAGTTAACTGAGAGGAGATATGATCGCCATCTTCCAATATCTAAGGGGCTGTCACATGGAAAATGGAGCAAGCTTGTTTTCTCCTGTTCTGGAGGGTAGGACTGGAAACAATGGCTTCAAGTTACAAGAAAGGAGATTCCAACTAAACATCGGGGAGAACCTTCTGACAGTAAGAGCTGTTTGACAGTGGAATGGATTCCCTCAGAAGGTGGTGGACTCTCCTTCCTTGGTGGTTTTTAAGCAGAGGTGGGATGGCCATCCATCCGGTACAGAGAATGCCCTGAGACTACTTTGTGGTGAATGCTTTGGGACTGATTTTAGGGACCAAAGAAAGGGGGTGCAACTATTATGCAGTGGTGACCATTATGTGGTGAAATACAGTACTTTAAGTTGATAATCCTGCATTGCAGGGGGCTGGACTAGGGACTCTTTATGATTCTATGATGCGATGAAAGTATTAGAGAACTTTGACTGGCAAACTGTGGAAACTGCTGGCTTCTTCTATGGGAAAAGCAATATCTAAGGCAAATGAAAATAGTGTGAAGTTCACACCCTCCTGCTGCATGCAGATGCAGATGCAGATGCAAAGAAGCGGACTGTGAGTGCCTGCTCATTTCCTGCAATAGTGGTTTTGAATAAAGTATCATATTATTTTTCTTTAAACCGCACACAATCAGTATGTGGGCCCAAGATGGACTTTCAGTACTTGACTCCGGCTGCCCACAAAGAATTTATGCAGTGCACTTAATTGCTGGCACTTTGGCATTGTCCATGAGATGTGATAGTGTGGAGCAAACCAGAAATTATACAATTTATGTAATGGCAAAATTCATCGCAAACTCTGATGATGAGAAGCTGTACTTTCTATGTGCCAATGAACCCTGCAGCCATGGTGCAAAATGAATACTGGGGGCAGCCAAAGATCCCTGCAGCAAGACAGTTGGATCTGCAGTAGCTGGGCAAATATTCATGCATGCATCCTCCTCGGTCACAGGCAGAGCATCCATCAATGCAGGGGAAAAGTCAGGTGAGGGTTATCTTCCACTCCAAAATCAGGGGTGATGATCAATAATTTTATGTCCCCCTGTTGATGGTCTGATGTGGAGTCCACAGATCTAATCTTACATAGAGTTATGCGTTCAACTCAGTCAGTGAAGCTGAGTACATGCTCCACATCAGCCCTCAGGTCCAGAGACCGTCAACACATTGCAGAAGCCAGCCACTGCCCTCTCATTGTATTCCCCAAGCTTTTTGAGGTCAGGTGGGTGGAGGTTTCCTTCTCTCCTCTTTCTCTTTTGTTTTCTTTTTTCTTATATTTTTATTTAGATTTCTTTGTTTTTTATTGCATTTTATGTTGAAAAGTTTTAATATATTAAGAAGTTTCAATAAATTTTTTACAAAACATAAGAGCACAAAACCAAAGACACAGTTAAGAGAGCAGATGTGGCTTAAGGGATTTTTGCCCCCCAGAGGCTTGCAAGCGAAACTGCTCATAACAGCCAGACCCAGATGGTGGCAATCTGACCATTTTGAAATAGAAGAAATGTGAACGTGTGCTCATCATAATGTGAGTGGAGGCACAGTGGCACAACTGTGCGATCTTCTGTTGTGTGTTTAGTCGTACTGATATGTAACAATTGTATACTTACGCACACTGTTTAAGTAGTGTTCAATATAAGTCAATAAATGCATTTGACTAATAAAGTAATCAATCCCATAATATAAATGGTTATGAAGTTTTGAAATGAAGTTGTAGTCATCTTCATTTTCTATTTCTTTTTATCATTTCTCATCTATTTCTTTTTTAGAATGTACCTAGTTCTTTATTAAATCCCATATAGTCAACTGCACAAAAGCACATTTCACATTGCACAATTTTTTTGACTGAGCACAAAATGTGTCTCACTGCCATTAGAACAATGGTAATAAATCTTCCCCCATCCTGGCAGGGACCTGTCTGTGTTTCATTCTCTGTACAACACTTAGTAGCATTTTAAGCACTTGATAATCATAATTTATTTATCACTTTTTATTATTATCTTGACCTTCCTCCAAGGAACTCCTGCTGGACTTATGTGGGTTTATCCCATTTTTTATTGGAACAAACCTGGGAGGTACATTAGCCCAAGTGACTTGTGAGTCACCCAAGATCACATTATCCAGGGAGCTTTGTGGTTGAGTGTGGATTTGAACACAGATCTGCACCATTCCAGGTTCAACGATTTTTAACAGCAACAGCAGTGGGGCTTCCCCACTCCCAAGATAAGCTTCATTTTTTGGGTGCCACCTTCAATCTCTGTACTGACACATTCATATTTTTTTTTCAAATGCATGTAATGTATTTGTGGCCAGGCCTTCCCAGCCACCCACCCCAATCAATGCATCTAAGTGGTCTTCCTGCTTGATCAGGAGCCATGAGCATAAAACCTGGATGTGCACCCAAGTGCAGACGCTGCATGCCTGCACTGTGCTTTTTAAATGGGATGTGCATTTCTGCATGCATATCCCAGAAGTCGGTCCCCATCCACATGCAAAGACCTTTCAAAAGCATGCCCAGAGTCGGCTGGGGTGTCGTGCATTTAAAATAAAAACAAGTGTAGGCACAGAACAGATTTCAAGAGCCACCTTCCCTCCTCCCAGGGGTAGCAGCAGGGTGCAGAAGCCAGGAGTGAAGGTGTGGCAGCGAGTGGAGGGAGAATGTTGCAAAGCAATGGGATTAGCTAATGCAGGAAGACACCCTCCTCCTCCCTTCGGCCCACAACTTTGGTCAAGCACAACGAGACCAGCAGAAAACAGGTTGTGTGAATGGGAGCTGCATGCTGAATGACAGCTGGGTGCTGTGGAGAGGCAGAGGAGGGAGTTGTCCTGTCCTGGAAATCAATTTTCCTTCCTTCCCATACACCAGGGGTGGCCAACTCCCAATAGACTGCGATCTACTCACGGAGTTAGACTGGCAGTGATCTACCCCCTTTTGGGGGGGTTCAGGTCAAGGTTGTTGAGCTTTTCTTTAGGGGAGCCAAACTTGTTGAGGTTCTTTGGGGGGGGGGGGGAGCCAGTGATCTACCAGTGATCTCAAACGTCCAGTGATCTACCGGTAAATAAATAAATGTCAAGTTGCCCAGTCATTTCACAGTCTTTGTTCCATAACATTTGTATTTGAATGTACATATTATGTGTGTGTTTGAGAAAGCTGCCCCAAGTAATCCTGCCTTATGTGCTCGAGAAAGTTACTGCCACAGCCTTGTCAGGATGCAACTTGTACTGAGTCCCTGCTGCTTTTAGCACATCCATGTCATCACCAAGCATCGGCACAATCTCATTCATTTGTCCAAATATTGTCCTCTGCGGAGAACGGAGGCCTCCATAGAGCACCTGCTAACTGAAACCACCGTTATACACGCTGCACAACCTTGTAAAGGTTTGATATGGCGTCAGCTCAACATTAGACAAAGAATAGCTTTGTTTGCCTGCCTTTCCATTACAAGGATGCGCAGTCCAATTCTAAGTGAAGGCATTCTCACGGGGCGAGGCAGCGGTTGGGATGAGGGCAGCTGGTGCTCTTTCTTCCGGACAAAGGTAGTGCATAGCAAGGAGAGGGCATGATGCTCACTTGCTCGGGGATCCATAATAATCCAACAAGTTTATATTTTAAGACTTAGACACAGTTAAAGAGGGTAGGTCCATCAACAGGGAGGGCTGTAACTTTCAGGCCCTGCTTGAGGCCTTCCAAGAGGCTATTGGAAACAGGATGCTGGTCTAAATGCATAAGCATAGCCAGGATTCTTGTTGGGGGGCAGGCTTTTATTAGGGGGGGGCAGAACCTCAGATTTGTATTGCTTTTTATTGATTATGGGGGGCAGCTTCCACCCTTGGCTACGCCCATGTCTAGGTGGCTCTAGGTGGTCTGACCCAGCAGGACTCACCTTATATTCCTTATTCTTAACCTTCTACCAATCCTGGAGAAGAGAGAGACTTGTCTGGGGAATGCAGGTGTTTTGCTGTTTCCCACCCTCACCGCTCCATCCTCCTCTGCTGTCGCTTGCCATTTAAAGACCTCTTTAAGAGCCACGATTTCCCCCAAAGAATCTTGGGAACTGTAGTTCGTTAAGGGTGCTGAAACTGCAGCTCCGTAGGGGAGTCTCTTACCAGCTCTCAGCATCCTAGGCAGACTACGGTTCTCAGGCTTCTTTGGCTGTTAAAGTAGCATAAGAGTGCTTTAAATGTTTGGTGTGGGTGTGACTTGAGTCACAGGGTTTGCGCTGGCATCTTTTCCTTGCTCTCAACAGATCTAAGGTCACATCTACCGCACACCTTTAAATCACATTTATACCACCTTAACAGGCAAGGCTCTCTCCAAACAGCCCTTGGAACTGTAGTCTACCCACTGACAGAGCTACTGTACAATTTGCAGCACCCTCAACAAACTACGGTTTCCAGGTTTCTTTGGGGGAAGCAGTGCTCTTTAAGGGTATGATGTGGATGTGATCTAAACTTCCATGCGCAACAGCATAAAAACGAGCCAATTGATGGCAGAAGGGAGAACCCAAACCAATCCATTCCCTTCTTCCAGAGCCACCTCTCCGTCATCTCCCAGGCCCTCAAGAGCACAGGACTTGCTGTGTTTATGTGTGAGAGAAGATGCTTGGTGATGAGGCAATTCCCAGATTTTAAGCATTTGGAGCAGGTGAAACCCAGACAGGTGGCAACCCAGTTTATGATCCAATTTATTGGGGGGGGATAGGAAAAGGTGGCCTCGGGGCTGAGCTTCACAGCAAAGGTTAACGGCCTGCTCTTACATATGTTTCAAGACTAAATTGAAACACACACACATCTCACACTGAAGTTCCACACTGCTCCCTACCAGTAACTTGTGTCAGGGCCGTTGCTAGGATATCAGCAAGGGGGAGGCAGAGCAGGCTGGTAATAAGGGGCACAACTGTATTTGTCTTCATAGGCACTTGGGATTTTTTTTTTTAAAAAAACCTCTACTCAATCAAAAGGCTTTTCTAAAGTGCTTTTTTCCTTAATCGAGGAAAAAGCAAGATACATATTTGACAGACATTGTACTACTCCTTGAGAGTTTCCACGCAACCACAAAAACCTCAAACTAAGAAACGTATGCAGGCAGAATCATGCACACCTTATTTTTACATGGGGGTGGGAATTAAATGTACCCAGGAAGGCAGTTACCCACCCCACCCACTACTTAGCTGTAGGCCTGCCTTGTGCCCCCCTGAGGTAAATGGCCGACAGATGAGAAAGTACTGTTTTCTGAGCTTCCAGCAAACACCCCCATCCATTGCAGTGCCCCCTTCCCCTGCCAACGCCAACAGTCTCATTTCCCTCTCTTCAGCTGCTTTGTCTCTGCTCTGCTGCTGGAAAAGTATTCTGAGTCAAACCTTTTCCAAAATGGTGCCCCAAAACGTTGTTGGAGCACAACTCCCACCATCCCCAACTGCCGGCTGCACCAGGTGGGGCTGGCAGCAGTTGTAGTTCAAGACATCTGGAGGGCACAAGGTTGGGGAAGGCTGGCGAAGACGAGCATGGTCTCTGCCGGTTGGGAACGCCAAAGAGCGGAAACCAGGGGTGCATCCATAATTCATGGTGCAAGTAAGTGCTGCTGACAGTGGGCTCTTGGAGCGGGGATCATGCTTGCCTTGCCAGCTGGCCAGCAGTGCCCATTAGCTGATAGCTTTGCTCAAAACAACCTGCCTGGCAAGGCAAAAAATTAATAAATCATTATGCTTTGGGGACTGGGGGAAGCACTCCTGCTTGAGCATTTGCCAGCCTGCTTTGAGGGAGGCTTGTGGAGCTTCCCAAACTATCTATCTATCTATCTATCTATCTATCTATCTATCTATCTATCTATCTATCTATCATCTATCTATCTATCTTCGAAACAAAAGCTACTAACATGAGTTTGGCCAAACTGCGGGAGGCAGTGAAGGATAGGCGTGCCTGGCGTGCTCTGGTCCATGGGGTCACGAAGAGTCGGACACGACTGAACAACTGAACAACAACAACAATCTTCGAAACAAAATAGAAAATTCTTTCCAGTAGCACCTTAGAGACCAACTGAGTTTGTTCTTGGTATGAGCTTTCGTGTGCATGCACACTTCTTCAGATACCAACACGGCTACCCACCTGTAACTCTATCTATCTATCTATCTATCTATCTATCTATCTATCTATCTATCTATCTGTCTATCTATATCTACCTTTCATTTATCTACCTTTCTATCATCTATCTATCTATCTGTCTGTCTATCATTTATCTACCTTTCTATCATCTATCTATCTATCTATCTATCTAATCTATCATTTAGCTACCTTTCTATTATCTATCTATCTATCTATCTATCATCTGTCTATCTGTCTGTCTATCTATCTAGCTATCATCTATCTATCATCTAGCACATATTGTTTGTTAGGGCAGGTGCTTAAATCAGATGACACACAGGTAAGCTAGAGACTGCTGGCTGCCTTCTCTCATTTACCTAAGCCTATAAATGCTATGTGGAAGTTTGCTTGTCACTTGTGGTGGCCACTGTGTTAAAGAACGACTTCCCCTGCGAGACACATGCAACATTTAAAGCGCATTGCACCTACCCAAAGAATCATGGGAACTGCAGTTCACTCCCTCACAAGCTCCAATTCCTAGCACCCATAAGAAAACACAGTTTCCTGGCTTTTTCAATGTGCTTCAGACACATGGTGTGAATGTCTACTTGATAATCCAGGCTAATGACTTTAATGGTTGATGTGATTTTGTTAGTCACCTTTGGGGGCAATTTTTAAGCTGAAACATGGGATATACATTAATATATTATTTTAATTGTATGTTTATTTAGGCATTTTAGGTCACCTTTTAGGACAAAATGACAATTTAATTTCCATGCTCAGGGTGACTTGTTCTTATTACATTTGCATTGCTGGGGGTGGGGGGTGGGAGGAGGCTCCAGCTCAGGCATTGGGTGGATCTCCATAGCAGGGGGCTTCTTAGTTTGGGGGGGGGGGAAGCACCTAGAACACACCTTCCTTTGGCCTTGCTAATGCACACAGGGCCCTCTCAAGAGCCCATAGACATCACAATGGAATTGCAGAAAAATTATTAACTGGTGTGGAGGAAGGAAGGAAGGAAGGAAGGAAGGAAGGAAGGAAGGAAGGAAGGAAGGAAGGAAGGAAAAGACAACTTCTTTGCAGAGTGAAGGGATAACTGACGAACCTTTCTTGGCTCTGGCAAGTCTTGAATTCCAGTTTGTTTGTAAAAGATTAGCACAGAAGTCAGATAATCAGGAAAGTAAATAAAGCAGAGGCTGGATACTTCTTTCCTTTTCTTTGAGGCAATCTTAAAGGTAACACTTCTTTACAAGATTGCTTGCCTTTTGAATTAAAAGCAAAAGGCTGCATTTCAACTCACTGAAGATCCTTCTGTAAAGAAAACTCCATATGCTTTGAAAGTTGCACCTTTGTAGTCTGAAGGAAGCACCACTGAACACCACTGAGTTCAATGCAGCTTACTCCCAGGAAACGGTGCTCACGATTGCGCTAATGCTAGGTCTAATAAACTAAGTTCTGTGCTCTGTACTGCTGCTTGATTATAATAGAGACTAATAGTGACAAGTGGTGAATTTCTAGGCCTCGTTGAGAATTGAAGATTGTCGAATTACTGGGTCTGAATGGCACCCACACAACCAGTCCAGCTGACAATGTGTACTTCGGCTTTCAAAACACTTTTAATAAAGTGCCTCACTGGAGACTTAACAGTCATGGGAGAAGAGGAGAGGTCCTGGTTAAGAAACAGGAAGCAGAGAGGAGGAATGGACAGCATTTCAAAGGGTTTTGGAAAGCAGAGTCCACCAAGGATCAGTGCTAGGGATCAGCAATTTTTAACTTGTTCATTAATTATTTAGATTTGGAGGTAACCAGTGAGATAGTAAAGTCTGCAGATGATCCCAACCTCTGCAGGGTGGATAAAGCAAAGGGGGATTGTGAAGAACTCCAAAAGGATACTGACAAGCTGGAACGTGTCCAGAGGAGGGCAACCAAAATGGTCAAAGGCCTGGAAACGATGCCTTATGAGGAACGGCTTAGGGAGCTGGGTATGTTTAGCCTGGAGAAGAGAAGGTTAAGGGGTGATATGATAGCCATGTTCAAATATATAAAAGGATGTCATATAGAGGAGGGAGAAAGGTTGTTTTCTGCTGCTCCAGAGAAGCGGACACGGAGCAATGGATTCAAACTACAAGAAAGAAGATTCCACCTAAACATTAGGAAGAACTTCCTGACAGTGAGAGCTGTTCGACAGTTGACTTTGCTGCCAAGGAGTGTGGTAGAGTCTCCTTCTTTGGAGGTCTTTAAGTGGAGGCTTGACAGCCATCTGCCAGGAATGCTTTGATGGTGTTTCCTGCTTGGCAGGGGGTTGGACTGGATGGCCCTTGTGGTCTCTTCCAACTCTATGATTCTATGATTCTAAAAGGATCTCTCCAAATTGGGTAAATACTGTAGACAGTAATATGACAGATGGAATTCATTGTAAACAAGTTAAAAATGAAGTACATCAGGGCAAAAAAATACAATTTCCCATAGCTAGGGGTCTGCACTGACAGTGACTGAGCAGGAATGAGACCTTGGCCTTGATGAAGGTGTTAGCTCAGTGTGTGGCAGTTGTGAAAAAAGCAAATTCCATGTTAGGAATCCCTAGGAAAGGCATTGAAAATAAAAATGTCAATATAATAATGTCATAATACAAATCTGTGGTGAGACTGCTCCTGAGCACTGTGTACAGTTCCGGGTGCCTCATCTCAATAAGGTTTTCAGAAAGCTGGGGGGGGGGTGGATAAGAAAAGAGTAACCAAGTTGATGAAGGGGTTTGAGCATGCCTCTGAACAGCAGCTGCTAGGTAGCAGAAGTGCGAAGAGCGCTCTGGACTGCTTGCAAACTTCCCACTGGCATCTGGCTGGTCACAGTGGGAACAGGATGCTGCAGGATGATAGATTTTGAACCTGATCCAAATATGTAGATCCACATATCTGCCTGCATTTTTGGACTTCTCCTTTGGTGTGTGTGGCTAGAAAGGCTGTAATGATGTCAGCCTGAGACCACTCGTTGTCTCAAAGAAATTAAAATCTGGGCTCTTTAGGTATTTATATGTCAATGCCATCACCAGGCAACAGTCTGTAGGAAGGTTTGGAGGGGATCTCAAATTTTAGGGTTCATAGTCAAGGTTAAACACAAACCCCATGTTTGGTGTATCAATTGCTCAGTTTGTGGGGTGCTGCAAAGCGCGGGGTTATCTCCAGTGCTTTTTTTCTTTAAAAATGTTTAGAGGTACTCTCATTTTGACTCAATAAAATCACCATTTTATAGTTCAAATCTGGAAAAATAAATACAGTAAATGGACAAAAGTACAAAGATTCACAAAATGTTTAGGGGTATGCGTACCCCTGCGTCTCCCCAGAAAAAAGCAATGGTTATTTCTGCAAAATGCTGCAAATCAACTGCAAAAGTTTGGCACTGGTTTGAAGGGGATCCCATATTTTGGGGTTCATAGTTGATGGCGCTGATTGTAGGCAATGAACAAGCAGAGACACTGGGGCATCCACTCTGCACTTGGTAACATCTGTCAGACCACTATGAATTGCATCAGTTGCAGCCTTCATCAATAGCTCCACAGCAACCCTTGGTAAGTCCAATATTTTGTCCAATTGCTTTGTATGGGTGTCCATGAAGAAGAACTTGATAAACCTCCTGTTTTCATTACCAGCCTAGAACTGCAAACTGCTCCATAAACTGTAACAGTGACACACAGGATAGGGACCTGTTTCTCAAGCATCTGAATCTGTGTTCATCTCAATGGGCCATAAACATGCTAGGTGTGGCAACATAAACTTGTACAAAACGAAGGACAATAATATTTCTAGGGTAGCAAATGCTGATCTCTTAGATTTCTGTTTTGCAGAAGATAGCTGCTCAGAGTGTCAATTTTGGGGGCACACCTGTGTGCCTGGTGAAGGGAATCACCTCTTATTTGTGGACAAAGAAATTGGAGATGGAACCTGAAGACCATTTCACCAAATTCTTCCTAGGGGTGAAAATTCTCTTGCAGTTTCTCAGAGGTGAGACTTATTACACGCAGTGACAGTAGCATAGTTTTATGCCCTCGCCTACCCGCCCTGTGATTGGTTATTGTAGCTCTTGCAAGTGGCAACAGCAGCAACTGTGTACCTGGTCACCCTTTTGCATCCTGCTCAATACACGGACTTGGAGTCCTTCCAGGGCATTGAAGAGGATGCAATGGCATCAGTCACACACACACACACACACACACACACACACACACACACTGGAGAATATTTGGAAACAGTCTTGCAAAGTGGCCTACTTTTTCTAGGAGACAATGAGAGAAAAGGATGGGATTAGTCTTCTGATACATTTCTGTCCAGTTCTATCGCAAATTAGTTTTGGTGACAGATGTAATCTGACTGACTAGTTTATCCTGTCATCAGAGTGTGCAAGCTTCAAGTTACAGAATGCTTCATCAGGCAGTGTGGAAAGGTAGCTGAACATCAAGAATGTTTGTTTTCAGTCACTTCATTATTTAGATGGGCTTGAACATGCCAAGTAACCAAGCACTGAGGTGGATTGTGGCCCTGTTCATGAAGTTTTCAACAGTCAGGAGGGGCGGGGGAAGGATAAGAATACTGTAGTTGACTGGAAGAGAGATCACAGACAGTTGTAATGACCAAAACCTGGCAGGGATTATAGCACTGCACAAACAAGAGGACAGAAAGAAGATAGGCACAGGAGATCAGCTAGATTGATCCAAATTCACCCAGGGGGGGGGGTCTTTCTGTTTGATAGCTGCAGGATCCAGCATAAGCACCAGGTGCAGGTGCAATAGGCTCTGGGTGGAGGGAAGGGGCAAGGGGCTCCGCCTTTTTACCCTCCATCCTAGTAGTGGTGTTGGGTGACATAGTGACAAGGGCACTTTTCCTGACTCTCCACGGCACCCTGCGAAAATGGCTGAAGAAGCCCTCTCTTCTGTTGTGTGTGGCACCCTTAGCTGGGTCCTCCCACTCTGTGTCTGCGTCACTAGAATGCAATGGATAAGAGTTTGAGGCTTGGCTGTGGCAGGCCCAGGTTCAAATCATCATTTGGCTATGAAGCTCAGTGGGTGGCCTTGGGAAAGTCACTCACTCTAAGCCCATCCACCACCACCAGCACCACTCATGTATCCGGATTCCGGAGCTGCCCACTTGGCCAATGACTCTGTGGCTGTGGCTGGGATGCTACAGGGGCAGGTACGATATGCACCAAGCAGATGGTCCTTCCATCGCTGCATCCCTGCATCCTTTCCATCAGTGACGGATAGGCTGCTTGGAACGTACCATCACCGGGACTGGAGTGGGGGGGAGGAAGCAGCCATCTGTGAGTTCCAGCAATACATCTATGGGTGTCTCTTGATCTGGGGAGGTGTGGAGAACAAGGAGGAGTTGGGAGGGATGGACCTGGCTGCGTAAAGTGGGGGAGGGGGGTGCAGGAGACTGAGATCTGCGATTGGTTCTCGGCCTCCAGTCACATCTCCCTCCCCCCCCCCCCGCTTGCACCACAGTTCCCCTCCTCCCCTCGTCTCCCCCTCCCCGCTCTGCTGAGATTTGCAGCTGGACCAGCGCTCAG
This sequence comes from Lacerta agilis, assembly GCF_009819535.1. Lineage (NCBI taxonomy): Eukaryota > Metazoa > Chordata > Lepidosauria > Squamata > Lacertidae > Lacerta > Lacerta agilis. The sequence goes on along the minus strand of NC_046327.1, from coordinate 37,118,915 downwards.
CGAGCTCTCTCCATCCTTGCAGGATGTAGCCGCTGCGATGCCAGCCGCAGCATCCCCGGGGCTGTAGACAACCGGCTCCCCCCACCCTTGCCCTGACCCTCCCCTTCCCTCCGATCCCCTCCTGAGGGGGGCAAATCAGGCCGAGGAAGCTCCCCCTCCTTCTCCTCCTCTCGACTGGATCCGGGCCAAGAGAGAGAGAGAGAGAGAGAGAGAGAGAGAGAGAGAGAGAGAGAGAGACCCGCAGTTCCACCCCACGCTTCATCTTCTCTCCGCAGCGGATTCCCTCACCTGCCTCCCTCCTCCCCACCTCAGTCTCTCCTCGGTTCTAGCATGGCCTGGTAAGTACCTCCTTTTGAGGAGACTTTCTATTTTGGACCGGAGTTGAGGGAATAAAGAGAGATAGAAAAAGACTGTGGGTCAAAAAATAAAAATAAAGAGCCTGGGGTTTTTTTCGGGGGGGGGATATCGATGAAAGACGCCCCCTTTCTCCTCTTGCGGAGGGGAATCCGGGCAGCCTCCGTCATCTGTAATGCAGAGATGCGCGGAGCTGGGGGTGGGTGCGCGGGGAGGGAGGGCAATGCGGTCGGGATGGCGTGCGGACAAGTCACTGCAGAAAAGGCGGCTGGGTGGTCGGGTGGGATTTTAAGAAGAAGAAGAAAAACCCTTACTAGACTTTCCCTGCAACCTTTAATTTTGGGATGAGGGAGGAGAGGACGGGGAGGCGTAGAGCAGAAGACCTGGAGGAGGAAGCAGAATTCGAAAGCGGCTCTAGCTTTAGGGAGGGAGAAGTGGCAAAATGTGCATGATGGGGAGGGCGGGGGGGGGGGAGAGCGTCCCGTGTCTTGCGCGTGGCCCGGCTCCCACCTCCTCTACTGCCCCTTCCCATCGTTTTCGCCTTGGCGTCTATTTCTCCGCCGGTGCACCTTGCAATGCCTGCCTGCATCTCAAGGTGACAGCGACGTGTTCCTGGGGTGACCGTGTGTGTGTGTGTGTGTGTGCGAGAGAGAGAGAGAGAGAGAGAGAGAGAGAGAGAGAGAGAGAGAGAGAGAGAGAGAAAGCTGCGCGCGCGCGCGCGCACTCACGGAGCGAAAAGGGAGCGCGAGAGAGGAGGCAGCGCCGGTGACGTACCTGGCCAGATCAGCAAAGGGGGTGTGGGTGGGGGCGTACTTCAAACCCAATAGGGATCTCCCACCCACCCACCCACTGCAGCGATGTACCTGCATTAAACGGGGGGCAGGAGGAGGAGGGGGGGAGCCACTTAAGCTTCTGACAGCTCCAAGCCTCCCCCATCCCTGCTGTCGTATGTGGGGGAGGGGAATACTCCTCCTCTTGCTCCTTCGCCCTCCCCCCCCCCCAAATGTCTCGGTTGATGGAAGAACATGTGAATGTGGGAACGAATCTCTCGGTATCCTTTGGGGGCAGCTTCTTTCAGTGGCTTGGGCCGTAGATGGAGGGCCGGATAATGAAAGGAAACGGAGGGGGGCGAGGGATTGGAAAGGGAGACTGCGAACGAAGAAAGGAGACAAAATGATCGCTGTATCACTTGGCGGGATGGCGAGAGGCAAAACCGAGGGCAAAGGTTGGGGGGGGGGGTTGAAGTACGCGGGGATGGGTCGAGAAAGGGCCGAGACAGCAGGGAAGGAAGGGGATATTAAGGCGAGGTATTCTGCGGGGTGTTCCATCTCAGAGCCCGACTGATCTCGCTCAGCTCCAAAGGTCCCTTCGGTCCCGGGAGAGGCTAGCCTAGCCAGACACCCCATGGTAGCGCAAAAGAGCTGCTGGAAGGATGCAAGGGGATGTGAGCATCCTTTTTGGGGTTTCTCCCATCGAGATACACTGCTTCTAGTCCTGGAGGCTCCCTGTCTTTCTTCGCCTTCTCCCCGGCCCGCTCCGCCCCGGGCCATCAAATGGGCCTCATGGCGACCTCAGCTCGTTGCGAGGGCGGACGGCTCCGGAGAAGGACGTCTTTGGAAGGAGACGGGGCGGTGGAGGAGACCGAGGAGGCCGGCGCCGAGGGCGGGGGGAGGAGAGCCTGCCTGCGCGGCCGCCGAGTCCGCCGGCAGCTCGCCAAGGGCACCGAGCGAGCGCCTTCTCCGCGCTCTCCTTTGGCGCATTGCTCGGGATGGCAAGGCGGGCGCGCTCCGGCGCTTGCTTTTTTCAAGGCGACTGCAGGGGAGGGGGCGGGCTCCACAGGCTGCCGGGGCTGGCTTTCTCTGTTCCTGATTGGCCGAGCAGGCCTGATTGGCAGCGCATGGGGGGCGGTGGGGAAGAGTGTGGCGGAGGCAGGGCGAGGGGGCCTCGGCGGGGAAGGGGCTGGGCTGTGGGCTCCCACGCGGGGGGCGGAAGCGCAGGAATCTCTGGGCCCGGCAGCAGGTGGCAAATGGGGGCGGGGGCGGCAGGAAGGGTGGCAAGACCGGGATGGCCCCCGCCCGGCAGCCCTCCCTGGCCTTTGCCTTTCCTTCCCGGGGTGGGGAGGGAACTCCTTTCCTCTCAGGTTCATTCTCTTGTCTCCCTCCCTCTGCCTCTGCTGCTGCCAGAACTTCACGACCCCTCGGTGAAACGGAGTGACTGGCACTTCTGCACTCTGTGCAGAATGAACTGGTGGAATTCGCTACCCGCACAAGATGTATGGGGCCCTGGCTGCTGCTGAGGTGGCCGCAGAAGGGGACTGGACAAAGGCACGAAGGATGAGAGGTCCCCCAGTGGCTTGTAGCTAGGTTGGAGCCTCCACGCTCAGAAGCAGAATACCTTTGGGTACCATATATGTTGTGAGAACAAGCAACGAAGGATCCAAGGACCGCCTGTGCTCTGCTTCCCAGAGGCGTCTGTATGGCCACTGTGGGAATGAGGATGCTTGGGCAAGATGGTGCCGCAACCATCTCTTGCAGGGGAGGAGGGAAAGAATAGAACACGAAAGAGAAAGGGAAAGAGAAAGAGAGAACAGAGATAAAGAGAAAGAGAAAGCCTGGCAGAGAAATAGGACAAAAGGGAAGAGAGAAAATGCAGTGAGCAAGTAAAGATTACAGTACCGTAACCATGTAAGATAAAAACCATGGATCCCAAGTCACAGCTTAAAAGCGAGTCCTGGACTTTGGAAGGGTGATGTCCACTACGGCCTAGAAGGGGCCTTGCCTTCCTCTCCCTTGGTTCATGCCCTTCCCAGGCAGCCATTCCTTCTTGTTTGGTGGGAAAGAGCAGAGTCCCCTTGACCCCACATATGTTGGGTGTTCCGGGGGGAGACCCAACTCTCACAATGCACGAATAACACCCTCAAACAAATTGGACATATGAATACCCCCCCCCCCCACACACACAAATTTTATGCTCGTGTGGTGGAGAGGAGTGATAGTCAGCCTGGTGACAACTTCCAGAGAGGTAACTGAGTTTGCTGCAGCAATGACAGCAGAGAGTCAGATGCCCCTGGGAGGCTGAGAAATTTAATGTGGCAGCAGCTTTTGTGGGCTGGAGTCTCCTCCGTCAGTTCAGTCAGCGTGCAAGTCAGGCTCTGTTTGCTCCTTTTCTCCTCCTTACTATATATATCTTCTTCTTCTTTTCTTCTGTCATTGACACTGTGTACAACTTGTTTTTAGAAATCCTGCTTATCCAACCATGTACCAACACTTTCCTTCACACGTCTATTATATTTACACAGCTCTTCTTAGCCGATCCATCTATTTCCCCTCACCTGCTCACACGGGTTTGTGGTGCCCACAGCCACCTTGAATGTTCCTCATGCTTGTTATTTTCTACACACATCTATCTTCAACACAGCACATTATATGGTGTGTGGAATCTCCTTCAGATCTTCAGGGACCCCATCACCCCTCAATGCTGAAATGTGGGGAAATCTGTGTTGCATCTATCTTCTCTAGTTAGACCTTGTGCTTATGATGGATGCTGTTTTAAGGGAGAGCTTAATGACCTCCAGGAAATTTCCAGCCTTGGAAATTTAGCTTCCTCCATAATTTAGCTTTCTCTTTAGCTTTCTCCACAAGGACCATGGTTAGCTCCAGTAACTAAGCATCCACCTACACCCCCCCCTTTTCTGCTTATATAATCCTGTATTAAGTAACCTACTCATGTGTTTCCCATTCTTGAGGTCGCCCTTGTCATGTCTCCGCCACCCCCCACCCTGCCCCATCTCTGGTCCCAGACCAACCAGGCAAACTTCTCCCCTCCCTGCTTAGAGATGGCTACAGCTTTTCTGTAACAACATCTGGGACGTCATTTTCAGAATTGGGGGGCTGGGAATAAGAATGATATTTTTCACTTGTTTTTGTAAAGAACATAAGTGTGGAAAGGGACCTTTTAAGAGCATTCTCTGTGGTTTCTCTGTTGCCTTTTAATCTCTGTAAAACTTTTAAAAATCTTTGTAAGTTGTTATTTATCCTTTAAAAATAAAAGTAAAGGGATCTGTGCTTTTGGTGTGCATACTATGTAAATTAGTCCATTTGTATGTTCGTAACAACAGGCTTTCAATATGCAGAGTTCTGTCATGGAGATAAGAAGTAATAAGGGCAATAAACACCTGTAGTTTGAAGAACGGGATGCCCTGGCCCATGAATGACACCTCTGATTGAATGGTTGTATATCCATTGATAAGAACTTCTCCTAACCTTATGTTATTCGTCTGTGTTTGTTATTTGGTCTGTATGATCCGTCCTGCCCAGAGTCTATTATGTAAACAATTGTGGATGGAGGAGAGAGATGTGTGCACTAGTGTTTTTTGGATAATTCAAGCCCAGAAATTCTTCTTGGGGCATTTTCTGCACCTTGCTTTGGCTTTCCACATCTTCTATGGAATACCTCTACAGATACATATTTAATGTACCTTATTAGGATATCAGATGCTTAAACCAGAAACTTAATGAATATTTAAGGTTGGGATCTAGCCTAGGAAAGGGATTTACAGGCGTAGCAGGGAATTGCATAGCACAACACCAGCTGCTGTGATTGGAAGGCAGTATGAAGCCTCTGGATTGGCCAGATCTGATAGAAATATTAGGAAGGTGAGCTCCGGGGCTCCTGCTAAAACAACTGAGCGTGTGTTTCTTTCCAAACCTTTGTCTGCCAAGATAATGCACAATTCGTGTGTGTGTGTGTGTGTGTGTGTGTGTGTGTGTGTGTGTGTGTAGGGGCAACTGCAGAGGAGAATGCATAGAAGGGAATGATGTTTAATTCCCTGCCATCAATTTATTTTTCCTAGTGTATCTCTGACCCCCCCCCCTCCGCCTGCCTCCTCCAGATGAACTTATTTCCAATTTCTGAACCTGGCTGCTGGGGGAAAATAATGTACAATGGCCTGGGGGAAGGGGGCATTTTCAGGGGGAAATTGATAAGTAGTCTTCCTTGTCCTTGGAAGTTCATTTCTGAGATGGCAGGCAAGAGGTCAATGCCAGGTTTGGTTTCAGACGCTTCCACTCATAGCTCCATCCAGGCCCTAATCCAGCCTTTGCCAACCTTGTGCCCTCCAGATGTTTCAGACTATAATTGGCTGGAGCTGGTTGTCCAAAACATCTGGAGGGTGCCCGGGTGCCCAAGGCTTCCATAATGCATTTATTTTCTGCTGCTTATTCATTCTCTTTCATTTGTCATCCGATTACGTGCTTTCTATCCATCTGTGCATTAATCCACTGGTGGGATATTGAGAGGCCCACAAACCTGGCCACTGGCAGAAGTTGCATTTTGAAAGGCCTTCTGTCTGTAACAACAATTAAAAACAATTGTATTAATACCCCACAAAGATGCCAAATATTTTTACTAGGCCAAGAAACCCACTAGTAGCCCACTCTCTGTAAATTATTATCTAAATGAGAAAATTCTGGTATACATTGGAATGTGGCTCTTATGATCACGAGTGCTCGTGATTTGACTGACTGATTATCTTTGGGAAGGGAGTTAATGCCCAAATGAAAGATGATTCAGCAGTCTTTTTTATTTCCAAGAAAACTTTGCTAGACTTAGCACTCAACATAGCTTTGTTTCCATTAGGGAAAGGAACTTGCTTTTCATACATTAAAGGAAACTGAATACTGTGCCCAGTGCCATCTTGGTTCACTTTCAAAGAATCAACCTGTGTACAGCCCTCGTCATAGCAAATGGCTCTGCTTGGTATGCAGGGGGACTTCAGCATGGTGTTCTCCATTTGAGATTCACCAAGATTATGGTGATCATAATCTTATGATTATGCGTTGAATTTGATGTCTCCTTTGTCCAAAGCATCTGTGACCCACCATCTGCACTGGGCCACAGGCAGTGAAGCGGATGGAGTTGAAGTAGGAGCCCTGGCAGGATTAGGACCAGAGTTAGCTGGCATCCTGGAGCAGATCCACAGGCCAGCCAGCCTGGAAGCTGAGCTAATGGTAGGCCAGGATTTGAGCTCTGCTAAGCTCACCTGAAGGAGGGCTGAAATGAAGTCCAGAAAGAAGCAGCAGGGAGATGGGGAGGAATAGGCAGGCAGAGATATGGCGATTGGCGAGCCGTACAAGCAAGGCCAAAGTCAGGGAGAGATCTGATTAGATGGGAGCAAGGGGTTGCCTTTGATGGAGCTATGCTAAGACTGGCGTTGCAGGGCAGGGAGAGAAGAGAATCATAGAACTATAAAGTTGGGAGGGACCATGAGGTTGATCTAGTCCAACCCCCTGCAATGGAGGAATCTTTTGACCAATCCAGCACCCGGAGCAGCAGGGGCGGGGCGAGCCGCCCACAGGGCCACCGTGGTGATCCACGCAGGGGGGGGGGCGCTGCATGGGGGTGCTGCAGGGGGGCGGTGTGGTGAGCTGCCCAAGGAGTCCGCCTGGCGGACGCAAGCCACACGCTGCCATTTCGGGCAGCGCGGTGCCCCGAGGCACCGCATTACTCCCAGGAGAGATGCGTGGCTCAGGTGCGCTGCAGGCCAGGCCCCGCGGTAATTGCCGACCCCCACGGTGTGCCATTTTGTCACCCCCCTCAAGGATGACACCCAGGGTGGGCCGCACCCCCTTCCTACACCCCTGCCAACGGGGGGCTCAAACCCATGAACCTGAGATTAAGAGTCTCATGCTCTACCAACTGAGCTATGTTTCACTTACATAAAATTCATTTTCCCTCTCCCCCACTCTGTGATCTCAGGTGGATGAGGGGTGCTACTAGCCCACAGGCCAAGGAGACTCCTGGTTTCAGTCCCAGCGGGTGGATGCTGACCTCCTACTCAAGCTCCTTCCTCCTCCTTCCTCCAGGTTTCTTCATCCATCCTTACAGATACTTCCCTTAAAACACTGAACCATCTATTTCAAATGAAGCCTGCCTGCCTGCCTCTCTCTCTCTCTGTGTCTGCATCTCACTTCTCCTGCTTAGTGCTTGCCAGGGGTCAGTGCATTACTGATCAGGCTTGGTCTCCTACCCCTTTGGCCGAACACAGCCAGCCAGGCCTCTCTGCTATCAACAGCTTATACATTATTTAGGCAGCCTGTACCCATTTCAATCATACAATGGAGTGTAGCTCCTGCCTCAGAAACACTGCAGGCAGAATTTATGGGTGAAGATGGATGTAAAGCTCCTGGGGGGGGGGGAGAGATACTGGTTCTGCAAGGCTGGAGGCAGAGGCTGGTTCAGGGTGCTGAGTGGCCCGCATCCTTTACATCAGTGAAATGCTTGGGGGGAAACTGCAATGACAAGACTTACATTTCTTTAAAAGAAAAAATTAATAACACAACAAATTAACAGATAAGTGCAAGAATGTTCACACAGTGCTTGTGAAAATAAAAGGGCAAACCACTTGCTTCAGTGGGTGAGAGGGACAGCACTACTGAGCCATCATTTTGGTCTGCGGACTTGCCTGTCTGTCATTTCAGTTAGGAATCTGGGAATAAGCTGGAGCTGATCCTACAGCAGAGGGGTGTGCTGTGAGCACTCAGTTTACATTGCATTCCCCCCCCCCCTTCTGTTTGTTGCTTGCCCCATTAGGTAGACTAGAAATTCAGGGGCACGCTGCAAGAAATCCGTGGCAAATGTGAACAGGCACCCAGCCATTCTCCATAATACATGGCAACACGCTCTGGTTGGCCAGCAGTCCAGCGAACCCTCAATGCAGAGAGCCATGACCATTCCCAGCTCTCTCAGGAATGCATCCAAACACTTCTTTTGTCACACCCAGCCTTGACATTTTCAAGTGCACACTTAAAAAGCCACATAGCACAATCCTATACATGTCTACTCATAGGCAAGTCCCACAGAGTTTAATGGGGTTTATTCAAGACAAATGGGCATTATGGACTGAAAAAGAACTCAAGGGTGGTGTACACTGGTATAAGATTTAGCAGTGGTTTGAGAGCACATAACCTAGAACAGTAATGTCCCTCTGGAAGACTACAGTACCCATCATTCCTGTCCTCTGGTCATGCTGACCAGTAAGGCTGGGTGATACATCAATGTATCACCCCAAACTGATTTCAAGTCCATATTGTCATATCGGTTTCATTTCTTTTAAAGAGAGAGATTAGGGTTCAGGCAGAGATTGCAACCGTGCCATTTGACCTGGAAGGAAGCTCTGATAAATAACTCTTAAGTGAGCAGGTGACAGGCTGCAATTGCTTTTGTGCAGCGTTTCCCAACCTGGTGCCCTCCAGACTCTGAACGCCCATCAGCTCCAATGGACAGGGATGATGGAAACTGTCATCTAGCAGCATCTGGGAGGTGGGGAAGCTGCTTGAGTGGTAAATAAGAGGCACCTTGCTGCACAGGTTCAGACATTTTTTGGCCTGTAGCACTTTCTACTTTGCTTAGTATCTTTCATTAAAGTAGCGCCAGGGTTGCAGGTGGCAGTACAGCTAAATGAGAGTGGCTGAAACAGGAGACAGTGAGGAGACAGGAGTATTGGCAACAGGGGTTTTTGGGGTGCTGTTTTAAAAAGCAAACAATATATATATATAATTTTTTGACTCCCCTCCCCCTCTTTCTGCGGTTCCTTATTTTTATAATATTTTACTGCATTTCCAAATTTAATTAAATTAAATTAAACTTTTAAAAAACATTATTGAGAAAAAATCCAGTGTTCCTGAATCCCAGCCCCAGCCTTGGACCTTTGCTCACCATAAAAGGTGGAGGGGCTGATGAATGTGCCCCCACACCAATTCTCCGTAGCAACCTAACTTCAAGAATCTCCACTTGCAATTTGGGCGAGGCTCCAGTTTGAGACTTGCAGTCAGGATTAGGGTGGCCAGATGGAAAAGAGGACCAGGCTCTTCCTGCCTTTTTAATGGCCGTGTAGAAGGCATTTCAGCTTCTTGAGTGGAACGTCTTCTGCACAACTGTTAACTGTGCAGGAGGCACCTCATCCTCCTTGAAAAGTGGCAGCCCCTCTAGGGCTCAGGATAAGAGGTGGAATCTTGGTTTTTATTCCATGTGAGGCAACTTGTAATCTGACTCGCTCTCTTGCCTGTTCTTTTCCTTGTCTGATCTGGTGCCTTTTCACACATTTCAAGTACTGCAAAAGGAAATGGGTGGGACATGTATCTTAATGAGAAGCTGCAGAATACCTAAATACAAGAATGCTCTTACACTGAAGTTGCCCATACACTTTCCAGGCACTGGCCCATGCTTTAAAGCTCCATGTCCCAGCGTGGTTTTTTTCTCTCTCCACTGCTTTCTCTGCAAAAACCTGCTCTTTACTGCCAAATTGGAGCAAACGGCAATCTGCAGAAAAGCCGAATTGCCCATTGCTCTGATTAAGCAGTAACAAGCACATTTCTCTGGGGAAGGTGATGTGGTAAAATAAAACAACAACACTCATGATACAGGCCGGGAAAGCGCGGGGCAAAAGTTGCTGCATCTAATGCAAAGAGCACCAGTCTAACACCCTTGTGGTATAACCAGCTGCCATATTTCAACAGGAAGTTACAGGGCATGAACTGGTTTTAGATGAAGCAGAATGTCCACCCCTAAACTTTTGCAGATGCAAACAATATTGAAAGCGGACTTGTGTATAACTGCTCTGATAGCATCATGAGCACAGATCATTATGAAGCCACAATAAAAGGATGACTTGAAGGGCCCTGAACTGGTTATAAGGCAATGTTTCATATTCCTCTGGAGATTTTCAGGTGCACATTAATCCAATGCTCTAGGGCCTTTCCCTTGCTTTCTGGGCAGAATTCAAGATGATGAGTTTCCTGAAGCCCTCAGTTTGCTTGGCCTTGTCATGCTGTATTGAAGACTACCTTTTGTTCCAGGCCCCCATCGCAATCTCTGCAGGCTCCGCTCCTTTAACCGCTCCCACAATGTGGCAAACCCATGTGGTGCTATAGGTAATAATTCTCTGAAGCAGCTCGACAATTATGGCGCACTTCACTGAGCATAGACAGAATCTGAACATTTTCCAGAAATGCTATGCCACTTTTTCATTTGGACCAGTGTTGGTTGCTAATGTTAACCCAGGAAGGTTATCTTGCCCTTTTTGTATTTGGCATGATTTTGGAGAGACATGTAATTATCTGGGATCCTGAGGGAGTATGGACTTAAAAACAAAAATCAAAGCCCACCACTACCAAAACGAATTTCAACCCTCCTTACACATTCTTGCTCACATGCAAATATGAATGCAAGATGAAAAGCTGGCAGGAGTCATTTTTAAACCAGATGTAATACAGCTTGTACACTTGGCTTTTAGCATTGTGTGGGAAAACACCTTTAGTGCTGAAATAAACAAGAATATTAATAAAATAAATAAAATGCTGCTGTTAACTCAGTTGGAGAAAAGCCAGAATTTTAACACAGTTCTGCAGAAGCTATATATTTTCTTTTGCAAGAGAAAACATCACTATAGCACTTGACAATAACACAAACAAAAATATTCTTATTTCTAGAAGCCTGATCCTATATTTACTCTGATATACCTGTAGTCCCACTGTGTTCAGTGGCGCTTCTTCTTCTTCTTCTTCTTCTTATTATTATTATTACTTTTGTTACTATTACTATTACTATTACTATTATTGAAACGGCATTTCTGTGCGCTTTGGTTTCCATAAAGGTGTTCCATTGCGCCAGAAGCAGTTTAGTCATGCTGGCCACATGACCCAGAAAGCTGTCTGTGGACAAACGCTGGCTCCCTCAACCTGAAAGCGAGATGAGCACTGCAACCTTATAGTTGCCTTTGACTGGACTTAACCATCAAGGGGTCCTTTACTTTTACCTTTTTATTATACACATAATGAGAGTTAAGAGTGATGCTTGTATTATTTCTGCATCCAGTGAGGCTTACTCATAAGTAAGGAAAGCTATCTCAAATAACAATAATTTAATTGCATGTTCTGAATTCTGATTTCTTTACAAGAATACTTGATAGCAGACCAGGTCTTTGGAGAGCACTAGAATATTGTTGGGTTTGAATCTGGGTTAGTGGCAGCTCAGATTCTCAGTTTGCAGAGTATTTGGTTTGCAGAGCTGTGGTGGTGCCTTAAGGCAGGATTCTAGTGGTGAAGCCGAGCCAAGTACCGGTAGGTTGTAGATTTCCTCTTCCTCCATGATATTTTGCTTTGTTTTAGCCTGAAGGCACTCTATACAGCAATCTCATTGAAGCTGAGCAGGTTCGGGTCTGGTCTGTATCTGGATGGGAGATCACTTAGGATGCTTGCCTCCTTGAATTCCATGGAAGGACGGCAGGATATAAATTTCACTAATTAATCAATAATGTGTTGTGAACTTGCTGCAGTGGATATGATTTTTGTTGCTCTTATAGATATGCAAATCTGACTCACCTTGGACTTACCGTATTCTAGCATTTTCCATAGTGGGTGGGACTTTAGCATTTCCCACAGTGGTTGGTGATGGGGAGAAGTAAGAAAGAAGTAGTGGCCTCTCAAACAAGAAGATGACATGCCTATTCCAAATAACGGCAATGCAAGGAAATGCTGTCCAAGGTGCTGAACCTTGGGACCATTGATTCCTTAACATCAGTTGTTGCACACTGATGTTACCGTCAGAGGCACAGATTTTTGCACCTTGAAAAGTCAGGTCATCAAGTTGGATACAGCCATGAGTTCTGGGGGTAGGGAGTCCTTTTGCGTTCTTGACAGTCTTTCCTCAGTGCCAGTATTTGGGCAGTAACATCATCTTGAAGAAAGGAGTAAGGACACTCTGGTATTCCCAGATGCAGCCCGGCCTGCAGCCCCTGACAGGTGCTGGGGAATCCCAGAAGCACCACTGATGCCCAGAGAGCATCTCTCTGGACCCTGAAGCAACTAACCAAACAGCAGGGTGGAAAACTCCAGAGACACGAGGCACTGGGCTGCTACCCTCCAGTTTCTGGAGGATACACACCCATTGTTCCACAAACCGATTGAGAGAATATGTAGATGATATTATTATTATTATTATTATTATTATTATTATTATTATGCATAGGGTGATGTGTCTCCCCAGTTTTAACAACCACCACTCTGTGCTCCAGCTGTCAAAAGTCAAAGAAATGCTCCTTTAGGCAGCATAAGACAGACCAGGGGAAGAGAACATAGAAAGTGATTCTAGGAAGCCACTTTATCCATTCAGCAAACCAAGTAGTAAAGCTTTTCCTGTGCTGAACCATCTCAGCTTGCATGGATGGGAGGAGAGGGGATTTTATGTTTAGATGCTCCCCCCGCCCCCTCAAATTGCAGAGAGAACAGGAGATAGAATCATCGAATTGTAGAGTTGCAATGCAGGAATGTAGAGATAAAGAGCCACAATGCTTTAGGTGTATTAGCAGTGACCAATATCCATCTCTGACTGTTATACTGGATCTGGCATTCATAGGACTGGCTGAGGCTTTTTTCCTGCTCCACAGAATCCAAGAGGGGCACCCCCAAAATCCTCCATATCTCAGGACAGATATCTGAGATCAGGGGTGCCTAACCTTGTCAACCTCCAGCTATTGTTGGACTCCAAACCCCATCAGCCTCAGCCAGCCTGCCCAACAGTCAGGGATGATGGGAGTTTTAGACCAACATCTGGAGGGCCACAGTTTCCTCATGCCTGTCTACAGTTCTGAGAGTTAGAATCAACCATCAGCCCTGAGTGCTTGATAATATACTTTCAAAATTATATCGGAATGTAAATATAAAAAAAACATTTGATTGAAAACTCTCATCTCATAAATACTGTATGTTATAGGTCAAATGCTAAATTAAATGCAAACATTCATGTTTATTAAGAAGAACCCTATCATTTGTTATTGGCATCCATCTGCCTCAAAAGACAATGGAGTGCAGCTCCAGGGGTGAAGTCAAACCACTGTGTGACCTTTTTGGGGCTCAATCCTGGGCAATAGGTATGGAGGTCCCAGGCTGCTGAGATGACAAGACACCCCTCCTCTTTGCATGCAGGTGAAGTCCCTAACTCACCAAGGGCTTGGGACCCATCTGCTACCCTCATCTGGTTTACCTGGCCAGTAGAAGCTATTTTCCAGGATGTGGCCACTGCCACAGGCTGACAGCTTATAGGAGCCACAGGTGAGAGCTGAGTGCAGGGTGGGGACCAAAGGTGGGCAAACAACCCCAGAAGGAGCATGACATGTCCTACACTGGAGATACTACCCCTCCCCTAACACCCCATACAGCCCAACAAGAATTCTATTATAGTTGTGAATATATGTTACTGTTGGTTCCCAGCTTTCTGCTATTTTTCTGCAGTCTCTTATATACCCTTGATATGCTGTCAGTTTTCTTAAATTAATAATCTCCATTATACATATTGGTGCATCTCACTGGGGACTTTCCCCCCTCTGTAGGCCTCATTGGAAAGGATTATGTGCTGTCGCAATCATTCCATTTAACTCAATGTGGTTTGGCACAGTAGCATCTGAGTTACTTGGAAATGGAATTTCACAACTTTACTAACTCACCGAATTTCTGGCAGATTTAAGCATTTGGAGAAGAAGGTGTGTTTGCAGTAGAACACAAACACTTTCTTTTAAAAGTCCCCTTTCCATGTGTTTATTGAGTAGTAGGGAAATGTAAAACCCAAATTTTATTTTTCACAGTTGCTTTTGCAGGACATGGCATCAAAGATCATACTCTACAAAAGTGGTGCACTCATTTGGCTTGCTGAATCCAAATGTTCTCATATATAAAATAAATGCAATTGTTTTCCTATGTCAGGTTTTGAAGGATGAGCCATCTGGTTGCCATCTGGCTACCCATCTGACTAGGGAGGTGGGTCACAGCTGAGGCCTGAATCTGAATTCCTTCATTTTCTAAGGTTGCCAGCCATTAACTTGGATGTTCTGCCTTCCTTAAAAACCTTAAAGGGAGCAGTGGAAGGCCTGATAGTCAGAACTGCTGGTTAATTTTTGTGTCTTTATCTTATCTTTATCCATACTGAACACACACACACACACACCCCTGTCAATCTATCATCTATCTATCTATCTAATCTACCATCTATCTATCTATCTATCTATCTATCTATCTATCTACCTACCTACCTACCTACCTACCTACCTACCTACCTACCATTACTGGGTCCAATCAGAAGTTGTAGCCCATCTTTTCCACCTATTTCTATTCTCCTCCACCTAAGCCTAGTTCACACACATATTTACATTGTTTCTTTCTGTGGTGCTAGATATGCAATAGTCCATTCATACATGTAGGTATTCCCTTCATGTGGCAGTAATTGATAGTAACATGCATGCATGGACCAGCCTATGAGACCCAAGTTCCAAAAACATATAACCAGGCCATCCAACACCAACTAGGCGAGGGGTGGGTAGTACATAGCAACATGGAGGCCATTTCACATTTTGAATTTGTTTGTTCTCTTAGCCAATGGGGGAGGCGAAAGATTGTGACTTTCTCTAAGGCTACCATTTGAGCTCACGTGGAGACTGAAATCTACAGGATGGTTCACACATACCTCTGTCTGCCTCTTTGATTTCTCTTCACTTGGTTGCACAACACTTCATGTGTGAACTGAAGCCACTGAAAAGCCTTGTCTGCCATTGAGAGAAGGTGGACATTCCCTCCATGGTGATGACGGCTCTTTCACACAAGCAATTCACTGTTTGGTGCTGTTGTTATCAAGTGGCAAGTTTTCAGGTGGGAAGTAGTCCACTGAGGTGAGACGTCATTTGTTCTTCTCCTTTCAACAACTAAATGCGCTTCCAACCACCACAATTTTTAAATGCATTTTTCACAAGGGGAACATATAAGATAAAAAATGAGACATGCACGTGGTCATTTAGGATGGACAAATATTTCAATCATTCCAAAAGTAGAAAGTGATAGACATATAAGAATTCCACTCATTTAAACCAATGTGCAGCCCGATTCTATTCATGTTTACTCAGAAGGGAGCCCCACAAATTCCAACGGGGCTTACTCCAAATATGCATAGAAATGCAGCCAAGAAAGTGAGAGGAGGCTTCAGTGGGGCTTACTCTCAAGTAAATACTCATTGTGTTGCCGCCAAGAAAATGAAGAGCTCATTGGTCAGCACCATGCTCTAACCCAGTGTTTTTCAACCTTTTTTGGGCAAAGGCACACTTGTTTCATGAAAAAAATCACGAGGCACACCACCATTAGAAAATGTTAAAAAATTTAACTCTGTGCCTATATTGACTATATATAAAGTAATTCTCTTAAATTAAGATAAATTCAACCGTATAAATAAGTTTTTACTGATGTAATAATGGAAAGCTGAATGGTTTAGTAAGTTTATATAAAATATGCAGGGATTTATGTTGTGCAAAATGAACCACAGAAAGAGAGGAGGTGAAGTCACTGACATTTTAAGGTGAATATTCTAAAATGTAAAACAGAAATTTAATTTTAAAAAATTCATTCTTGCATCGTGATCACAACTTGCGTCGCACTTCTCCGTGCTTCGGGTTGCAATACCGCAGCAGGTTAACTCAACCAGAGGCTGACTTCTAAGTATGCCATGCTTGGGAGCGCGCTGTTAAAGCGAGAGCTTTGGGCATTTGCCTCCCGGGTAGGCAAGACAGAAGCCGTTCCAACTCCAACTAAAACCGTTCCAGCTCCCAACTAAATCACTGCATCTCCGAGCAGGCAGAGGGCAACAGCACAGCAGAAGCCATCCTATTTCGCGGGCTCACACCTTCCACCTCTTACAGCAGGCAGAAATCCAACAGGTGCATGCCATCCCTTCTCCCGCTGTGCTGGCGGAGGGGGAAGCTGTCCCGGCTGAATCTCTGCCCGTCCCAAGGAAATCGGCATATACAAACAGACAGACAGACAGACAAACAAACAAAGGGACAAGGAGCAACCAGGTCGTGTCCGGCGGCTCTCCAAGGAGTTCGGATCCTTGGAGTGGCCGCCCTCCCGCTAGAAGCAGGGCTTGGAGGAGGCCGGAGAGCTCGCGGCCCCCTCTGGGGAAGGCGGGCCTGCAACCCCGGACCCATCGGGATGCACCACTCAGCGCCCTCGCAGGCAGGGCTGGGCAGGAGGCGGTGGCAAACGCCGCCAAAGGACCACGATGCGCCCTCAGCACCTTCTTCATCCCCTCGGCCGGCGGCGGCGGGGACGGCGGCCCGCGATGGAGCCCCGGAGCCGGGCTTGTTGTGTCGGCTGAGAGGCCGGCTTGCGCGCTGTGCGCCCTGGCCGTGCCACGGCTTCTCCTACCCGGGGGTGCCGGGGCTGAAGCGGCGTCTGCTGGCGGTCGGGC
Organism: Lacerta agilis; assembly: GCF_009819535.1. NCBI lineage: Eukaryota > Metazoa > Chordata > Lepidosauria > Squamata > Lacertidae > Lacerta > Lacerta agilis. The sequence goes on along the minus strand of NC_046327.1, from coordinate 37,102,280 downwards.
TGTCCTGCTGCACCGTGCTGGCCTTCTACGCTGCCAGCAGCCTACAAGAGCTGCCCCCCGCGTGGGGCCGCGGCAACGATGAGGGCGACGAGCCGGTGACCGTCCTCATGCGGTGGGAGCCCTTTGTGCGCAGCCGGCCTTTGGGCGGCTGCGAGCGCCGCTTCGGCATCCGCGCCTGCAACCTTTTCAATTTTCCCCACGGCACACCAGGCAACATCTCGCGGCACACTAGTGTGCCGCGGAACAGTGGTTGAAAAACACTGCTCTAACCAAGTGAGCTATCCAGGCTCCCCCTTAAGGACTCATTGTGGACAGGAAATGCCAACAGACAGATACCAAAAATTAAAAGAGTTGTACCTACAGAGTTGTTGTTGTTGTTGTTCAGTCGTCCGACTCTTCGTGACCCCATGGACCAGAGCACGCCAGGCACGTTGTACCTACCTTCTATTTTCTGTTTGAAAGCTGTCATCTGTAAGAAAGGAGGTCATGCAAAAGGGGGAAAAAAACTACTCTGGTGCTTTGTCAATCTCCCACTCGCTGCTACCCACTGGTTGCCCTGAATTTCAGAAGTCTTTGGTTTCATTGAATCGATGACCCCATGATCCCATTTCCCTTGCTTACAGGCTTCAGTCAAATCTCGCACTTCCTGACTGCCCTAAGCAGAGCTCATGGAAGGATTGTGGATTGGGGCTGTGCCCAGCTCAGTGTTGGGCTAGCCAGGTTGGGCTAGCTTGTGGATCTGGACTGAATGGCCCGGACAGGACTAGCAGCAGAAGCCGGAATTTCGTCCCACTTCCTCCACCACCTTCCCTCTCCGCCAACAAGGCTTTGAAAACAAACGCTGCTGTTATATCAATCTGTTTGGGATGCTGTAGGCAATGCTCTTCTGGCCGCCTCAAAATGGGGATCATACAGCCAAAGGTGTTGAAGGGGGCACCTGAAGCAGTGTGGAAAGGGATGGAGCAGACTTCGCCAATCCCAGCTAGCTGGGGCAGGCAGGAGTTGTCGTTCAAAACATCAGGAGGACACTACGTTGCCGAAAGATGGGATAAAGCAGGGTGAGCCCAAGGCATTCTGGCACCTGAGGTGAACCACAAAATGGCCCCCTTCCCCTCGAGGGAAGAAGGGACGAGTGAAGTTCTATATCAGGAACAAGGCAAGAGGAAATAAAGTTCTGCATTGGGATCTGCTGCCTTTGTGGATCCTGCTGCCCGAAGCAGTTCTCGCAACATACTTTGTGGGTGGGCTGGCCCTGGAACAACAACAACAACAACAACAACAACAACAACAACAACAATAATAATAATAATAATGAAATTATACCCTGCCCATCTGGCTGGATTCCCCCAGCCACTCTGGGTAGCCTCCAACACAATATTAAAATACAATAGTCCTTCAGATATTGAAAGCTTCCCTAAACAGGTCTGCCTTCAGATGTCTTCTAAAAGTCTGGTAGTTGTTGTTCTCTTTGACATCTGGTGGAAGGTATTCCACAGGGCAGGTGCCACTACTGAGAAGTCATCCTTGCAAAGCAAAGCTCTAAATGTTGCAACTGTTTAGAAAAAGAAAAAGCTGAGAGGGTTTGATGCATGTGAGCAAAACATGATGGAGATTTATAACATTATGAGTGTTGTGGAGAGAGGTGTCTTCTCCATTCCCAACCACTCTCAGAACTTTTGAACTCAAGATCATGAAGTGAAATTGAGGCAAAGGAGGAAATATTTCTTGCAATGCACAATTGTCTCAAGGTGTGTGATAGCCACGTACATACATGGCTTTCCAAAAAGATAGGGGATTATGAAGGAAAGGTCTAAAAATGGAGCCTCTGTGTCCAAAGACAGCATACTTTGGAATGCTAGAGCTAAACAGGGGTGGCCATCTCCATCGTGCTCTGCCTAGGAGCTTCCAGTGCCCACTGCTCAGCTGCTGAGTGAGGCTGACTCAATCAGCAAGACAATTTGAGAACCAGTGTGGTGTAGTGGTTAAGAGCGGTAGACTCGTAATCTGGTGAACCGGATTTGCGTCCCCGCTCCTCCACATGCAGCTGCTGAGTGACCTTGGGCTAGTCACACTTCTTTGAAGTCTCTCAGCCCCACTCACCTCACAGAGTGTTTGTTGTGGGGGAGGAAGGGAAAGGAGAATGTTAGCCGCTTTGCGACTCCTTCGGGTAGTGATAAAGCGGGATATCAAATCCAAACTCCTCCTCCTCCTCCTCCTCCTCCTCCACTACTACTACTACAATGCTGATGTTCCTGGGAATACTTACCGCAGCCCCTAAGCTCCCTTCCATTGGCTTCCCAACTCTTATTCCCTGCAATGGGCTTGTGCCAAGTTAGGGAACGTGGCAAAGCTGGAAACAGGCGGCTCCACCTCCCATCGCTTGGCAACAGATGGTAAAAATAGCACAGGCTTTGGAGGAATTTGGCTGTACTGATGCTGCAGTCTTAGAGGACCAGGACCAGGCACTCAGTGACAGGACTGGGGCATGGGGATAGTCTCTGGGGCAAGCTCAGCATGCTGTTATGCAGAGTTTCTTAAACTTTTTGACCTCAGATCTTCCCACCATGGGCTTGGCTGATAAGGGCTGGAAGGCTCAAGCCCAGATCTTTCCCCTGGAATTTTGCACCCTCTCTTCCAGGTGTCCAGGGCCCTACAAGGGAGCCCCTTTTCTAGAGTTGGGGAAGGGCTGTAGCTCAGGGGCAGAGCACTTGCTTTGCAAGGAGAGGGTCCCAGGTTCAATCCCTGGCATCTCCAAGAGAGACTGCTGTTGGAAATGCTGCTTTTTAAATTCCATTCTAGTTAGTGGCTTTTCTTCTTCTAGGGCTTGCCCAGGTGGCAGTCATTTGGGGGATTTGGAAAGGTTCTCCTGAAACACACACACACACACACACACACACACACACACACACACTGATAGGAGTGCAAAGTGACTGGAGGCTTCAAGGCATAAGGGGAAGCCACAGTCTCCCCACTACCTGAACAAGTATCCTGAGGCCTTGCATGCAGGCGGACTCAGGTCCAGTCCCCAATAGGATCCCCAGGTAGGGCTGAGAAAGCCACCTGTCTGAAACCCTGCAGAAGCACTGCCCGTCACTGTAAACTATAATGAGCTAAAATGGGCCAATGAGCCGATTTGGTAGAAGGCGGCTTCCTGTGTCTGAGAAACCCTGTTACAATGCAAAACAACAGAGGTGCAAGAAGGCATGTGATGCTGCTGAACAATGAATGGCCCTCCCACCCCCTGCCCTACTCAGAGGAGAGCTGGGTGCTAGGTCAGCCTCCAGCCACATGCTGTCTCCTAAAATGTGCCCTGTCCCCACAATAACTCAGTAAGTTAGCAAACAACTGTAGCCAAGGCCTTGTGTTCCAGAGCACTGCATACCTGGGATTTGCTCCCCCACCATCACCAAAGCCTCTTGATATCTCCCTCTTCAGCATGGCTCATTATGTTTTGCCACCATGTAATCCATGGCATCCATGGCAGCCTGAACACTGGAAATAGAAGGGATGGTCCTGCCTATAAATGTGGAGGTGTGCATGCAGATGTACTGCAGTCAAATGCTGGCAGAACCGGTAGCTTTAGACAGAGCTGCATGTATGCTGAGATCTCCACTGGTGTACAGAAAAAGAGGAGAAATTGCTATTAGGCTATGAATGTGGTTTGCCGAGAACCCCAGCCTACACACACACACACACACACAAAGTTTCTAGCCCTTATGGCTGTGAAGCTGTGCCTGAAAGTGTGTGGGTGAAACACTTGCTGAAATCTAGGAAGTGAGAGGGGTGGCCAAAATAGATTTTCAGAGGACTGGGGGGGGGGCAGGTTTTCAGCACTCCGCGTAGCTCATTCCCTTGCCATCCCTGCCTCCCGCACTTGTGATTAGCGCAACAAGACTTTGGCAAAAATAGTAACCAAAATTGCAAAATGCATTATGCAAATTAAGAAAGAAATGTGCAGATGTGCTCAATTTGCACACTTTTATATAGGTTACAGAATTCAGCCCTGTATAAATATTAGTGCTGAGCAATGGAGGCTGGTCCATTAGGGGAAAGGGGCACTGCCCCAGCAACCCCAGTCTGCCCTAAGCCAGTCTCCACCTGCCTGCTTTCTCGCTTCCAACCATTGTGTTGGGGATGGCAGTGCTGCCTGTCAGGTTTCACCTTCTTGGTCTCAGTGTTGTTCCTTGTGGACCTTAGCAGGGAGGACAATGGAGCAAAACTAGACTCAGTCAGTTCCACTCGTCATTGGCTCTGGCTCCAGCCAACAGCAGGGTGCCCTGCCTTGGGCCCCACCAAACCCTATTGGCACCAGCCACCACATGTTGCTGTTGTTGTTGGCATCCGTCTGCCTTGAGAAACAATGGAGTACACCGGGGGGGGGGGGTTGAAGTCAAACTGCTGCACCAGCAGCACCGAAGTGACCTCTGTGAGGCTCAAGCCAAATCACTGTGTTAACGGCACTGGTGAACTTTTGGGGGGCCAAGCCTGGACAATAGGTATGGAGGTCCCAGGCTGCTGAGATGACAAGACCCCCCTCCTCTTTGCATGCAGGTGAAGTCCCTAACTCACCGAGGGCTTGAGACCCATCTGCTACCCTCACCTGGTTTACCTGGGCAGTCGAAGCCATTTCCCAGGATTTGGCTACTGTTGCCTGCTGACAGTTTCTAGGAGCCACAGGTGAGAGCTGAGTGCAGGGTGGGAACCAAAGGTGGGCAAACAACCTCAGAAAGAGCACAATGTGTCCCCCACCAGAGGTACAACCCCTACCCTTGCACCGCATACACCCCACCAAGTATGTACAGACTTGTTTTCAGATTATTTCAGCAAGTGGTCTTAAATCACCTGTAATGTTGTTGTTGTTCAGTCGTTCAGTCGTGTCCGACTCTTTGTGACCCCATGGACCAGAGCACGCCAGGCACGCCTATCCTTCACCGCCTCTCGCAGTTTGGCCAAACTCATATTAGTAGCTTCGAGAACACTGTCCAACCATCTCATCCTCTGTCGTCCCCTTCTCCTTGTGCCCTCCATCTTTCCCAACATCAGGGTCTTTTCCAGGGAGTCTTCTCTTCTCATGAGGTGGCCAAAGTACTGGAGCCTCAACTTCAGGATCTGTCCTTCTAGTGAGCACTCAGGGCTGATTTCTTTGAGAATGGATAGGTTTGATCTTCTTGCAGTCCATGGGACTCTCAAGAGTCTCCTCCAGCACCATAATTCAAAAGCATCAATTCTTTGGCGATCAGCCTTCTCACCTGTAATAGGGAACGCTAAAAAAGAAAAAAACACTCTTTAGAATTATTAGTCAATCTGACCTGGGGTTGAGGAGACCTTTCTGACCCCAAGTAGTGGGCCAGGCAGGAGGATGTCAATAGCCAGCTCAGGTGCATAAGTGGGCCCAATTTAAATGGTGATAAACCCCAATGAGTTAAAGCAAGGACTTTGGTCTGAATTTGAGTCTCACCCACCATTTCCCACTTTCTCACTCTCTTCCCCTACCCTGATTTGATCCCCCAGCCTGCCTTGCCCTTGGGGACCCACTCCCAGGCACCAGAGCCAGTGCATTAAGCTGCTTTGGCCTTCCACCAAAGACCTGCTCTCCGTCTTAACAAGCAGCTAATGGCTCCATTAGAAGCCGGGCCTGGAGTTCACATCGTCCTTCCCAGCACCTGCTGGAACTGCTCAGGGCCTGAGTAATGACCTAAATGGGGAAGAGAAGTTTGAGTCACTCCCCCGACCTCACCCCTTCCATCTCCCTTGGCCAGACACAGAGACGGCTGCATCGGTCAATATAGCAACGGTATACATCTCGGGTCTGACGTGGTAATTGGGCTGAGAGTGGCTGGTGGGTTGAGCTGGGAGGGATCTGTGGCTTGGAAATGAGAGGCCAGTGGAGAGACAGGCCTCAAGGGGAACAGGCCAGGGCACTGCAGCACCAAGAAGCAGGGACTAATGGAACACTCTTGCAGGCCCCATGGCCTCCTCCAGCACTGGAACAGCTACGCAGCATTCCCGGGAAGGGGTCCTGGTGTTCTGGGACTCACGGCTGCTCTCTTGTGAGCACCCAGTATAGCAGAGTAAAAGTAGTGCAGGCAGAGTTGAGGAGGTATCTGGGCATACCTACTTTATTTCTACTAATTACAGATTAAAGAACAAACACATATGAGAGGAGCAGCCTTCATACAGGCATCCTGTCTCGTCGCAAGACAGAGCAGAAAGGGAAAAAGTACAATAGTACCAGAGACGGAAGTCGCACAGACTGGCTTCCTTTCTCACAGAACAGAAAATAAACAAGAATCAGATGGTCCTTGCAATGGGAGGAGTGAAATGCTAACAGGGGCAACTCTGCCACTAGGCAGACACCTGGAGCACCTGCTCAGCAGCTGGAGATCAAAGGTGTTTTCACCTCCCCCAGCATGGCACTGCCCTTGATGCTACACAGAGACGGCTGCAGGCGGGCAGATAGTCCAACACTATGCCAATGGGGCAAGGAAGGGCCAGGCAAGAGGAACAGGACCCCAGTGAGAGAAAAGAGGTTGAGCAGTGATTCCTAAGATTAGGGGCCAGTGGTTGGAAGCAGATAGGGGCAGGGCAAGAGCAACAGAGCACAAGAACAGAGGAGGAAGCTATCAGCAGTTGCTAGCCACAATGGCTGTGTCCTTCCTCCAATGTCGGGGGCCTGCGCCCCTGAATGCCAGCTGCTGGGAATCACGGGTGGGGAGAGCCCTGTTGCGTTCAAGTCCTGCTTGCAGGCTTCGCAGAGGCATTTGGTTGGCCATTGTGAGAAGGGGATGTTGGACCATGATGTGCCCTTGCTCTGACCCAGCAGAGCTCTTCTTATGCTGGGTATTAGGGGCGAGAAAGATGCCACTGGAGAGGGACTGCCAACTGGGCTGGATGGACCCAGCACAAGGTCACCTCACAGCTGAAAATGGGGCCACTGCAACGGTGTACTTCTACCACCCCTGTCCTCACACCCAGTATCACTTTGCCAGGCCAACTGTCCACCTAGCTCAGTACTGCCAACACTGAATGGCAGCAGCAATCCAGGGTTTCGGGCAGTAGTCTCTGGCTGCCCTGCCTGGAAATGCTGAGGATTGAACCCGGGACCTTCTGCATGAAGGGCCTGTGCCTGCCACCGAGCAGTGGCCCTTCAGCCTAGATAGCTCAGTTGGTGCTGAGGTTGTAGGTTTGATCCCCGTATGGGACAGCTGCATATTCCTGCATTGCAGGGGGTTGGACTAGAATGATCCTCAGGGCTCCTGAGAGCCAGTGTGGTGTAGTGGTTAAGAGCGGTAGTCCCGTAATCTGGGGAACCGGGTTCGCGTCTCCGCTCCTCCACATGCAGCTGCTGGGTGACCTTGGGCTAGTCACAGTTCTCTGAAGTCTCTCAGCCCCACTCACCTCACAGAGTGTTTGTTGTGGGGGAGGAAGGGAAAGGAGAATGTTAGCCGCTTTGAGACTCCTTTGGGTAGTGATAAAGCGGGATATCAAATCCAAACTCTTCTTCTTCTTCTTCTTCTTCTTCTTCTTCTTCTTCTTCTTCTTCTTCTTCTTCTTCTTCTTCCTTCCAACTCTACAGTTCTATGATTCACCTGTTCTGTCATGGCAAATTGCTGAAGGCCCACGTGCTCTGTCTGCTGGGTTGGCAACAGTGGGAAGCAGCCTTTGCCCCATAGCCATTAGCAGGAAAGGCCTTTTTGCAGCATGGAGAGAAATGTCATCACCTGCTCACTGCTGCAGATGAAGCCGCTGTTAAACACGCAGGAGGAAGTGTTGGCAATCCGAGGTGTAGGTTAGTCATTTACTCCGCAAGTAGTCTGCCTTCTGCACTGGCTTCTGGAGCACGGCTTGTTAAAAAAGCAGGCCTCACCGTTTCCTGTTTGTGGCTGCTTTACTAGTGCAGCAGAAGCGAAGGAAGTGCAAAATTCTATTAATTTTTTTAAAGTATTCTCCAAAAGCTAAAACAGGGCAGTGGTTTGCCAAGGACGAGCACCAGAAAACATGGCCCTGCTCCTGGGAAACAGAGGCATTTGGAAGTTGTCTCCTGCTTGCACAGTCCTGCCCTCATCTCTCTCAGTCGGGGCAGGGATGCCTTTTCCAGGCAGCTCCTGGAAGCTGCTTGTCCCTGCTGCAGGCATCACATTGCATTGGGGACTCAGCAAATGACTTGGCTTGGTGGCCTGAGTGAGAAGTTTTGGATTCTGATGTGGGCAAGATCAGAATACCAGCCAGAGCTGAGATGGACAGAACTTGCTGTTTTTTCCCAGAGATTGTTGCCTCGTGTGCTGGTCCCGGGAGTTGCCCGAGAGGCGAGGTCAAAGTCTGGTCTGTGGTCAAAGGTTCAGCATAGAGACAATCCGTAGTAGCTGAAGCTGGGTGCAGGGCAGGGAGTCAGGTGAAGTCAGGAACAGGTATGCAGGCAGGGAAAGAGGGCGGATCAGGAGCTCAGGCAGGAAAGCAAGGCAGGTCTCAAGCAGGAACTAGCAACCAACAATGTTGCTCTCGCAACCCGGGGCAGGGTCTGGTTGCCTTTTATCTAGAACGGGGTAACGGATGGCCCCGATCCCCTGGCGATTCATCCCCTCGCCTCGCCTGGAGGCGAGCACTCCTCCTGCGAGTACTCAGGTCTCTCCTTCTATCAGCCCTGAGTCTCTGCAGCTTGGGAGACGCCTGTGGGTTACAGGACCCAGGAGCCGCCTCAGCCCTAGCCAACAGTGGGCCAGCTGCTGGAGGTATCCCCTGCATCTGGAACCAAGGCAGACTCAGGCCCTAGACTCGGCTCAGCTGAGCCTTGTTGCAGGGGAGGTTGAGCAGACTGAGGCTCATCAGGACCAGACCCCAGACTTGGTTCAGCCGATGTCCCAGGCAGAGGGTCAGGTGCAGGCTGTGACTCCTCCGGCTCCAAGTCCGAGCCCGAGTCCCAGGCCATCGCACCTCGGGAAAGAAGGTTTTCACCCCCCACTGTATTTAAATTTTCCTTTGCTGGGTTGCTTGGGAGAAATATCTGGCCCTCTGGAGAATCAGCCCCCCCCCCCCATGTCTGTGCCTCTTTCCCTTCTGCTTTTCTCTCCTTCATTTCCATAGGTGCCTGGGCTGCATCTTATGCACACAACATTTCTCCTACACAAAAGACTAAGAGTCAGTGGGTACATTATGTATAGAGGAAGAGCGGGTAGGAATCTGGACTGTACCACTTCAGACTGCAGGCGGGGGGAGCCATGTGCTGCTGTTTCTATCATGGAAAAAGCTCAGTCTATGGGGAGTTTTCAATATGGGAAAAATTATCCATCTGATCAAATCACCTCAGAGCAGAGCAAGTGCAAGGTTTCCATTGCTTAGAAATCTAGTATCTCTTCATACAGTTTCCTGAGAACCAGGACATTCCTCCACAGCCACCATCCTTGTAGAGTTTTATATACATATAAGGGAATTACAATCTAGAAAGAATTGTTAACCATTTAATTTTTCTCATCAGCCCTCTCATCTATGAACACATTCTTCTTTTTAATAACATGATCTGTATTATAATGGGGTGTGGGTTGCTTTTTTAAATGTAAATGTCAATTTTGATTGTAAATTCTAAATTTTTTACTGATTTGTAAGAAATCTTGCAACGGATATATAAAAAGACATAAAATAAAAAGCTCCCTGCATGTAGTAAATTAGCATTTTAGAGCAAAATGGATTAGTGCTGCAGACATCTTTGCTTTATGGAAGATGGAGCAAGCTTGTTTTCTCCAGCTCTGGAGGGTAGGACTCGAACCAATGGCTTCAAGTTACGAGAATGGAAATTCTGACTAAACATCAGAAAAACTTTCTGACAGTAAGAGCTGTTTGACAGTAGAAACTTTCTGGGAAGGTGGTGGACTCTCCTTCCTTGGGGGTTTTTAAGCCAAGGTTGGCTGGCCATGCATGCTTTAAATTGAGATTCCTGCATCACAGGGGGTCAGACTAGATGACCCTCAGGGTCCCTTCCAGTTCTACAATTTTATGTAGAATAGGAGTGAAGAAATCTGTCAATTTCAATGGCCCTCTGTTTCTTATTTTTCAGCTTTAACTTGAGTTCACCCCATTTCCACATCAGTTTGCAATCTTGCTCCCCCCTCCCAAAAATGCCAACACAATAATTTGTAAGCATTTTTTTCAGTTAAAAATAAATTTTATTGAAATATTCTTAAAAATATAATCCAAAGTATAGTCACATAATCATACACACATTGATACATTGTTACAAATGAAATTAGGAAATTACAAAAAAACCAGAAAAACAGAAAAAAATTACAGAAGTGCAAAAGAGAAATCACAAAAAATACAAAAGCAAAAGTAGGCTACCCAACTTCATCACACTGCTCACATCCATTTACCCAAAATAGAAATAAGATATAAATAGAGGTAAAAATTACAAATTAAAAGACTTCCTACAGTTCTACTTCGTGTTCCTTTAATTTGTAAGCATTTTTGTGGTCACTTCTAATATACCTATTTTGGTTTCAAATTGTACGTGACACACACATTATTGCAAATGATTTCTTTTAAGGCAATGCATCATGGTGTGGCTGTTCCCTAATATATGCATTTGTTCAGAGAAGCGCAAATGTTGAAGGATAGCTGCATTCCGCTATCTATGACCTGTGAGAGGATTGTGGGGAAACACCAAAGCTCAGTGGTGCAGCAGTGCACACTTTGGAGGCAGAAGGTTCCTGGTTCAGTCCACGCCTGACTGTTACTTTTAACCAGAGGACCGGCTGCGCTGTGCTGGTCTGCTGTAGCAAAATGCTATTGGGGGGGGGGGGAGACTTTGAGGAACGAATCCAGGCCCCACTGAGCAGAGTGAGCAGGAGGGCCTCTCGACGCAGCAGAAGTGGCTTGCTGCATTGTGAAGCAAGTGAGGTAATACAGAGTCTAAAATTGCCTTACTGCACCACAGGTATTGAAGGCTAGGCTAGCAAATTGATTATGGCATCATAATCTGGTCCATCTGCAACTGGTGAAAGTGTTCTCTGGTCCATGAAAGCTTTTGCTGTAAAGTAGCCTCAAAGGTGGTGGCGAGGGTGGTTGTTTTTGTTGTTTCTAGTTAAGAGCCATCAGGTAACAGAGCTGGGGGAAAGGCCTTTTCCTGGGAACCCTGGGGAGCTCCTGCTGCCAACAGCGCAGGAAGTGTGCAGCTTGATGGCCTAACTACATATAACTCAGCTGTATATGGCGATGGTGTGTCAGCACTGCCGTCAGGGCCGGGCTACACTTGAAACAAGGAGACGAAATCCCTGCTCAGCTATGGCGCTCCCATCGGGCAAGTCACCCTCACCTACCTTGTGGGGTTGTTGTTGCTGCTTTGGAACTAGCTGGGGGTGCAGAGAGAGAGAGAGAGAGAGAGAGAGAGAGAGAGAGAGAGAGAGAGGCAGTCTCATTAATATTTCACAGGCAGCATCACTGCAGTTTCCACTCACTGCTCCAGTCCTGGCACTAGATGGGGAGGGAGGGAGAGAGAGAGAGGGAGAGGGAGCAGAACAATCAGAAGCCCCCAAAATCCTGCAAATTTTGGAACACGGCAAAGAGAATGCAGGGCTAGGAGCCTATGGGATTTCAGTGGACTAGAGCAGTGGTGATGTACACCATTGCGCCTGAGCATCACCTCTTGCTCTGGGAAGGAAAAGATTATTTCCGCTTCCTTTATGGCCGGGATGGAGAACCTGAGGGCCCCCAGATGATGCTGAACTACAATTTCCATCACCCTGACTGTAGGCCATTGCTGGCTGGGGCTGATGGATAGCTCAGTTGGTTATAGCATGGTGCTGATAATGCCAAGGTTGCAGGTTCTATCCTTGTATGGGACAACTGCATATTCCTGAGGGTCCCTTCCAGCTGTATAATTCTATTATCACCAGCTGACTGAACCTGGGTTTTAGAAGTTCATTCTACTTGGAGGTCTGTTCATCCCATTAATTCATACCCTCCAACGTTTCTTCGATAAAAATAGGGACGCCCTATTTTTTTAAAATTATCAGTATTACACCTCACTCCTCTGTGTTGCCCCAGCCACGCTGGGTGGCTTCCAAAATATATAAAAACAGAATAAAACATTAAGCATTAAAAACTTCCCTATACAGGGCTGCCTTCAGATGTCTTCTAAAGATTGTTTAGCTACTTATCTCCTTGGCTCTGGGGTCGTATAGCTCCATACCCTCCAACATTTCTTCAATGAAAACAGGGACATCCTAAGGAAAAGTGGGACATTCCAGGGAACAAATCAGAAACCAGGACGGCTCCTGTAAATCCGGGACTGTCCCTGGAAAATAGGGGCACTTGGAGGGTCTGATTAATTATATTGGGGGGATTCAGTGTCGCGCTATGACAAACATTCCTCCTGGGCAAGCATTGGAGCCTGACAGACACCCTTCTTCTCCTTTCCCTGTGCACAGTTCTTAGGGTTCTCCTGACCCCTCCCAAGTCAGTTTTTTTTCTCTCCTTCAGAAATTTAATATGTGGAACAAGCTAGTGCCTTCATCATAATATGCCCCCCCTTTATTTGCTTATTTTGCCCTGGCCTGCATGTATTTCTGTACAGTACGGCAGGGGCGTGAAAGGCCATCTCTTTAAGCTCTAGGTAGCAAAGCACAGACAGATTTACAAGTTTGTGTGCGTGCCATGAAGCCAAAACAGTGTCATCAACAGGCAAGGAGGGTTTGCTGCTGAAGTATCTTTAGAAAAGGAAATATAAACCCTATATGACCCAACATGGACTGGGCATGCTCAGTGCCCACAGAATGCTGACTGTTGTGGGGGCCAGGAAAGAGGGAGATGGAATGGAATAGACCCTGAAGTATGGACACATGCAATGGTATAGCTTGGAAGGGGAGCTTGGCTGACTGGCTCACTGGAATGTGGAACAGGAGTACTCCGCAGCAAGGCAACATTTTGTTTTTCTAAACCACCGCCATCAAAACGAGTCTTGTGTCTCATGGGGGTGGGGGACAAACCAATTCTCTGACTGAAGCACAGGGGCAGAGTTAATGTTATTTCTACTGCTAACTTCCCTGCCGCACTCCCCATTTTGTTTGATGGCCAACTTGCTTGTTCTCCTGGGAAAGGAGATGCTGTTCATTCATTCTCTTTCACTCTCACAAGGTGTTTGGCTAATAATAGCATGGTTCAAGATGAAAAGCACCTCAGTCAAAGTTGGCTTTGTCGCCGTCAGGCAAAGGTCAGCTGTGTCATCTTCTCTCTCAGCATCTCACTTTGTCTTAGCTGTAAAGGAAACAGAGGAGCCCAGGGCTACCGAACTGCAGGGCCTGGGAAACTCAACTGGGTCATTTGAATCCAGAAAAACCACGAGAAACAGCTTCCCTTACAGACAGCTTTCCATCAAGTGCCCCCCCTCCCACGCGCACATGATGATGGTGCTCTGAAATCTGCAAAAGATCAGACAACTGTAGAGAGATTACTCACAGATACATGTCACATTCTTCTGACTTTAATTTTCTTAATGCAAAGCGGCCTCTGAGGCTGCAGTCTTGAGGAGTGACAGGTCAGAAGCTGTAAGAGGAGTACTTAACCTGCTGTGTGTTTTTCCTCTTGAATTTTCCACCCTCTCCTGTTGTTTTTCTCCACCTGGGGCTGCCTTATGGTTGCTTTTTAAAACAGAGAAAAATATTACACCCTTGGAGCCTTAATGGGACAGACCACTTGCCAGCTTCAGACAGCTGGAATAGAGAGGATCTTGGTGGTGGCTGTTCTCTGTTTGAGATACTCCTTCCCACTGCAGATTCAGTCCAGCCTTGATCAAATTTCATGGGAATGGTAAAGCCTGCTGGTTTGGGCTGCCTGAGACTCAGAGTGGGTTTAAGGAAATTAGGTTCAAGGTTAATCTGATCTCTGTGTGGGGCTCTGTGAGCCATCAGGAGAGGCACAAAGGGGCATGGATGGATGGACCTCTCAGCAGCTTTTGACACTATTGGTGTTCTGGAACCCCTCAGGTAGAAGTTGGAAGGACTGTATTACAGTGGTTCCATTCCTCCATGCAGGATCACTACCAGAAAGCAGCACTAAGAGAACATTGCTCAGTTCCTTGGCTTTGGGGGCTGTGGGTTTCCCACAAAGGTCCATTCTGTCTCCTATGATATTTAATATCCATATGAAAATGTTGGGAACTCTCATACTGGGACTCAGCTGCATTAGTACAGTAAATAAAAAGTGCTTAATATGTGTTACAACACTGTGACACCACATGGCACTGTGGAGTTCCATCTTTCACCGTGATTTCTCCCTTTGAGGTTTGCAATGCGTTTTTTTCTGAAACGCTTTTTTCGATGTGTCTAGATCCAGCCCTGGGCTATGGAGTACAGTGACATCGGTCTCTCTATTTCTCTGGAATCTGGAGAAGCTGTGAAGGTGTTGGACAGGTGTCTAGAGGCAGTGATGGATTGGATGGTAGCCATTAAATACTGAGTCTGACGGAAGTGCTGTTGGTCGGTGGTTCCCATGTCTAGGAATTAGGTGCACCACTTCTTCTGGGAGGGACTGCCTTCCTGCTGAAGGAACAGGTTCATGGTCTGGATTCCAACTTGTCACAGGAGTCAAAAGTGGCTTCTGTGGCTAGGAGGGCTTATGCCCAGCTTAAACTGGTTCACCAGCTATGGCCATTCCTCTTTTGGGATAGAGTGGTCTCAGTAGTCCATGCCCTGGTGACTTCCTCCCATGCACTGCATGTGGGGCTGCCCTTCTAGACGGTCAGAATGTGAATGCTAGTAAGCCCTGTTGCCTGGTGGGACCCTGTGTCTGGAATGTACTACGTTGGCTGACAAGGAGCAACTGGGCCAAATTCAAGGTGCTAGCACTAGCATATATTAGGACCCAGTACCTAAAAGCAGGCCTCCCCCAATGTCAACCACCTCAAGCCTTCCTGGGGTGCCTTCACTAAGGGCTGCCTGGTTTGTGTTGACCTGTGACAGAGCCTTCTGAGTAGTGGTTCCAAGTTTGGGACCTTCCAAAGTGAGGTGTGTCTGCCACCCTCACTATTGTCAGGAGGAAAATTCAAATGTTCCTGTTTACCCAGGTATTGGTGACCAAAAGATGCTGTTCCTGGCAACTCTGAAGTAACTGGTTTACTTACAGTATAATATGAGGCTATAGTGTAGTATGTATTTTTGCAACTGAATATATATATATATATATATATATATATATATATATATATATATCCTTATAATGTTTTTTAAACTCTCTTCAAAATGCCTTTAACTGTTTTTCAGAATTTTTAACAAAGTTTGTTATTGCTGTGTCTGCTGCCCTGGGCTCCTTGGGGAGGAAGGGCAAGCTATAAATCGAAATAATCATGATCGTAATGTCTGGGAAGTGAGCATGCCTGCCACCAGCTTCCGTTCGCCAGCAGGGCATGGAATGAAAAGTCACCCCTTTGCCTGGCCAGGGACTTTGCCTTGCCAGACAGGAGAGACAAAGCTCTGCGCAGTCTTCCATCTCTTTTCCACCCCAGCAGGTCTCCTCTGCAACCCCGCAGCCTCCCTGTGCTGCGGAAAGACTCGTCAGCCGGCAGTTTCCCTGAGTCAATATCTGTTCCTACCTACTGGGCTGCTCCAATTGTCATAGGAAGCCAGATGTCCCACTTTGGGGAACACCCTTCTGCAAATATAGAGATATGGGGTGGCGGGTGGGGTGGGGGAGGGAGAGGCTGAGTGGCACCAGCACAGGAATCTTCTGCATGCCCTATTTATTTCAAGCGCTGGAGGGCGGGGGAAGCTGCAGGAGAAACGTCCAGTCCTTTATGCTCTGAGTGCCTTCTCCAAGTGAATTCCTGCTCTGTTTTATGTTCTCACCTTGCCAGGATTGTCTCAGGGATGCTGAGACATTATTCAGCATGATGCAGAGTTGCTTGTTCCGGACCCCCACCCCTGTTACCTGAATTGCGCTTGTTTATGAGACCAAGGTCACCCATGACAATATATATCATTATGGAAAAACTGTCAAAAGACATGTTCAGAGATTTCTTGAACACTTGCTAATATATATCTGGTTGTGATAACCATTTGCATAAAAACCCTTAAATTATCTACTGAGAAATCCAGATCTGATGTGAATGAGTCATGTAAATAAAATAAAGCACAACAGCAGTGCACTCTCTTGATTTCCCCAAGTTAATCCGATTGGACAGTGTACTTTGGGATGGGGCATCTTTGGCAGGAAACAACATTGTCCCGGGGTTATTTTCATCTCTCCCCCAGCCCACGGACTTTAGGAAGAAAGGCAAGAGGCAACAAACACAGAGACTCAAATGGGCAGAGATGGGAGGCCACAGTGAGTGGCTGTGGCCCTGGTGGTGGAGCAGCAATGCTTACTTGAACCAGAGCTTGCCACATCTCAGCTCCAGAACCTATTTCAAATGATAAGGCTCGGTAAAGTTGCCACCTGTATTTCTTGCAGAGATTTTGTGGCCCTCCAGATGTTGCTGAACTACAGCTATCAGCCCAGCCAGCATGGCCAATGGCCACTGAGGATGGGAGTTGTAGTTCAGCTACAGGTCAGGCACCCCTGTTTAATGGGTAGAAATCCCATAGGTGAAGCTTTCCCCATGCATCCTTGATCCTTGGCCATCCTGGCTTAGGCCGATGGGAGTTGGAACTGAATAATATCTAGATAGCCACATGTTCCTAATCTCTGAGCAGTGTTGGACTAGGACTAGATTCATAGAATCATAGAGTTGGAAGAGACCACAAGGGCCATCCAGTCCAACCCCCTGCCAAGCAGGAAACACCATCAAAGCATTCCTGACAGATGGCTGTCAAGCCTCTGCTTAAAGACCTCCAAAGAAGGTGACTCCACCACACTCCTTGGCAGCAAATTCCACTGCCGAACAGCTCTCACTGTCAGGAAGTTCTTCCTAATGTTTAGGTGGAATCTTCTTTCTTGTAGTTTG
This sequence comes from Lacerta agilis, assembly GCF_009819535.1. NCBI lineage: Eukaryota > Metazoa > Chordata > Lepidosauria > Squamata > Lacertidae > Lacerta > Lacerta agilis. Next base: position 37,085,356 of record NC_046327.1, on the reverse strand, counting down.
AATCCATTGCCCCGTGTCTGCTTCTCTGGAGCAGCAGAAAACAACCTTTCTCCCTCCTCTATATGACATCCTTTTATATATTTGAACATGGCTATCATATCACCCCTTAACCTTCTCTTCTCCAGGCTAAACATACCCAGCTCCCTAAGCTGTTCCTCATAAGGCATCGTTTCCAGGCCTTGGACCATTTTGGTTGCCCATTTTGGTTGCCCTCGGATCTTCCCTCGGCTACAAAGCTCACTGGGTGACCATGTGCCAGTGACTTAAGTCTCAGCCTAACATAAGGTAAGGTAAAGGACCCTGGGATGGTTAAGTACAGTCAAAGGCGACTATGGGCCATCCCACTATACAGGATTGTTGAGAGGATCAGTAGGCAGGAACCATGTCTGCTCACCTGATCTCCATGGAGGAAAAGTTGGGATTTAAATTCAGTAAATCAACTCCCCTCCCCTTGCTTTGTTGCAGGGCTGCCTTGGCTGAGCTATCCCTGACATGGTTGCATCCTTCCTGGTCAGAGTCGTAGTGACATTCCAGCATGACAGCATCCAAGCTGTGCCTGTTTGGAAACTTGTGCTAGCTAGTCTTTTAATTCAGAAAAGCAATATTCTAGAGAATAACGCCCCCCCCTCGCATTCACACACCCTTGGGAGTCCTCCATCCACTGCTTGGTTCTTGAGGTTTCCCCCCCTTTGCATAATTATTTTTACAAGCTTCTGAGAAGGTGGCCAAGGAAATAGAGCTCATAGGAACAGATGAGCGGAATTTCCAGCTGGCTGCAGTTAATTATAGCAAGAGCTCCCTGGGAGTACAGGGGTTGTGGAACAGGAGGCCCCAGCAGGAATGGAGCGCCAAGTGCCCTCACTGCCCTCATCTGAAGCCCATTTAGCCCACGGCCCTCCCAGGCCCTGCCTCAGAATATATGAGAGCCGTAAAGTGTGAAGTCAAATGTCAAAAAGTCAAAAGCCTCGGCCTGGAAGAAAGATTCCAAAAGAAATCTGCATTAGGGCAATTTCATCATCATCAGATTTTATTTGTCAGCCAAATACAGGTGTATAGCCAAAAACAAACAAACAAATACAGTCAGGTCTCAAAAAGCATACATTATAGCACCTATAATTAGAACACTATAAATACACATCACAGATATACACAATGTCTTTCCTAGATCAGCCGAAAGGCCACAAAACAACAGTGCAAACTGTACAGGACAATACTGTCCACAGATCTTGCAGCTCAGGTGAATGAGATTGGAAGAGGCACTTACATTTACACCAGGCCAGATGAGGGGTAGCCAGTGGGGTGCCCTCCAGGTATTGCCGGGCTACAACTTCCATCATCCCTGCTTAGTGGCCATTCTGACCGGGGCTGATCGAAGCTGTAGTTGAACAGCATCTGGCTGCCAAACAAGGTTGTTTGGTGCAGTGGTGGTAGAGGAGAGAAGGCATGTTGTATATTGTTGCTTGCTTGCTTGCTTGATTTCGTATGTTTAAATACTGCTAAATACCAGTAGTGTCTCTTAAGCAGTGTTACTTTTGGGGAGATTATATTATCTTTAACAACTATCACTTTCTGTCTTGGTATCTGCGTGCTTCTTCCAGAATGTAAACTAGATAAGGGGTCACTTGGAGACTTTTTATTGACTGAATAATAGGAATTGTTGTTGTTGTTAATACAAGAATCAAAGCAGCCATGTTGGTCCATAAGAAAACTTTCAAGATCTACAGTGTGTTATGCCTTTATTAGGACTGACTAAAACGTCACAAAATGCTGAGCATGCTTTTCAGATGATATGGCAAAAGCACTAGAAATCTGCAGCACTCTTCTTCTTTCCAAGGACACTATAAAGGGCTCCCCTGGAATTTCCTTCCAATGAGCACTGCTGGTGTTCTGTAGCCTAAAAGAAATAGAACAAGGGTCCCTGGAGGCAATTCTTGCTTTCCACTTGCAATCATTCGTTTGGGTTTTTTGCCTCCCACAAAAGTCTCTTATATGCGTAATGTAGTGATGTACATGGGGTTGTATTCTTGAGGCTGCATATCCTCACACACGTATATTTTTCACCCTACGTCAGGCTCAGCCACGGGATTTGTAGTCTCAAAGCATATGCAATTTTGTGATTCCCACGGAGGCATATTTTGCTGTAGATCATGTCATATTTGTGACTGGGCACTTCCAGACAACCTGTTTAATGAGCTTTCATCCTGATTTGTGTACAGGGAGATCAGGCAATGTTGGTTATTTAATGAACGTTCATTCTGATCTGTTTGCGAGAAGGTTAAATGCTGCTGCATCAAAGCCAGTCTTAGCTCACACTTTCCATCAAGTTTCTCTGTCACTTTCCAGATTGCAAAAAGTCCTGTGTTTGGGGGAATGGGGTCCACAGTCAGCTACAAGTGTATTTGTCATTATGTGATTGAATCCCACCTGAAAACAGTCTGGAAGAGCCATGGGTTATAATAATCTAAAAATCAAACCTGACAAATGCAGCAATATTAACAGTTAAAATAAACAGTTAAAATAAATAACAGAGACTAACAGAGTGTGTTTTATAAACAGTTCTCGGGGTTGGGGGGGGGAATCTATGCTTGACAGAATAGGCTAAAAGTCTGCAAATCACTGGTGGTCCAAAATCAATGATGGGACATACTTGACTTGCTGGCTGGCTTGCTTCAGCTTTTTCTCAATCTAGCCCCCCCCCCCCCTTCAGCCTTTCCTTTGAATCTGTTCCAGGCTGTTCACCATGGTTACCAAATAACTGTGTGAGCATCTTTCATTGGAATACCTACTTGCAAATCTGCCATTTTAGATTTCAGTTGTAAGCAAAGGTGAGATTTTAAAGGCAGCGGTGAGATTTTCAGCAAAGCTTAAAGGCCCTTTCTTGTATATATTCAAGAACAAATGGCAAATAATATTTTAACAGCGTGCAGTGTGTTAATATATACAGTAGATGCTGGGCAGATAAACAGGGAGATAGGTAGACAGCAATGTTATTTGTACATTGTTGTCAAACAGAGGGATATGTGTCTTTTGCATGCAGGGGGGTACGTGCCAAGGGTGCAGGCCCAGAGTGGGTGCAAAAATCACACCTCTCCAGAGTGGCTAGGAGTATGCTGCCTGCACACTTCCCGGACTGCTCCTTGCCAAGGGCACAAGGGATGGGGGTGGGGTACCAATACAGCTCCTTGCCAAGGGGGCCTAGGTATGCCTCTGTTTGCATGCATGCCTAGTGCATATGCCCATTTAATTGTTCCCATGCATCGGCATGTGCACAACTAGTGAGTTTCCAGAACTAGCAGCGCTCCAAAGAAATCAACTACATGTTGTTCTTAAACCTGCAGGAGTAATTTAAAAGCTTTGTGAATGCACACCTTCTTATTCACCAGGTGTAGCTGGTATTCAGAGCAAGCTAAGGAAGCTAAAGTATATCTCCACATTTGGCCGGCAGATGGTCATACCTGGCTGTGGTCTGAGAACAAAGGAAGCAACCACAGGGTGAACAGAGAGCTCACACAGATCCCAGCTCTGGCAACTTTTGCAGTCCGGAAGGTGCTGTGGGGATGTTGGCTGACCATTCTTTATTACTTACTAATGATCATTTTTCATCAGTGAAAGCTAACTGCAGGAGATGCGTTCCTGGTAACTAAGAATCTCTCTCCAGTTTCTGGATTGGAGTTTGTCTCTTTAGCGCTTGAGCTAGGTAGCAGGGATGGCAGAAAAATGTGGAGCCAATGTGCAGTTTGGCTCACAGAGAGAAACAGTGAGCTGGAAGGCCGCACCATGGGATTCGATTCTAGGCCATTCTCTGGGAATCTGAGGTAGTGTTAGTCATTGCCAGCTGCAGCAGTCAGTGCTGCTTTGCTCCATGGTAGAGTGCCATTCAAACATTTAACATCCTTCTTATCCTCCACCCCACCCAACCCATAATCTAAATTGGTAGACTTCTGGAAAAAAGTTTTTCTGCTTCTGACAGTTGACTGTGTTAACTAAAGCCGAGGATAAATGAGGGTGAGACATGAGCGTACCCTCCTGCCAAATTGCTCACAGGCCTTCCTCCTAGGGCATTATGCCCTTCCAACTACCCCTTCACCAGTTTAGGGATTGCAATGTCTTTCACTTAAACCATTCCTTACAGCAGAGTGGTTTAGCAATCATATGCTAATAATGAAAAGAAATAATCACACGATGCCCATGAGTGCAATTTAGTACTGTCCAATTTAAGCTATTGCAGTTTGAATAAGAACAGGAGTTAACTGGAATCCTTAAATAAACCTGGTGTTGTTACTGTATGAATGTGGTGCTTCTCCTCATCCCGGGGTCTGCAGAGGTTGCTGAACGATATACTGTATCTCATCAGCTTGGCCAGTCTGTCAAGGATGATGGGAGTTGAAGTCCAAGGACAGCTGGAGAGCACCATGTTTACTTTCTCTCCTGTAAGTTTTGTGGAAGAAACAGCCCTTTTTCATGGACAGTTGCCTAAGGGAGCTGGATGTGGTGTGGAAGGAAAAGGCATGGAAGCCAAGCTATGTCCCCATTCTGGAAACAGCTGCCTCATGATAGTTGAAGGATATACCTGCATCTGGACTTTTGTCACTTCAGACTGCAGGTCCTCACAATGGAGGGCTTTTTTCATACAAATACATTCCCTTCTTCCTGGCAGGTTAGTTAGAGGAGCCTTCCAACATGTGAGTTGTGGCACTTTAGCAAGAAAAAACATTAAGGGGGGAGGAGGACATGCCTTGTGGGGAGCGACTTCTCCCCCACGCTCCTCCTCTCTCAAATATCATGTAGATCGCGTTCAGAATTGGGGCTTCTGAGCTACACTGACACAAAACCGTTTGTTTCTAGAGACTCAGAGCCTGTTGCTCTCTGAGGGACTGGGCCCAGCACTTCCAGGCTGCGGCTGTGTGGATGGCCTCCTTGGCCCAGCCAAAGCAGCAGGGAAGTGGAAGGGCCAACAAGAAAGCCTTGCCTTTCTCCTCCTTGCGGGATGAGGAGAGGAAGCAAGGAGGAAAAAAAAGGAAAGAAGCAGGGGCGGGGGTGGGGGGCAGGGGGAGGGAGTGCAGAGGAAGTAGGGGAAGTATAAACTGCATCCTGTATTGAATCAATACAAGGACATAGCATTTTACATAGAAATAAGGGGCAATTCTGTATTATACAGGATGGGTGCCAACCCTAATTAAGGACCCACACTCTCACCTCTAGACTTCAGAAACAGGGGGAAGGCTGAGTGGTCACTCACACCTTGATGTGGATAGAAATCAGGTAGAAAGCAGTATAATGGATATATTTAGCCAAGATTGCCAGATTTAATTCTGAAAAGCCCCCGGCAGAAGCAGTGAATTCTGAGCCAGTGTGGAGTGGCGGATGGTAGTGAATCAGCTCTGAGGCCCCGATTCATGCATGTCCGCTCTCCCAGAAAGCTTGTTGGGTCCGCCTGAGCAGTCCCAACCTCTCCAATTCATCTGCTTCATAGGGTTGTTGTGTGGTTATAAAGGGGGAGAGGAGGCCATGGGAGCCACCATCCACGCTGCTGGATATAAATAGGGTAGCCGGTTGACCAGAAGGGGGTGAGGGAGAGAACAGCCTGGCCAATTCTTAATGCCATTAAGAGCCTGGGAAGCTGCCTTAGTCTAAGGGCTTTTCCACATTGTCCCACTCTTTTCCCTGGGGGAAACTGCTCTTTAGAAGAAGAAGAAGAAGAAGAAGAAGAAGAGTTTGGATTTGATATCCCACTTTATCACCACCCGAAGGAGTCTCAAAGCGGCTAACATTCTCCTTTCCCTTCCTCCCCCACAACAAACACTCTGTGAGGTGAGTGGGGCTGAGAGACTTCAGAGAAGTGTGACTAGCCCAAGGTCACCCAGCAGCTGCATGTGGAGGAGTGCAGACACGAACCCGGTTCCCCAGATTACGAGTCTGCCGCTCCTAACCACTACACCAAACTGGCTCTCAGATGGAGGAAACAGCGACAGAGGTGTATTGGGCTCCCTTGCGCCCTTGGCAAGGAGGTGTATCAGCGCCTCCAAAGCCAGGAGAGACCATGGAGCAGAAACTCAAAAAGTTTGCTTTTCATCACTTTTCACTCTCCGCCAGTGACTTCTTACGCAGCCATTGGGGTCAGGTCTGCTCTGCTTCTCCTCCTCCATTGGTCTGTCTGTCTGTCTGCCTCCCTCCCTCCCTTTTTCCTCCTCCTGCAACTCTTGCCCACTCTCTCCATCTTCTGGGTGCTCAGCTCACACCTCTAATAGCGCCCCTGACAGGGAGGGGCCCCCACAGGGCTGCCGTGACAGTGGCTGGATTCCTCCACTGAGGTGCCCAGAAGAGCTGGCCACACAATATTTATTTATCTATAACATTTTTGGACTGCTCTTTGGCCATAAGGTTCCTCAAGGTGATGCACAAGGCAGACATTGATCGGTATCAAATCTGTTCAAATTGCAATAGATTCATTTGCACGCACACCTGCGCATCAATACACACCTATGCAGATACCTACATACCTTTTGTTCTATAGAAAAATCCCACAGGCTGCAACCTAGCAAGAGCCATAGCTGAGTGGCAGGACATATCAGGTTGCATGCAAAAGGTCCCAGGACTGACCCCCAGCATCTCCAAGAAACACCCCCATTTATTTGCATGTTGCTTTCCCATTGTAGACCATGCTTAAGGTGGTTTACAACAGGGCGGGGGCAAATTACATGATTCACAATTACAAAATATGGCGACATTTAAATATTCAAATAATATGTTAATGAAAACATCTCATTGAGAATCATATAATAAAATCAAACAAATCTCCCACCATTCATAATAATTATTGAACATAATTCAAACAACAGCAAAAATAACACCCTAACAAAAGCATCTCAATACCCCTTTGCCCAATATTCTCTGAGACATTTTGGCACTTGAGGCAAATGGCAAAATGCCTCCACACACCCTGCTAGAGAAGAAGTGGGGAGTGAAGATCTACATCAGGAACAAGAGGGGAAATAAAGATCTGCATTGGGATCTGCTGCCCCTGTGGATCCTGTCGCCTGAGGCAGTTGCCTCACCTTGTCTCATGGGTGGGCCGGCCCTGCATCCTGAGCAGCATGCCTCCCCCCCCCACACACATTCTCACTGAAACCCCAGAGCAACCTTTGCCAACCAGACTACCCTAGAGAGCCCCTGCAAATCCCCTACAGGACCACACTTCAAAATGACCTTAACAGATTAGAGAACTGGGCCAAAGCAAGCAAGATGAATTTTAACAGGGAGAAATGCAAAGTACTACACTTGGGCAAAAAAAAATGAAAGGCACAAATACAGGATGGGTGACACCTGGCTTGAGAGCAGTATATGTGAAAAGGATCTAGGAGTCTTGGTAGAACATAAACTTGACATGAGTCAACAGTGTGATGCAGCAGCTAAAAAAGCCAATGCAATTCTGGGCTGCATCAATAGGAGTATAGCATCTAGATCAAGGGAAGTAATAGTACGACCTCACCTGGAATACTGTGTCCAGTTCTGGGCACCACAGTTCAAGAAGGATACTGACAAGCTGGAACAAGTCCAGAGGAGGGCAACCAAAATGGTCAAAGGCCTGGAAACGATGCCTTATGAGGAATGGCTTAGGGAGCTGGGTATGTTTAGCCCGGAGAAGAGAAGGTTGAGGGGTGATATGATAGCCATGTTCAAATATATAAAAGGATGTCATATGGAGGAGGGAGAAAGGTTGTTTTCTGCTGCTCCAGAGAAGCGGACACGGGGCAATGGATTTAAACTACAAGAAAGAAGATTCCACCTAAACATTAGGAAGAACTTCCTGACAGTAAGAGATGTTGGACAGTGGAATTTGCTGCCAAGGAGTGTGGTGGAGTCTCCTTCTTTGGAGGTCTTTAAGCGGAGGCTTGACAGCCATCTGTCAGGAATGCTTTGATGGTGTTTCCTGCTTGGCAGAGGGTTGGACTGGATGGCCCTTGTGGTCTCTTCCAACTCTATGATTCTATGATTCTATGAAATCCCTGTAGAACAATTCACCTGAATATGGGGTTGGGAAAATTTGAATGCTTAAAATAGTTGTTTTAACGGTTTTTACTGATAATTCCAATTTTTGTTTTTCTTGTTATAAAGTGCTTTGAGGGTTAGGTGGGTTTTTTACAGTCAAGTGGTATATAAATTTTATGAAATAAAATAAATAATATTTCACTAGTCGCATGTTCAAACCATTTATAATCCTTGCTGCTAACACAAATAATCTCAAATTTGCTTGTTTGCTCCTTAAATTATTTGACCAAAACAGATGCGATAGTCCAGCTAAGCCCTAAATGGTGCTCAAATTTCCTTGTAGTTTACATATGATATTCCACAGCAGCTCCTAAGTAAGCCAAGATAACTGTCGCTCATTTTGTTTTTATTTCTCGTATGTAATGGTTTGAATGTGCTCAGTTTAATTTTATTGCTTCCAGCCTGGTACTCATATAAAGCAAAATCATTTTAAGATTTAAAATCACGTCCTCTGAAGTAGTTGCAACTAACTGCATTTATATGTTTTAATTATCTGAAAGAACAGATGAGTTTCCTTCACTCAAGTTATTACGAAAGGGTGCCCGTTCTAGTGGAATGCTGCCTGTTACCTCCACTCAGCAAGTTGCAGAGATTATTGATCTATTGGTTCCAAGGAAAGAGATGAGGAAAGAGATTTGTTTTGCTGGACAAACTTCTTTTGGTGTATGTGTGTGAAAGTTGGTCCAATAAAAGGTGTCAGGTTACCCGTTCTGTGTCTCTGCAGTTTGACACTGAGCCGTGTCGTGCTGGATTCACTTTAGGGATGTGCCTTCTTTTTTTTTTTTAGAATATCTCTTTATTGATTAAAATCGTTACAAATAAAACTTCAACAAACAATATCAAACAATATCTAACCCATATACATACCTTTCATATATACAGCAAACATCTTACATGCATACATTTATTCTCACATACCTTACACATCTTCTTTCATCACTTAAAATCATTCACTCTCAACACTTCCAATTATCCTCTTTGCATTTCTTGACATATTTTCTTTAACATAACGTACAGTTGTTTTTCCCTTTTATTTCTCATATTCATATCTCAAATTTTCCCATTTGCTTACTAAGGTTCAATCTAAATCTGCTTCCAGGATTCCATTCAAGCCAGGGATGTGCCTTCTAATCTGCCTTACTGCTGCTGATAATAATGATAATAGGAACTAATGATTACCACTAGTAAAACTTTTAATAGTTTGTTATTATTTCATAGCAATTTTTGAGTTTTCAAAATACGTCACGTCATTTTTCAAAGTGAAAACAACAGTTACAAAGATGGCTAAATGCTTCTTCACACAATGCTTAGTTTGTCCTGAGGAACTGAGGCCCACATGGCATTGTGATGGTTTTAAAGCAGATTTGGTAAACAAATAGAAGATAGGTTTATGAATGGTATTCAGAGATAGTATGCCTCTGAATACCAGGGAGCAGAGACTAATAACAGGGAAGGGGTCCAATTTGAGAACCTTGCCTTGCTGGAGAGCCAGCCTGTCATCTCTGTGTGGTCCCTGTCAATAGACAACAGGGCTAACTAGGCCACTGGTCTGACTACGTATGGTCATTTTCACGAGTGTAAGAATGATCCTTGGTGACGGCAAAGAGTTTTCTCTTAAGCAGAAAAGCAGGAGCTCATGTGAAACAGAAATCTAGGCTGGATATCCTAGCTGCAGACATGGTTAGGAAATAGCAGCCTCTTTCTGTGCTGGGATAAGGGAGAATTTTAAGTGAACTGAGCCCATTTGCACATGGTGGACGGGAACCTATTTGCCTTTCACATTTTGCACTTCTCTGAATTTTGTGATATACAATTCCCATCTCAAATAATGGACCAAAATGCATTTAAAAAGATACACAATTAGCATAAAACACATTTAGAAATTCAAATATTGACACGAATTACACATTTCAATACCTGCTTTGTGGTAAAATTAAAATATGTGTTAAACATGTACTGAAATTGGTTTTTAAAACCACACAGGTTTAATACCAACAACAATCCACTACACAGAATGGCAGAGCAGATGAAATGTTAATAACAACAGCAGCACTTGTTGCCTTTAAGACTGTAGGATGGGGTGGGGATCCTGTGGCCCTCCGGATGCTGCTGGACTCAAACTCCCATCAGCCTCAGCCAGTGGGGATTATGGCAATTGTAGTCCTGCAACATCTGGAGAGCCAAACGTTCCCCATCCTTGCTGTGTAGAATATTTCCTTCTGTCTGCTGTAATCCTGTCTGAATTAACATATTTTTAAAGCCTGGGTACACAGATACATCTTAAATGAGAACAAACAAAGGCAGAGTCAGCAACAACTGTACCTCAGTGCGTGACATGAACAGGGCATCACCACAGAGAAGGCCCCTCCCCACACCACAGTATAAAGATCTGGGCAGTCTAGTACTGGGAGGGGCGCTACTTTCGCTATCTACTGTAGGTCCCAAATCATTCAGGGCTTTAAAAGTCATCACTAACACCATGAATTTGGCCTAGAAGTGTATAGGTAACCAGTACAAGTATTCCAGAATGATTCCAGCTGCCAGAGCTGGTTAGCAATCTGGCAGCCGCCTACTGCACCACCAGTTGAAGTTTCAAGGATTTCCTGGCACTAGTGCAGCAGCAAAAATGTAGTTGTTTGTAAATGGATGCGAAAAATTCAGAATTATTCAGGTGTGGCTGTTTTCAAGAGGATGCTTTGCTAATGTTATATGGGATTGAATCCTAAAGCAATTGGGCACTCAGTGAACAGAAGTCAGAGACAGGTGGGTAGCCGTGTTGGTCTGCCATAGTCAAAACAAAATCGAAAATTCTTTCTAGTAGCACCTTAGAGACCAACTGAGTTTGTTCCTGGTATGAGCTTTCGTGTGCATGCACACTTCTTCAGATACAGAAGTCAGAGAGCATCTCTATTTATTGTACCTTTAGGGGGCACTTTAGGATTTAATGTTTGTCCTTGTAACAGATTCAGGTCTTAAAAGTCCACATTCCCTGTATCCCTCATTGCTCCCAGCTGCCTACTGCACATTCTTTATTTAGTTCAGCCTTGTAAATAGGTTTGCAAAAAGTTACTAGTCCATTCATACCTTCAGTTGATACTGGTATACTGTATTTTATTTTAGGCACTTATGGCCCAGCTTTCATTAGGGACTGAAAGATAGCCACAAAAGTGGGGAAGCTCTCCTCAACTCTCTTCCTAGTTACATAAGTTCCCCTACTTTTGGAATAGGGAACATGGAATTTTTATTCGTTCCTCCAAGGAATTCAGGGCAGCTGGATCACAATTTCCTCCATTTTATTCCCAGCTGTTTGGCAGAGTACAGCAGCTGCCTTAGGCAGCAGAGTCTGGGTGCCATGAAAAACTAGCCAACGTTACTTTTTCATTTATTGCTCTATTTTTACTCCCATGGAATGATTGGCACTTACGGGACTTTCTGCTATGGGTGCCAAAATAACTTGGCCAGTCTAGGGTACTATACACCTGGACTTGGGGAGTAGGTGCTGTTTGCTGTTCTGCCCCAGGTAGAAAAATGTGTTGGGCTCGCTCTGGTCCTCTTAACAATCCTTTGGGGCTGGGTAGATGGAGAAGATAATGACTGATCCAAAGTCGCTGAGTGAGATTCCTGCTTAAGATTTGAAAACAATTTCCCCCAGTACTAAATTCAGCACCCTGTTCTTTAAACTACCTTGGCAGGCTACCGCCTGGAATATTGTTCCTCATCAGTTGTTTAGGCTATAAAAAGGTATCTTTGAATTCCATTATCAATGGTAGTTGAGCCCATCTAAAATATGCTAGAAATTGCTACATAGCTTTTGAGGTTTTAATGAGGGAAAAGACTGTTTCATTAGTATTTGTTGACAGTATTAAAGATGTATTATTGAAAGAATTTCTTAGGTATTAATACAGAAATGTCCAGTTATTTAATCCCTTTATATCTACTGGTAGTATTTTGGGAGCTCAGCAGCTGAAATGTGTATCACCCACTCTCAGAATAAAAATATGCAGTTTATAATATAATTGGGTTCTTAAAAAACCTGAGCAATAACAAATACAAAACAATTAACAAAATGATGTACGTGTAATGGTAAGGTAGATGACTTTATGCTAAATTCATTAAAAACTGATCACTGTGTATGCTTTTTGTTGGGATGGTAAATCTGTGGTCCTCCAGATGTTGTTGGACTCCAACTCCCATCATCCCTAGCCAACATGGCCAATGGTCAGGGATTATGGGAACTGTAGTCCAGTGCAGGTCTAGAGGCTCCCAATTTAAGCATCTTTTGATACCTGGTTGATTAGTTACTGAGCCTTGGCTCACTACTAGGGTATGAGGAGATCTGCATACATGCCAATGAGCAATTGCTGTTTTTCTATCTCTGGCAGAAACTGCAACACTAGGGGAGAAGCCTTGTATGGTTTCTTAGCAACGGCAGGATGCACTCCCACCCATTTGGGGCTGATCTGGAAGTGGTTAAGGAGCATGTCATCCAGTTACTAGGCAGCTGCAAAGGACTTTGTTTAAAGATTCGAATTCCCATTCAGTCAACTCCACCAACCAGAAGCAAGAGAAGGGAGGAGATCCAAGTGCAAGCATGACCAGGGCTGTGTGTGCTAAAATAAGCAAAATTCTGCATTCAGGTAACCCCAGTTCTGTGCCAAGAAAAGATGATATCTGCAATCTGTGTAAATTAAGCACCTTTACATGGTTTCTTTTATTTTGTGTCATTTGTACATTTACGTCTGGAAGTGACGGGGAAGAGTGATAGCAACCTGTGTGGTGGGACAGGACTACAGAACAGCCACCCCATCACCAGCATCGGTGCAGCTTCGCTGAATGGGGCTCTGGTGGAGCAGCATTGTGGTGAGGTCTGGGCTGTGCAGATGCACCGGCGGAGCCAAACCAGCACCCCTGTCAGTGCACCCACACAGCTGCAACCTCACGGGCCCCCCGCCCCCGCCCTGCCCATGTGAACTGCAATAATGCTGGTGGCAGGAGGGTGCCCCTCCCCACCACACTGGCTGCTACTGGGAAGGAGCAAAGAGATATGCAAAGGAGACTGACGCTCCACCCACTGACCACTAAAGAGCTCTATCAGCCACTCCAATTGGCATCCAGTTGCCAGCTCTGCACAGTTCCTCTCATTACGCAGAATAGCAGTGTTCCTACAGCCCTGGCCATGGCTTTGGAATCTGTCCCCTGAATGAGGCCTCCTTCAGACACTCATCCAGTCATGCAGGCAACCCATGCGACTGGTCTTGCCCAAGTGGTTCCTGGTGTTTGCACACATAGCACACCTGCAAACACCTTAAGGAATGAGCTCCCATATGCCTGGCTGAGTATGTGAAGACAGCTCAGTTTCCACGAATTTTGCGAAATAGGAAGGGATTAGGTTTACCCCAGCTTATGTATTGGATCAAAGTAATTGCTATATATTTTTGTAAATTTGAGTGTTTGGGCATACCATGTGGGGGTTTTCACTTCCCCCCCACCTTGAACAGTGGTAATTCCCTCCTGTCCAATGTCACAAGCCACTTTTGCAATTCCCTTCGGTTTTTAAGCAGTTTGCTTTGTGGCATTCTGCTGATGGCAATGCTTGTTCAACAATCCCAAGCCCAAAGCCCTGTTGAGTGTGCATAATGCAACACCCAGTTACTTAACTTTTGGCTGATGATTACAATTACAAGAGCAGAGATAAGGTTGATTCTAGTGGGGACGGGGGGGCAGGTGGATGGGAACGTGTCTCTTCTGGGCAAGCACACAAATCTGAATCACTTGGCACAAGACATTCAGCAACATGCTTCCCTCAAGCACAATTCATTTTAGGAAGGATTGGTTTGTCTTATGGTCTTCAGAGCATTTTATAATTTTGCATGGTTACAGTGCCACAGTTGACTCCTCATCTCCTACAAAATGGAACGTCTTCATGCATCAGATCTTGCAGAACAGAAATTAACACATGCAGAGCATTCTAACAGATTATAGCTGAGTTCAGGGGGTTCTCCTTGCTAAAATGAGACAAGATTATGAAATGAGACAAGGTCATGAAAACAGGGCTAGGCAGTAATGATAGAACCAGTGGAGATGCCAGGTTTATGACCAGTGACAGATGAGATACAGTTTATAGAGTCAGCAGACTCAGGGGTAAACATTTCCTGGACTGTACCTTACAGGTGAGAAATGGCATGTTTGGATGCTGTCTTGGGGGGGGGGGAGGTGGGAACTCCCTGCACATACAAGAATTGAAGTGATTAAAGCGTTTAAGACAAAGACTTTTACCTTTTAACCAATGTATTAATAGGCAAGCAGTATATGTCCAAAACACCCCATATTTCAGAGGAATTTCAGGAGGAGATGAGCTGCGATTTCACTACTTGTCTGTGACATGTTACTATATTTACATAAGTAATAGTCACACAGAAGTTCCATTGTGGGAATACTAGTACAGTCACCATAAAATATTGTCTAAATTCCTCTGCATCAGCACCAAGCATAGCTTTGGGCTGAGTAGCCTGCTTCAGGACCCTGGACAGCTCTTCACCTTTCCAACAGTTTATTGTGCCATACTCATTCAGGATCTTGGAGGTGAAGTAAATAAAGTAAAATATATTAATAAATGCAGATTTGTTTTATTTTGCTATCACACCCTGTGAGCAGCATTGAATTGGGAGACCCCAGACAGTGTACACCTTGTGTGTAGCCTTAGACATTGGTGGTTTAATTGTTTGGTATCTCAAAGTTTTAATTTGGGGGTGTCAGTTACCCAGCTATTAAAATATGCCTTCATACATGCATTCAGCAAGCATTCATGCAGTATATTCCTTAATCAATATGTAACAATTAAAGTTTAACATTGTGCTTAACCTCTTAAAGCATGGGGGAGGGGGAGAGAACTGGAGACGTCCCATTGTATACAAACCTACAGCACGTATACAAACCTACAGACTCCCCATGAGGCTTGCTATCTGAGCTGGGGACAAAGTCATGTCCTGGACCCCAGCAGTTGTTCCCCATCCTGCTCTAATCCTCCCTCAGAATCAGGAATAAGCATGTGGTCCCCACCTGTTCATGGGGGAAGAACACTCTCTGGGGCCAGTTTGGTTTACATTTGAGGTCTGATGAGGGCAAGTTCATGCATTCAATGGAAATGAGTGATGATTTTATTGGAGCACGTCACTTCAGCTACAGGTGTGTGTTCATGTTTATGCGTGCCCTCAAAAAACACTCTGCATGCAGAGCAATAGCATATCAAGGAAAAGGTTTTAGAACAAAGAGTTTTGTAATATTTTTAGAAGTAATAGTATTATTTAATACTGCAAAGACTAACTTTTTCTGGCAGAAACCTTGTAGGTCACAGTTCAGTTCAGTGAAGTGAATGAAGTGAATCTTAAGTGAATGGGTTTATTATGAATGAAAATAGGAGTGTGTGTGTGTGTGTGTGTGTGTGTGTGTGTGTGTTTTACCAAGCAGAGCAAGAGATAACAGGCAAGTGTGTTACAGTGTAAAGGACCACAGAATTGACTCAAATGAATATAAGTTGTCATGAACATGGATGTGACCTACTGTCAACTACTGGTGATGAATTGACCTAGCAAGATCAGTGCATGAGAGAGAGAGAAAGTATCTCAGGTGTATTACAGGAAATGGGGAAAAAATATTAAAGGTGGCCATTCCTTCTATAAACAAGTAGTAGCTTTTGTTTATTAAACTGTTATTTGTATATTTACTTATCACATTTTTATCCCACCTTTCCTCCAAGGTGCTCAAAGTGGCATGCATGGTCCCCTTCCGCCCCATTTTATTCTCACAACAATTCTGTGATGTACTTCAGACTGAGAGACTGTGACTGGTCCAATGAGCTTCATGGTCATGGGGAGATTCGAACCTAGGACTCTACACTTTGGGATGTAGAGGGCCATACTGGAAACAAACAAACAAACAAACAAACAAACAAACAAACAGGGGATTAATAAATGCAGGTGTGGGGGAGAGAAACATTCAGGTTATGTTTGCGCAGATGTATGTATATGGCAAGGTTGTCTTTTTAATTTTCTGCTAACACCCATGTTGCCTTTCTGACAGGTTCTCTTTCTGCAGTGGGGAGACCTGTGGCGCCACACTCTGACAAGGACGTCTCCTCTGCCTCTTCCATGGCTTGGTCCCCTGGCTGGCCTCTATAACACTTTGTGGCCCCTCCATCTGGGGCTCTGTAGGATGAACAGAGGACACCACTGTGACTGAGCAGGTAAGCAGGGAAGCTGAGCAGGTTACCATCCAGGCCATGGGGGGTGGGAATCAAAGTTATTTCCTGGAGTTACTTCCTTTCATTCCAATGAATGGCTTTTCCTGTTCCCTCCCCACAGGTTTCTCCTTCTGTCTACCAGGCTGACCTAGCCCAAGGCAACTCTTCACCCCCCCCCCCCCGGCCCCTTTCCCCACACCTTTGCCCAGTGTAGCTCAGCTCAGCTGTAGCTTCACCTCCACCATGGGAGACATGGCCAACAGCTCAGTGGATTTCTACCCCAAAAGCCAACGGCAAGAGTTGAACCATGCGGGCGGTTTTGGCTGCACCCTGGCGGAGTTGCGCTCCCTCATGGAGCTGCGTGGGGCCGAGGCGATCCAGAAAGTCCAGGAGACCTACACCGATGTCAATGGGCTCTGCAGGAGACTCAAGACCTCCCCCACCGAAGGTACCAGGCTCTGGGTAGGGCTGGGTGGGCAGAATAGGCAGGCAGTCCCCACAGTCTCCCATGCTTAAGAACAGAAGGAGAGAGCCTGCTGGCTCAGGGAATCGAATCCAGTATCGTGTTCTCACAGTGGCCAACCAGATTCGTGTGGGAATCTGGCAAGGAAGGACCCAAGCACAAGAGCCCTCTTCCTTTCTGTGGTTTCCAGGAACTGGTATTCAGAAGCATTACTACCTCTGACATTTATGACATTTGTTCACACAACCCTTACACACCAGTCCAAAGCCGCTGCTACAATGAGAGCTTGAAAACTTCTGGCCCAATTTGGAATGTTTCAGCAGGCCACTTCCTTGAATTTTTGGCTATGTAGTTTTGTTTTATTTATTTATTGTTTTTAGCCCTTTTATCTAGGCTGCACACCCCCCATGCCTTTAAAGTGCACAATTTCTCCCAGTCCTGGGAACTGTAGTTTGTGAAGGGTGATGGGGGTTTGTAGGGATAAACTACAGTTATTGGACTACCCACATTTAGCTTTCTTTGCTTTGTGACTCATGCAGTTTACCCTTAAACCCCAGATCACAAAATGTCTGTTCTCTTACCTGTTAAGAAACCTGTATCTCCCCACCTGAATTGCCCCTGATCTGTAGAGCTGGGGTCACAACCTCAGAGCCTCCAGATCCTCCTGCTCTGTGAGAACAGGACCCAGGAGCCCTGGCTCTTAAACTTGCCAGTTTTTGAGGCTGCCAGCTTTTTAACATGCTCCTGCTTCTGACCCTTTAGTGGCAGCCCTGCAACAAACAAGCAGGTGGTGATATTTGCCTCCAGTGTCCTTTTAAAACTCCACTTGCTGATTTCTCATTATCATACTTGCATTAGAGGAATGGAAGGGCCCAGTCTGTCCCATCTCAACCTAATTTTACATGTTTTGAAAAGTGTTAAATGTGATTTTATTTTATTTTCGATCCTTTTGTGTTTGCCACTCTGGGCTCCTTTGGGTGAAAGAGAAGGATATAACTTTAGTTAATTTATTAATAACAATGGTGTTGTTGTTGTTGATGATGATGATTATACTTTTTATTATCACCAGCAAATCTTATTTTTATCCCAGAATTAATAGGAGCCAATGATCTTGGCTCCTAGAGCGCCATAGTCTAAAAGTGGGGGACGTGGGACGTTGTTGGAATCAGCTCCCTGCCCTCCTGGCATTTGTCCCTGCTGGCTGGGGCTGATGGGTCTTGGAATCCCAATAACAGGCAGGATTCTACTATGCTGTGTGCGTGGAATGAGGTCCACTTGCACCTTGGAGTGCAAAAAGCATGCATGGCGTGGGGAAAGTGGATTGAGAGAAGTTTTTTCTCCATCTCTCACAGTACTAGATCCCCGGGTCACCCAATGAAGCTGAACTATGAGAAATTTAAAGCAGGCAAAGAGGACTTCTGAACCATAGTTAAAACAACGAAATGTTCTGAGATTTGGTGATGGCCAGTGGTTCCGCTTTGAAATGAGATTAGACAGATACTTGGAAGACAAGGCCCTCTATGGTTCTTTATATTACCGCAGGGGCAGTCTGCCTCACTGGTGAACAGCAGCAGGAGAAAGCTATTGGCCTCATGTGCCTGGGCTTCCCATAGGCGTGCAGTTGGATACTTTGGTCTGATCCCTTCTTATGATGCTGAGATGCAGCTACTTCTCAGTTGTGGAACAAGACCAGCTGTTTATTACAGTCTGTTTTAGTTTTAGATTGACAGGCATATCTTCATGGCAATTTCTAGGTTCAATTATAGTGAATCGCTTTGGCATGATTATTACTATTATTGTTATTTATAATCTAACTGATGTTCATCTGTTTAGTCAATTTTGCTGCTGCATTTGCCACTCAGAAGCAAAATTGGCTGATGGATTGCTGTAGGCATAAATGCTGAAAATTGATTCGTGTTTGGCAGGCTTCCGATTCAGACTTTGGAAGTGTTGTTTCCTTCAGAGATAATAGGGTCAGGGCCAAGGTACTGCTAAAAAGCAAGCATTAGTCGTCCTCTGCAAGCACTTGGAAATAAGTCCAGTTGAACGCAATCTGAGGTCTGGTCTATGGAAATAAGGATGGGGTGAGGATGGATCAGTTGACCCATGAAAACATAGGAGCATAGGAAGTTGTCTTGCACTGAGTCAGACCATTGGTCCACCTTGCTCAGTATCAACCAGTCCTACCTGGAGATGTCAGGGATTGAACCTGGGACCTTCTGCATGCTAAACCAGGGCCCGTCCCCAGGCAGCAGAATGGTCCATACCCCCTTTAGCTTTTGAGCAGATGGGACTTTCTTCCTAGTAAATGTGTTTAGGATGTGTTAAGGGAGTGAAAGCAAAGGCTGAGCAAAGCTTCTGCAGTTTCACTCCCAGTATAAATGGATAGAAGTGGAGCTGTGCTAAATTTAGCTTCCAGCTTCTGCTTCCCTTGACACAGGAAGGGAACTGGGCTGGTTGTCCATCAAAGGTTAATACAGACAGGCGCTGATAGCCAACTGGGTTTGATTTGGTAGTCCATGAAAAGAAGGTGTCTCACCCCTCCTTCGGGCAGCTTGACCCAAAGCTTGCTATCCTTCTTTGATGGTTGCATAAACCAGTGTCTTTGCCTAGGCCACAGTTCATCAAAGTGAGAAAGTGAGCTCTGCCTTTCCTTTTTGATCCTCTGTGCCATTCAGCATTGACATTTAAAAGCTCTGGTGTCAGAAATGGATCCCCTCCTGCTTCATCATCCGTTCAGTTCTGACTTCCTGGCAAGGGAAAAGAGAAGGGGGTCTTGCAGCTCAGGGGCAGAGTATCTGCTGTGCATGCAGAAGGCTCCAGGTTCAATCCCCACCATCTCCAGGTAGGCCGGGGGGGGGGGCGGACCCCTGCCAGAAACTCTTGAGGGCTGCTGCCAGCCAGTGTAGACAATACTGACTAGGTGGACCAATGGCCTGACTCCATATAAAATGGAATTCTATGTTCCTAAGACTTGACAGTAAGTTTATGGTGAGAAAGTGGAAAAGAAACTCCACTCACAGAGCTTGCTTCAGTAAAACCATGGCACTCAAAGAACTAGCCAGGGCTCTCTGAGGATAGTGCAGACACTGATTCCTCCCTGATCCCATCTCATCCAGTTGCTTTGCAACAAGTTTTCAGACCCATATTCAAACTTCCCCTCTCCTGACCACTGTGACTTACACGGGCGACTATGTGGTTTGGTCAGTGGGTGTGATTCCAGAGGCAGAAGGGAAGATTTAGCTACCAATTCTGATCTGCAGAATTGGAACTTGGGCTGAGAAGGCTCTTATACCTGAGGACCCCCACATTGCTTTCCCCTCCTACCCCACCTTGGCATTGGAATCTCTGCTGTGATTCCAAATACTGCCTCCCACATCTAAAGGAACTAGACCTCCAGTTACCAGATGCTGGGGGGAAACAACAAAGAATTGCCCCAGACTCTGTCTTCTTCACTTGTGAGTTTTCCAGAGCAGTGTTCAAATTATGGGGGGGGGGGGGGACAGAGGCCAGTGCCCTACCTTTTCAGACAGCCACTTGGCTCCTGTCTGAGAAGATTAAGGGGCATGATTTGGCTAACAATGGGGGGGGGGGGAAATAATTCACAATTTCATTAAAAGCCCCCTTTCTCCCCACTACAGCCCATTTGAACACTCTCCGAGACGCATCCAGTTGCTGGATAGAGCACTAGACTAGACGGACCCAACATAGGCAGCTCTAACACTATTAGGACCTTTGGCATTTATGACTCATTCATTGGCTGTTTCTGTCTGGGTTGAAGATTTTCACAAAACCCGGGTCACTGAAAGGTGGAAGAAGGGACTAGTCAGAGGAGACATGGCCCAGCTGCATTGTTAAAGCTAAGTGGGTTGTGACTTAAATCACTCTGAGCAGATGCAAGTAAGATAGCAGATGAGTGGGTGGGTGGGTTAGTGTATGTCTGAATTAACAGCTATGTATGAATGCATGTGTGTCATTGTGTATGGGTGGGTACGGATTTGTGCTATCATTATTATTTTAATTTATTACCCACCCTTCGTCCTGAGTTCCCAGAGCAGGTTACAACGTTTAAAACACAGCATTTAAAACGAATTGCAATCAGAAATAAAGAATGAGGAGTTGAAGGCCAGAGTGAAGAAGCGCATATTCAGCATGCATCCAAAACCGTATAGGAGCTGCTGCAGAGAATGCCCCCCCCTTGAGCTGCCACCCTCCTCCCCCGCCCAGATTCTGACAGTAGCAGAACTACCAAGACAGCCCCCCCCCCAGCTGATCTTAACTCCTGAGAGGGCCTGTAGGGAAGGAAGCGCTCTCTCAGATATTTGGGGCATGGGTCATTTAGGACTTTAAACACTAATGGACTTTCAACAGCTTGAATTGTGCCTGGAGATGAGCAGTGACCAATTCAGCTGTTTTAAAACAAAGGCTATATGTGTTCTGAATGGAATCCTAGGTAGTAATCTAGAAGTGCAGACTATGCATTTAATAATCTGCAGCCTGCAGGCTGAAAAGATTCCTCACATCTGATGTACTTAAAAAAAATTGATCACAGGCCATTCCTCACATTACCTTTCTAATGTGGAAGCAGAGCCCATTAGGGTAATGCAAGATGCTGCAGGGCAAAGTTCTCAAAATGACACCAGATTTACAGGTTTGCTGAAATTAAAATAGATTCTTTCTAGGTTTTCCAGGTGGCTACTTAGACCCCCCCCCCAAAAAAAACCTAGAAATGAGGATTTTTTGTGTGCCTCTGCTTTACCTAATCATGTGCTTGGGGATGCAGATGGTGCTGTGGTCTACACCACTGAGCCTCTTGGGCTTGGTGGTCAGAAGGTCGGCGGTTTGAATCCCCGCGACGGGGTGAGCTCCTGTTGTTCAGCTCCTGCCAATCTAGCAGTTTAAAAGCACGCCAAAAAATGCAAGTAGATAAATAGGTACCACTCCAGCAGGAAGGTAAATGGCGTTCCCGTGTGCTGCTCTGATTTCGATGTTCCGTTGCGCCAGAAGCGGCTGGAAAACTGTCTGCGGACAAACGCTGGCTTCCTCAGCCTGTAAAGCGAGACAAGCACTGCAACCCCAGAGTTGTCTGTGGCTGGACTTAACTGTCAGGGCAGGGTCCTTTACCTTTACATTTAATCGTGTGCTTAATCTGCCTGTTGGTCTGCCCCTCAGCACAGTGAAGAGTGTGAAAAGAAAGGGTGCCTCAGAACACATTCAGAATATATTTCATTTAGCAGCTAGTGAGTGACCAAAGACAGTCCTCACACTTCTGGGTTTAGGGGCAGAATATCTAATCTATTGAAGGCATTTCTCTGAGGTGTGGGGGTGGTTTGTTTTTAAAGACCTTCCCCTGACCATGGTTAATGGCCAGCATCTGCTATAGGTTCAAATCTTGGCATGCCCATGTTTGCATCCCTCTTCCCTTTGTATGTGTGTGGGGAGGCAGTGGGGGCTCGCTCTGCTCAGGTGGTCCCCTCTTAGCCCCCTGTAAGGCTCCTTCCTCTAAGGGCAATGGTGCCTGACGAGGAGACCTTTGGAAACTGCCAGAAGATTCATGGCAGACTGGTCCAGCCGCCTGCCTGCCTGCCTGCCTCTCTCCCTTTGCCGGTTTCCCCTTGAATTGTCCTTGAGGTTGCGGCAGCAGAAGCAGAAGCAGCAGCCGGTACTGTCTCTCTGCTGCAGGGAGCTAAAGGCTTCTTTCCCCATCACACAGAGAGGGGAAGGGAAGGAGAAATCGGGCAAATGAGGAGGGCAGCAGGTGCCTGCAAGTGAGGAGGAGCAGGGGAGGCCAGGCTGTGGGGAGGAGGAAGTGAGGAGAGAAACCGGTGAGCCCAGGGAGCATTCCAAATGCAATGGTTTCTGGCAGGTTGTCTGTATGAGGGGGTGCAAAGGAAGGCTGCAGGGCTCCTGCACTTTTACTTCATGGGTCCAGATTTGGATGGTGTCGCTTCCCCCCCCCTTCCACCCCATGCAGCAAGCCACACCTGCTGATATTTCCTCTTCCTTCCATCCATCCATCACTGATAACAGGAGTCCTGTCTCTAGGCACTTCCAGCCTGTCACTATTTTGGGGTCGGATTCAACCACACACTGGCAAATTCAGGACTTCTCCACACTTACATTTCCTCTGTGCTCTCCAGCAGAAAACCCAAATTGCTATTTGTTGTGTGTCAGCTGTAAAAAAGCAGGTTTTCACCGGGGGGGGGGGGGAGCTCTGGGGCAAAAAAGGAGTGCTCAGGCATGGAGCTTTAAAGCTGTGCCTGGAAAGAAAAGGGATAAAGGTGAGTATGGATAAGCCCCCAGGGTGTGCGTTTGCAGCTGATTGGGGAAACTTGCTCAGTAAACCCACTTCTGCAAAATTATAAGGCTTCCTGCGTGAGGAAAGTGGTGGGGAAATGCCCTGGGAAGTGTGGGACAGCACTTGCTTTGATGCATCTCTCTTCCTGCCTCCCCACAAACCAATAAGA
Organism: Lacerta agilis; assembly: GCF_009819535.1. Classification (NCBI taxonomy): domain Eukaryota; kingdom Metazoa; phylum Chordata; class Lepidosauria; order Squamata; family Lacertidae; genus Lacerta; species Lacerta agilis. The sequence goes on along the minus strand of NC_046327.1, from coordinate 37,062,138 downwards.
ATGAACAGTCAGTAGTCAGCATCATTTAATCTCCCTGCAGACAAATCAGGCTGAGCACTCAACAAGCAGGTCTTCTAGAAGTGCTCCCCCCCCCGCCTCTGGTCACTGCACTGTTTTTCTGACCAAAGTCCGCACACACTTAGGCTGCTATTTCCACAAGAGGAAAAAAGAGGAGGTAGGAATGCAGCTCGGGGAGGGGGGATATTGGTCAGGAAAATGGCCTGAGGGGAAAGGGTTAAACACACACACACACACACACACACACACACACACACACACACACACACTTCTTTCCTTCCTTCCCCAAACTGCTTCTCCGGTCAAAGTCACTTGCCCATCCCTTGAGGCTGGATTTCAGGGAACAAGCAGGGGAACCGTTCAGGGATCTGTTTGTGGGCATTGCATGTCACCTCTGATTGGTGTTTTCATAAACGAGGCTTCAGTCTCATTTACAGTGGTACCTCTGGTTACGTACTTAATTCGTTCCGGAGGTCCGTTCTTAACCTGAAACTGTTCTTAACCTGAAGCACCACTTTAGCTAATGGGACTTCTCGCTGCCGCTGCGCCACCAGAGCACAATTTCTGTTCTTATCCTGAAGCAAAGTTCTTAACCTGAAGCGTTATTTCTGGGTTAGCGGAGTCTGTAACCTGAAGCATATGTAACCTGAGGTACCACTGTATAAGAGGTGCTATACCATCCTACATCACAGGGTGCTAGTTTAAGAATTCCTGATAATATCTGAAGAAGTGTGCATGCACACGAAAGCTCATACCAAGAACAAACTTAGTTGGTCTCTAAGGTGCTACTGGAAGGATTTTTTTATTTTTTATTTTTTATTTTGTTTTGACTATGGCAGAGCAACATGGCTACCTACCTGTAACTGATAATAATGTGTGTACGGTGCTTTGGAAACTTTGCATGTTGTAAATCGAAGTACTGGGTGTGCACACACACAAAATCCTCCAGATTAAACAGAACAACAAAATCAAAAGAGACCCAAAGGCCAAGTGGTTAAGTGTCATCGCAGCTCAGCCACTCTGTATTAGAGGCCTCACTGCCAGGACCAGCTCCAGACATTTTGCTGCAAACGCAACCCCAAGTCAAAGTGCCTTATACCTAGGCTGGTCAATTGCTGTTGGCAGCTGAGGAACAACATCTTACAAGCGCCTCTCCCTGGGAGCAAAAAACAAATAATAATGAATTTAAAAGTCACATGGTGCTGTCCTGCTGTGACTTTCAAAATCAGCTGTGTGAGACAGCTTCCTCACTCTGCCTAATAGTAGGGCTGGCCCTGTTCGTGGCCACAAGTGGAATATAATATGGGCTGAAGGTAGAATTGCTCTAAGCATCAAGTGTGACTGAAAAAAAGCCATCCTTTTTCACCAGGGGGAAGTCCCCATCCTGTACTTGGAGTTTCTCAATGTGTGAGAGGGAGCAAACAATTTGATTGGAGGGCTGGGAGTGATGATGGCTCAGATCTGCCTGCAGCAGTGCAAAGTCCAAGTTGAATGTGCAGGGGGAAAGTAGCAATAGCATCAGAGACAGGAAAATGTCAGTAGATCCTGTCTTGGCCTCAAACTTCTCAGGCATCTGTGCCATCTTGTCCATCAAACAGCAACTCTCTCCTTAATCTTTACAGGCTCTCTTTATTACAATCACCCCCAAAATACTTTGGGCACAATTCCCCTGCATGCTTACCCAAACAAGTCCCACTGTGTTCAGTAGAGCCTACGCCCCAGCAAATGCATTTAGAATTGCAGCTTTATTATGTAGCACCATCAAGGTTTATGACATTTTGTTTCCTATTCTAAGGAAAAAAGACTGGCCCTTGTTTTCTGCCTGTGGACAGAGGGTCACTTCTGGACAACCTGTTTATTGAGTGTTCATCTTGATATGTTTGCACAAAGTTTGTGGAGAGGTTACATCACGGCCGCTTCCCGACTGTCATTATATTTTGATGGGATTCAATCACAAAGCAGCAAATTCTGGCACGGCTGGGAAGCCTCTCACAAGCCCATATTCTCCAAAGGTTGGGAAATGCACTGGAACGCAACAGCATCTAATATCCCTACAAACAAACAAACAAACAAACAAACATATTAAATAGCCAATGTCGTCTTATCTCCCTGCCAACAAATCAGGATGAATTGCTCAATAACTAGGTTGTCTGGAAGCTCCTGGTGTTGGCTGTTTATTGAGCATTCATTCTGATTTGTTTGAGATGGGGGGGGGGGAGAGATGCAGGTTTAACCCTTTCCCCAGAGGAGTGGTGGGAGGCACCAGTCGGGAACCCCCAGGGAAGAGGGCTCAGAGTCAGAGGATTGGTGGTGGGATGACAATGAGTGGTCAGAGCAGAGCTGTAGCCGGGGGGGGGGGGGTCTAGCCAGGTTTTTTGCCCTGGGTGAAGCCTCCAGAGGGGCACCAATGAGGCTTCCAGCCTGTGTGTGTTTGTGTACAAATATGTGTGCTCGTGATGCCAAACTGGTTTTTTGACCCGGGTGAAATAAAGCCTAGTTTCACCCCTGGGTCAGAGGGAGAAGGAGCAGATTATGGAATCTGAATCCCTGGCTTTGGGGAAGGTAGTCACACCTAGTCAGAGGGACTAAGGGTTGCTGTGATCTGCTGGCCAGTCTCTTTCATGGCCAGCTGTGGAGGGGATCTGACAACAGACCCTGAGTTGTGGTTCCTGCTGGCTGCCTGGGTCTCTGACATTTTTAATATTTCACAAAGCCCTCCCACCCTGCGTCCAAGGCTGAGCAAAGGAAGAGAGAATGACTGCAGTGCTACCCCGGGGCTCTTTCATCTCACAGGAGAGGGATCCGGGCCTGGGGCGAAGGCCTCCTCCATCGCCACAGGTGTTAACTCTTTGAAATGTCTATAATACAGGTGTACAGCAGTTCAGGACAAATTTTGCTGTGTGACAACAGTGCTTTTGGCATTGTTGTCTGTTTCTTGGGAATACTTGGGATGCCCATGCTTTCCAGCATTTTGCAGTTGAAAATAGTAACACTCTTGTGTGATAAATTCTTATTAGCATGAGAAAGGATCTCTGTCTTGACTGCACATTGCTAAAGTCTCTTCCCTGCTTGCTCTGTGAAATTAAACCAACCATCATGGCTGCACACACACCAGGCATTTAAAGCACATTTCCACACCCCCAATAATCTCGGGAGCTGTAATTTGTTAACGGTGCTGCGAATTGTAGCTCGCTGAGGGGTAAACTACAGTTCCCAGAATTCTTTGAAGCGTGCGCTCTCCATGTGCTTTAAATGTATGGTGTGTATACAGTCCATAACCATTTACTTGAAACAAAAGAAAATACTGTATTTTTCCTTGTAGAAGACAATGCTTTTTGCTAAAAAGGTTTAGACAAAATTTGGGGGTTGTCTTATACATGGATGGTGAATGCACACAAAACACTACTTACGGTACCTTCCTGTGGCTGCCGTGAAGAAGCTGCCAGAAGCTGCCACTGACCTTCCCAGGTGATCTCCCCCCCCCCCAAGCACAACAACTTTTGGCGATCTCAGGTGTTGGGGGGCATGCAACCCCACCACCCCAGGAGCTGGTGGGAGTTGCTACACCAGTGCTGGTGCTTTGAATATTTAATAAAATATCAAAGTTGTTCTGTTTGATGTTTAAAATATTGATTTCTTAATTTAGGGTTTAAAAAAATAGGGGGCGTCTTGTATATGGAAAAATATGGTTATTACTTTAGAATGTTTTCACTGAATGTTTGATATCACAGCAGATCAGGTGAGAGATCAGCTGTGAATTCAAACACATTCAGAACATTCTGTCCTTTGTATATAGGAAGAAAAGGCCCATTCTTATGTTGCCACCCTCAGGACCCCTCGTGGAGGAGGCACACGAAAAAGGGCCTCGGGTGATGATTACAGGGTTCATATTGGTTCATATGAGGAGAGGCAGTCCTTGAGCACCTTTAACCAAATGAACCAATTCCTCTTTGTGGATCCTCATGTGTCCAAGCCCAAGCTGTGGTAAAGCAGGTTCTACGATTCTATGATTCTGGGCGAAATACCCAAATGCCAGTGCACAACTTCCATTCCATCACCCTTTCCTCCCAAAAGAAATATATCCTGTTGTTGTGGAAAGCTAAGGGCAGGGTGTGGGGAACCTGTGGCCTTCAAGATATTTGTTGGGACTACAATTCCCATCATTCCTGACCATTGCCTTTGCTGCCTGAGGCTGATGAGTCTAACAGCATCTAGAGGGCCAGAGATTCCCCATCCCCGGCTTAGAGGACACATCAGTCAGGAAGCCAGGCAATGACTTTATTGGGCCTTTCTTTGGCTGCTTCCAGACAACCTGTTTATTGAGCATTCATCCTGAGTTGTTTCCAGGGAGATTAGAGGAGGTTGGATATATAATGAGCATTTGTTCTGATTTGCTTGCGAGGTTAGATTATGTTGCATCAAAGCAAGTGTTGCCCAACCTTCCCACTGCATTTCACTTTCCCTTTCCCTCACTTTGTGGGGAAGTGGGTTTATTGCAGAAGACCTCCCAATCAACTATAACTGTACATCCTGAATTTTCCAGTACCGTATATGATTGAATCCCACTCCAAAATGGCAATAGACTGGAGGTGCTCCCTGTCTCTCTTAAACCAAAACAACAGCAACAGGGAACTCCTGACACCATCCATGACATTTCATAGTCTACAATAGGTCATGCGTGGGGAACCTGCTGCACTGAAGTCCCGGTCAGCATGGCTAATGATCAGGAAAGATGGAGACCAGCAACATCTGAGGGCCACAGGTTCCCCATCCCTGGTCTAGGCACCTGTAGTCAGTAATTTCTCACCGGGATAGTTAGCCTGTGTCTGGGCTGTACCATTTCAAAGCACAAGGGGATGGGTTCACATGACTGGATGCTCCTCCACACTAAAAGAAAATAGATTGCATATGGAAGAGTAGCATATCAAGGGCAAGTATTTTAGCCTAGGCCAGAGGGAGAAAGAATGTTGGGAACTGGAAATTACATGAAGAGACAATAGAGATGGAAGGGACCCTCAAAAGCCATCTAGCCCAACCCCTCACCAATTCAGGAAATCCACTCTTTATCTTGGTTTTTTAAATGTATTTTTTCCCTACTACGTTTGAACTTTACACACCACTTGGAGCATTTGTATGGAAAAGCAGGCAACAGCCCTCCATAAATCACCTAGTTTTGGAATTACAACTTGTACAGCTTGATGTCATCTGCTCTCTCTTCTCCCCCCCCCCCCCCCGCAGGCCTCTCAGACAACACAGCTGACCTGGAAAAGAGAAGGCAGATCTACGGGCAGAACTTCATCCCCCCAAAGAAGCCTAAGACCTTCCTGCAATTAGTATGGGAGGCCCTCCAAGATGTGACACTGATCATTCTTGAAATTGCTGCCATAATCTCCCTGGGGTTGTCTTTTTATGCTCCACCAGGCGAAGAAAGTGAAGGTGAGATGTGCTCCTTATAGAGTCATTAGATCTGTTGGAGAGCAGAACTCCCTTCTCAAGGAGGTCAAGGCCTGCTAGTCTTGGAATTAAAGGAAGAAGGCGGGCTCTGAGCCAGCCTATCTAGAATGTTGCCTTTCCCATAAGACCCTGCAGCACTGTAGCAGGACTGGCAGCCTGTGGCCCTCCAGAAGATGTTGAACTACATCATCCTTGACCATTGGCTGTGAGGGCCTGGGCTGATGGGAGTTGGAAGTCCAACAACACCCGAAGAGCCATAGGTTCCCCCATCAGCTAGCTAGCTGGTCACCTTATGTCCCACCTGAAGACAAGAGCTCAGGACAGCTAGCATTCATTAAACAAGAATATAAGGTCTTAAGCAGGCATTTGAGGCAAAGTGCTGAAGTGCTTGCTTAATATTACAAGGCAAGGAGTCCCACAGCCTAGGTGCTGACAGACTTGAGTGCCCTTCTATCTTGTAGAAGCAAGGTGAGCTTCTTATGTTGGGGATCCCAGGCCTGATCCCAGACTGCCTTTGGCTTCACGACGCTGAGCTCAAAACTAAGATCTGTCTTGCAACAGAAGATCAATGTGCCTTCTTGAAACATCCATTGAATCACCAACTATTTCTGCTTTCCAGCCTTCTGAAATTTACTGAGTTCTCCATCACTTTCCACTGACTGCTCCATTTATCTACTCTGCTGATATATTCATTTTTCTGTTCCTATGAAGTACTTTTAATGTACAAAGAGTCTTATGTGATTCTCTACTTCTTTCAGCTGCATAACAACCCTCTGAGGTAGAGGACTGCTATTCCCATAGCCCTCCTGCACAAGTCCATGTCTGAACTGGGCTTTACACTCCAAGCGTACCCATGCAATGATCTATTTAGTGTAGCCTTTGGCAATCATCCAGATCCATGCAGCTGTGGTTGGTACTGGTAGTTAACAACAAGCAAATTCACCAAGATAAATTTATATTTATGGAACATACTTGAAGGTTGTGAGATGTTCAGGACATATGTACACCAGAAAATTAACTTGCCTCATTCACATAATAAGAACTGACGATCTGGAAAAAGGAATGGGGCTAGGTGATTTAGGTAATTTCAGACTCTGGACTTCATGTCTACCCCCCACCCCTGCTTTAGATGGCAAAGTGATCTGCTGAGCAGGGCCCCAGACCCCTGCCTTTAATAAAAATTCTGTACCACTTGATTGTAAGAAAAAACCTCAAAGACTTAAGGCAGGTATGGGGAAATGGTGGCCTTCTAGAGGCTGTTGTACTCCAGCTCCCACCATCCCCACTCAGTGGCTAAGAATGATGGGAGTTGTCATGCAGTGTCTTCTGGAGGTACCTTGGTTCCTCATCCCTGACTGAAGGATGATGTGGCCATAATGATAGGAGCCTCCTCCCTCTCCAACACCTTCTTTTTCTCCCCCATTTTCCTAGCCTGCGGGAACGTGGCAGCCAGTGCAGAGGATGAGGGTGAGTCAGAAGCTGGTTGGATTGAGGGTGCTGCCATCCTGCTCTCGGTGATCTGTGTAGTGTTGGTCACAGCCTTCAATGACTGGAGTAAGGAGAAGCAGTTCCGAGGTCTGCAGAGCCGCATAGAGCAGGAGCAGAAGTTTGCCGTCATCCGCAATGGGCAACAGGTCCAGATCCCTGTGGCTGAACTGGTTGCGGGGGACATTGCTCAAATCAAATATGGTAAGGGACAAGGAAGGGGCTGGGTGGGCTGGGCTGGATTTATTACGGGGGGCCTGCTGAAGGTGTGGCTGTTACAGGGAGAGCCTGGGTGATGCTATCAAGATAAACTTTTGGGATTTGATCTGTGACAGTCCTTAGATCTAACATCTGCCAAGGAACCCTTGAGATCCTTGCTGCATGAAGGGTGCCTGTGGCATCAGGTGGGGCTGGTTCACAGATGTGGAGCCTACCAAGAGCCTACCTCTAGGCGAGGTTCCCTTGCAGATGTGGTGCTGGGTGCACTGTCAAGAGATTTGCAGTGGCGCATGGGGGAGAAGACATCCTCACCATTCCAGGTTCAGAAAGCTCTGCAGTGGTAGAACAAACATTGAGAACCTCCTTCTAGCAGACCACATTTTCCAAACATAGTATATGGATTGGGTAATTAAATGGGCACCCCTGCTAGCTCTAAGAAACTGGGATGGGATAGAGGACAGAAGGTGGTATTTGGAGACGAACAGCACTATCCTGTGCATGTCTCCTGAGATGTACTGAGTCCTGTGGGAATTACTCCTCTTAGATAAGTGTTTATAGGATTGCAGCCTAAGCAGAGTTATTCTTTGAGACCATGGCTCTGACCTGCTTCTTTCGCCAGGTGACTTGCTTCCTGCAGATGGGGTGCTTATCCAGGGGAACGATCTCAAGATTGATGAGAGCTCCTTGACGGGGGAGTCGGATCACGTGCGCAAATCAGTGGAGAAGGATCCCATGCTGCTGTCAGGTGAGGGGCACAACAAAGAAAGGGATGCAGTTCAGGAATGCCAGAAGGATCATGTGCTGATTTGGTTGCTGTTCCCTTACAGTAGCCAGAGGCGGAGCTAGCTGCTCCAGCACCTGGGGAAAGGGCCAGTGTCATAGAATCATAGAGTTGGAAGAGACCACAAGGGCCATCCAGTCCAACCCCCTGCCAAGCAGGAAACACCATCAAAGCATTCCTGACAGATGTCTGTCAAGCCTCCGCTTAAAGACAACCAAAGAAGGAGACTCCACCAAGGGGCAGGGCCAGCGTCCCAGGGAGTGAGATGCCATGAGGGGTGGAGCAAGCCACCCATGATGGGCTGCTTCCTGAGCGGGGGGGGGGAGGGGGGAGCCGCGCCACTTTGCCAGTATCTTTCCTCCATTCCCTCTTCCTTTTGACAGTTTGGGGGAGGCTCCCCCCCGGAAGCAGCCCGGGAGCAGGGGGCAAGGGGAGAAGGCCGCCAGCAAGGTGCTGCAGCTCTGCCCCTTCCCCCGATGGCTTAGGGTAGGCTTGGGAGTCGCAGGCGGGCAGCATGCCAAATGTCATCCCCCCCAGTGATTACACCCCGGACGGACCGCCCCCACTGCACCCCCTTCCTCCATCCCTGACAGTAGCCTCCAGTTTCTCTGGTTTCAGGAAACCCTTTCCACTGTGGAGCATCTGTAAGGAACGAGTGTGGCTGCCATAGAGCCCCCTTTGGTTTAAGGAGCTGGGGGCATACTTGCCTCACATGAACTGAGTCTTAAAGCAGCACCCACCACTTCACCTGTAGCTGCTGTCACTACTGCCGATCTTCTCCTTGAAAAGCCCCGGATAAACTTCCCTCGGAGCTCCCTGGATCACAACTTGAAAACCACTGCTGTAGGAGAGCTTGCGAATGTTGCAATGGCACCCATGGTGACTTTGGCATATGCCGAAGGATGTAGGAATGGGTGTCAGGAGCAGAAGTGTGCCCCCATTGCCTCGGCGACTGGGCCAGATCTCCTATTCCCTGCCATCAGTTCCAGCTCCTGTTGCAAAACCACACTCCGTTCACAATAAGTGTGACAGTCACACTTGCAACAATATTTTAAAACAAAGGGCAACTGCAAAATGCAACTTATTATTATTAATTATTAGATTTATTACTCGGCCTTCACCATAAGGGTGTGTTACAACAATCGAAAAACACAATATTAAAATAAGTTTTACAAAATATATAATTGAAATAATAGAATATGGTCTTCAGAGTGCGGCAAAAGCTATACAATGAAGGGGCCAGATGCATGGACCTCTGTGAGAAGGGATGTTTTCTTATGCTTTTATATTTGTTGGAAGCCACCCAGAGTAGCTGGAGCAACCCAGTCAGATGGCAGGGTACAAATAATAAAATTATTGTTGTTGTTATTCAGTAGCGTAGAAGGTTCTCTCTGCTGATCTTAACGCCATTTAGCTTGCAGTAGCACATCTGAAGCACGTTGGGAGCTGTTGCAGGAGCTACTACAAGAGCCTGGAGGCTTTGGAGGAGATTCTGAAGAGGCTGGGAGAGAGCCAGAGAAGATTCTAAGGAGAGTTGAAATTTGGAGAGAGAGCAGAGAGACTAAAGCCTAGCACCGTGAAAGGGAGGGAGAAGGACACATCCAGAGAAGGCCATGGAGGAGAAAGAAACCGCTGCCATCCCCACGCCGAGGTCCCAAAAGCATGAAGCTTTGGGAAGGGGGAAGGAGGGCTTCAGCATCCTGTCAGAGGCCTGGTGCCTCCTTCCTAAAGCCCAGGAAGCTTCTGCCCAGCTTTGGGAGGGAGGCAAAATGATCCGACGGGGTCCAAGAGCCCTCCTACAATCTTCCCTGAGCCCACCCATCTCTGGCTCCTCCCGACATCTTGATGTCACGTGTGCAACATTGGGACATCACAACATCACACACATGACATAGGGGCCCCCAATCACCCTTGCAAGCTGGCACCTCTGACATGCACCAATGCCCATTATTTTTACTGTTCTTTGCTAAATTGCTTTCCCCCCCCCACCTCCTTTCAGGAAATATGGGGCTGGAGGCACCTCACTCTGCTTGAGGACCCTGACAATCTTCCTCATCCACCCACTACAGTTGGCACCCAAGTCCCATAGTTCCCTTACAACAAGGGGCTGAAGCTGGGAGAAGTGGGGCTACCCAAGTGATCATTTACTCAGCTGTGGGGTGGCATTCAACTAAGTTTTACTCAGAACAGACCCGCTGAAATGAACGACTCTTGCTAAGTTATGCTTGTTCATTTCAATTGGTCTACTCTGAGCAACACTTAGTAGGCTATCCCCCCCCCCCATGGTTTTCAAACTTTCCGCCTTCAGGAAACCTTTTGTACCTCATTTTGTCTGTCAAAACACTTGTGAACATTTACAAAGGATCCTGGAGGGTGGACTAGTGGGCATATGCAGAGTGTTGGCCAGGACTTTCAGGGTCACCAGTGTCCCACATAAACATAATGTACCTAAAAATCACCCATTACTTTCCTGTAGCTGCAGATCATGAAGGGAAATTGTTAGTCGCTGGCAAATTACCTTTCAGGGGAGTTGTTTGCCTTTATTGGTCTTATCAAGGAATTCCTGTTAAGCTTCCATGGAACCACAGTGTTCCCCAGGGCACAGTTTAATAGCCACTGGCCTATGGGATCTTGTAGTGACTCCAAGGGATCTGAGCCTTCTGCTCCTGGCTTGGTTTCCAACTTTCTTCTGATACCCCACTGACTCTCCCTTGGTTTCCCCAGGCACCCACGTCATGGAAGGCTCTGGGCGAATGGTTGTTACAGCTGTTGGGGTCAACTCACAGACTGGGATCATCTTCACTTTGCTGGGTGCTGGTGGAGAAGAGGAGGAAAAGAAAGACAAAAAAGGTGAGGTATTCCCTCTGGTCTAGGTAAGCCATTCCCCAGTGCGTATCTGTAGCCTTTGTGACACATTTCAAGTCTTCATGTTCAGGTCAGCCATTTGTTTACCAATGCAAGAGTGACATGATTAGTCTCTCTCTCGGGTCCATCTTTCAACAATGTTTTCAAAATTGGCCAGCTTTTGTCCACAATGTCTCTCATCTGTGTAGTATTAAGTCAATGCACACAATCATGGTTACAACATAACAGGACTTCACTACTTAGATATTGCCTTCAAGGTCATCAAATTCATTCCAGTGCCCTCAAGTTTAGCATCATCCTGCTGTCCTTGGTTATACAAACAGTGCTGTGCCTTCAGGCATTCTTTCCCTAAAGAATTCCGGGCACTGTAGTTTACCTTTCACAGACAATTCCCAGCAACCCTTAACAAACTACAATGCCCAGAATTATTTGAGGGAAATGATGTGATTCAGAAGTGCCGCAAAGGTAGAATGTGGACAGAGTCAGTATCTCACACAGTACTATACTGCTGCCCAGATCTTTCCCTGAATCGGCTGTTTAACTTACACTATTAAACATGTTTGCCTCATACTATAACTCACCATCATTGGTATGGGCTCAGTAGCACTGGATACCAAATAAGTATTTTGTGGGCTGTAGATGTTGACCTGTTGTTCCTGGATAGCGGTTTAGGGGGTTTCTTACAGTGGTGGAGAGCAGACTCAAACTTGAGGGCTGAGACAGAATCATTAAGTCTCCTGGGCCCACCAGCTTTTCTGGCTCTGTCCCTCACTTTACCACCTTCCCGATCTGGATTGGATCTTGCCTCACCTTTTCCTGTGACTTCTCCATCTGTGAAACCAGACACAGCTGTTACAGACCTTGCTCATCAATCCTGCTTTGGTCTAACATGCTTCACTTCTTGGCAGTCTGAGCCTCTCTTCAGCTTACCTAGTTCCCACATATTGGGCAAAATGGCACACAAAAAATGTGTATATTTGAAGAAATCCACACTAAAATACTGATGAACTTTCACAAGAACTTGTTCGTTTGTTTAAAAAAAAAAAAGAAAAAAAAAATTGAAGCAGAAATGGTTGACCAGCCAGCTCTACTGCCAGCCCTCCTCTCAATTTTCCCACCATCCCTTTGCCCTATTGATCCAGATCCAGGTGCAGGTCACCTCTCTTCTCTGACGTAAAACGGTCCCATCCAGCTGTCCTTTGGCACAAGTGTCCTTTCAATGCTCTTGTAGCAATATAGGAGCTGCTTATTCATAGGCCTCATGCAACTGGGAGAGCATTTAAATAGCCCAGCCGCATGCACAGAGGTAAACCACGAGGGTCCTTCGCACAGAAAAGGTGCTGCTCCTGGAGCAGGTTGGGGGCTTGCTGATTCCATGGGAAAGGCCCATGTGATTGGGCCATTTAAATGTTCTTTCCGTTGCACATGGATAAGTGACTCCCACACAGCCAGGAGAACATCTAAAGGGCATCACAGTGTAATTGCATTTGACTCGGCACTCTTGCTCAACATTGTTGACTCATCTGCCGAATTATGGCTCATCATTTTTGGAGTCTGATTCAGAAAAGAGACTGGTCATGACTCAAAGCCTTTGGCGTTCGTCTCTTTATCGTTGGGCCTTCAGTACAAGAAGGGTTCAACTCATTAACTACCTCAAACCCACATAAAGTGTAGAAACACTGAAGTAACTCCACTCAATCACTCCCAGCACAACAAGGTTCCAGTTTTCAAGGAAAATAGCTGTATAGGACGAAATTTTTTCACTCCTCCCAGTCTTCTCCTTCTGTTGTTTCCAACAGGCAACCTAATTCTACACTTAATCCAGGCATGTCCAACCAGTCGATCGCGGGCCATTCCTTGTCGATCCTTGTTGCCCCCCTGTGGTTTCTGTGGTTAACACAGGGTTAACAGTCCACAGTCTATGCTGGCCATCAATCACTGCAGGACATCAAAGCGGGCACTTCATAACCACTGGATGCAAAAAAAAAAGCTCAACAACTTTGGTCAACCCTCCCCTAACAAAAGCTCCTTCTGGACCATGGAAGGTTTGGGAGCTGGGGACACTGTTATGCAGTGGTTCCGCTCCTTCTTCCTGGGCCATGTCCAGAAAGTGGTGTTGGGGTGAGTGTTCGGACCCCTGGGTGCTCACTTGTGGGGTGACTCAGGGCTCCATCCACTCTGCCATGCTTTTTATATAAAGCTGCTGGGAGAGATCATCAGGAGGTTGAGGCTGGGTGTGGATGATACCCAGCTCTACCTCTTGTTTAAATTGGAACCAGTGAAGGCAGTGAATGTCCTGTGTGCCTGTCTGGAGGCAGTTGGAAGATGGATGGCAGTCAATGTATTGAGGTTGAATCCCGGCAAGTACTACTGTATTTATGCAGGACAAGGGGTGAGTAGGTGTGGCGGACTCCCTGGTCCTAAATGAGGTAACTGTGCCCCTAAAGGACCAGGTGCACTGCCTGGGAGTCATTTTGGACTCACAGCTGTCCATGAAGGCGCAGGTTAATTCTCTGTTCAGGACGGCTGTCCACCAGGTCCTTTTAATATGCCTGCTGAGACCCTACCTGCCTGTGGACTGTGTCACCAGAGTGGTACATGTTCTGGTTATCTCCCACTTGGACTGCAGTGCATTCTATGTGGGACTACCTTTGAAGATGACTCAGAAACTACAATTAATCCAGAATGCAGATGCTAGATTGGTGACTGGGAGTGGCCGATGAGACCATATAACACTGGTCCAAAGACCTATATTGGCTTCCAGTATGTTTAAGAGCACAATTCAAAGTGTTTGTGCTAGCCTTTAAAGCCTAAATGACCTCAACCCTGTATACCTGAAGGAGCATCTCCACCCCCATCATTCAGCCCAAATACTGAGATCCAGCACCAAGGGTCTTCTGATGGTTCCCTCACTGTGAGAAGTTAAGCTACAGGGAACCAGGCAGAAGGCCTTTTCAGTAGTGGCGCCCGCCGTGTGGAACACCCTCCCATCAGATGTCAAGGAAGTAAACAACTATCTGACTTTTAGAAGACATCTGAAGGCAGCCCTGTATAGGGAAGTTTTTAATGTTTGATATTTTACTGTATTTTGTTGGAAGCTGCCCAGAGTGGCTGGGGCAATCCAGTCAGATGGAAGAGGTACAAATAATAAAATCATCATTGTTATTTTTTATTATTAGTACAGTAGAACCTTGGTTCCCAAGCGGCTTGGTTGCCAAACAAATCGGCTCCTGAACGCCGCAAACCCACACGTAAGTGTTCCGGTTTGCAAATGCTTTTCGGAAGCTCCTGCAGCCAATCGGAAGCCACGCCTTGGTTTTTGAAGGGTTTCGGGAGTCGAATGGACTCCCAGAACGGACTAAGTTCGAGAACCAAGGTATCATTGTAGTAGTATAGGTCCATTCCAATCTGGGTTCAGGCCTGGTCATGGAACTGAGTTGGCCTTTGTCAGATGGATGACCTCTGCAGAGAGCAGGACAGTTGGAGCGTGTCCTTGCTCCTGCTTCCTGATCTCTTGTTGGCATTTGATACCATCAACAAGGGCTGGGCAATATCTGGTTTTCAACATTGTGATATATCACCAGCTAAGCATTGCAATGTAGTGAAATAACACAGTGTCTGAAATAACACAGAAAAAGGCTGAAAAGGCAGCTGGGCTGTGGAGGGAGAGAGGAGCAACCAGGAGGAAGGGAAGGAGGCTGCCCGCTTGCTTGGGCAAAGGAGCTCCTGCCCCCGCCCTCCCTCTGCAACCCAGCCTCAGCAGAGGGAGCCTGAGAAGGGGCTCCATCTGCCGGTGTGTTGGCCTTTGCCAAGCGGAGCAGGCTGCCTCTTTCCTCCTGACCGACCCAGCTTGCTCGGGCGAAGGCAAACATACAGGGAGTAAAATGCCCTGTGCTGCTGGCAGTCGGGGAGCCACAATCTATTGCCAGCTCAAAAATTCTGAAGCCAGTATCACGATTTGAACTACATACCAATTTCAGACTGGTATTGAATTGAAATATCACCCAGGTCTACAATCAGCCTTCATATCCTCCTGGATCAGCTCTGGGGAGTAGGATTTTGGGGCACTGTGTTACAGTGGTTCCGAACCTGCTTTCAGGACCAAGCCCAGAAAGTAGCATTGGGAGAGGGCCTTTTGGCCCCCTGGCGGCTGCGTTCTGTCAGTTCACCCTGAAAAAATATTTATTAATGTTTTGTTTTTCTTTTCCCTGATCCCCACCACGTCTGACCCCTGTTGCACTTTCCCTCCTCTTGCACTCCAACCTCCTCTTTCCCATGGTCCCTTCCTTCATTCATTTCCCCTAGACGCTAATGCAGAGACTTCTGAAACTGAGAACACGGGGGGTATGTGCAGAAGGGAATATACCTGCCTCTCCAGAACACATGCATACGCTCCCAGACAGGCCAACCATGCATGCTAGACATGCATCCATGACACATATGCCCCCACCAGCAAGAACATTAGAAGAGCCTGGCTGGTTCAGGCCAGAGGTCCACCTAGTTCAGCAACCTTGTTCCTCTCAATGTCCAGCCAGATGCCCCTAAGAAGCTCACAAGCAGGGCATGAGGACAGCATCCCTAACACCACCGTCCTCTTTGCCCTCCTAGCGGCTGTCAATCAGAGGCATGCTGCTGCCACCTCACTATGTGACACTGACAACGTGCATTTCTAAGCATTCCCTTTCATCCTTGCACGTTCTTAGAAGGCAGCAATTCCTCCGCACACATAGAGATGCAGATACTAGGCCACAGCTCCCTTGAAGGGGCACTCCTTCCTGTCAGCTGTGATTGCAACACAGACAACCCACACTGCTGCCAATTAGGTTATTTGCTTGCTTGCTTGTTCATTACCTGCCATTCAACTTGCCGGAGGCGCACCAGGGTGGTTTGTTGCAACATTGCAACAGCAGCACAATCAATCCTTTTTAAAGCAGCACCATTAAAACCAAAAAGGAAAGCCTGGCAGGGGAATGGAGTTGATCCTGTCAAAGCCACAGCAGTTTATAATGTATGGGCAAGGATGGAGGAGGAAGCAGCAGTGCTTGTTTCTCAGTACAGACTCACCTGATGTGAGCCAAGTGAATCATCATGACCAGATCACAGAGCCCACTTTAGAACTCACAATCCTACTGATCTCGTTACGAATCTGAGGGCCCAGCAATGCCTGCCTTGGTCCTCTGCCAAAAGCCCCTCCCCGCTTTAAAAAGCTGCAGAATAAT
Organism: Lacerta agilis; assembly: GCF_009819535.1. Lineage (NCBI taxonomy): Eukaryota > Metazoa > Chordata > Lepidosauria > Squamata > Lacertidae > Lacerta > Lacerta agilis. Next base: position 37,046,097 of record NC_046327.1, on the reverse strand, counting down.
TATGGAGTAGCTGATGTGGCAGATCTTCTTGCTGCTGCTGCTGCTTTCAGTGGAACGAAGAAAGTCCACCTAGAAATACCAGTATCTGATGACATTCTGTCACTCTCTGAGGGAATTGTATGGGGGGGGGGAGAACCGTGGCTGCCTCCATGGAAACACTGGGTTTACACAAAAACCGCACCAACTCCCACAGCCAAACCACAGAATCAGTAGCAAAAATTCACATATGCGCATTCCCATTCTCTCGCAAAATAAGTAACATTTTACCAGCTTTCTAAAGGTCTTCATAGGGCAATATTAATGGGCTTCCCGAAGAAAGGTCCTCTATAGTAGGAAACATGTTGTTTTTCAGTGCATTTCACTTTAAACACCAATAAACATATGCATATCTGTTGCTGTATTAATGCACACTTCATTATATCCATGTATTCTGCATGTACATCCAGGGCTTGCTATGGGTTGAGACAGAGTCAGTTGCTACCCGCTTTTTTCAGAGGGACCCGAAGCCATCCCACTTCCTTTCAATGGATACAGTTCAAGTCCAGCCTAACCAGACACAAAACTGTCCCACTTCCTTTTCCCTCTCACCTTGAGCACTGTGCACTAATAGTAACATGCATCATGGTTAGCCTTAACCAGCTCCCACCCTCTGCATTTCTACAACCAATAAGATATCCTTCTTTATCACACCCAGCATGGTTTGGTAGTGGGTAGAGCAGGAAATCTGCTAACTGACTCAGAAATGGAGCCTACCAGATTAAGTCAGTTGCCTTTCTCAATAGACGCTCTGCCTGCCCTTATGTCCTTGTAAAGTCAATTAGCCAGCTTCTTCCATGGGGCAAAGTGGGATGGGGTGGAATGTCCTGTTTGTCAATGCCCATGCTGTCTCCATACTGTGTGTTCTGTGCTGGTGCCGTGTTGTCTGTTCTCAAGCGTCCTGTGTTTGCGTTCCCTTCTTCTGTTGTAGGAAAGCAGCAGGATGGGGCAGTGGAGAATAATCAGAACAAAGGTAAAAATCCCGGGACACTCCCCCAACACATTTTGAATGCCTCCCCTGTAGTTCTACATTTAGTTAGGGTAGTACCCATAGTGGAAACAGTTAGTCATCACTAGGCTTTCACAGACTGATTTTAGATTTCCTAGCCATATATATAATTTGCATTCAGAAAACTGACATGTTTAAACAAAGCAAAGCAAGACCTTGTGTGACCAAAGTCAAAAGCATGCAGAGCTCCTGTTAGGGTTGTTATCTCTTGAAATTTAAGAGAGGCGGAACTGGGTACTAAGCTTGCTCACTTGGGGAGCAAAGCCCAGAGCCAGCCTGCAACGGAGACAGGAGCAGAGCCCAGGGAGGTTTGGGTGAGTTGTGGGAAGAGCCCATACATTCTGAACAGGTCTAGGGGTTGAGACTTTCTCATTTCAAGGCAAATGAGAAACCTCACTGATTTGTGACATGCAGCATAACTGCACAAAACCACTTCAATTTTCTACATTACAAAGGATGGTATATTCAAATGAAGTGCTGTTAAAATGTTCTGACACATGTAATGCATTATTTTCTTACAATTTCACAGTGGGTTCCTTATTTTGGAGGTCTTCAGATAGTAACCCTTGGTAGCACCCAGCACAAAAACTTTGTATTCACCTAAGCTGTACAGCTCAAAACACACACATGGGAATGAAGATTGAGGGGTAGCGTGATCTTGCCCCTTGTTTTTCTGGCAACTGGCCTATAAGTCATAAAAGGTAGCCAAGCTGTATTTGACCTGGTCAGTTGGCAAGCAGGGACAATTTTTCCAACCTTTGCACGCCAAGCTGCACCTCTCCACATTCTTCCTTCCGTGCAATTATGAAGGCAAGAGGATTGATGCCCTCCTTCTGCCTCTGGTCACACTGAGAGAGTCCTTGGCCTGCCACATGCTGCCAACACAACCAGGCAGGAAAGTTCCTGTAGTTGTTGCAAAAGAATAAAAATATTCCCTGTTTACAGACAGGGCTGTACCAAAGTGCAGAGATTGCATATATTTGTCAGTTATTGAGCTGGAATTTAAACTCAGAGATTTTGGAACCCCAGTATTGGACCTGACACTCCTATGGTTCATAGGAAATAAGCATCTTGTACAAAGGCTGGTGGGAGAGTGTTATGAAAATACATGTTGGAATGTCAGACAGTGTTGGGTGTTTAAAATCACAAGGGATAGGAGTGGTGTCATGTGTGCACACACATGTTTCTCTTGGTTCAATATCCATGTATGTAAGTATTAGAAAGTGCTGTGCATCTGAGCACAAGCTTTTTAGAACCTACCATGTAAAGAATTGTTCACCTGAACTGTGCACTAGAAGGACTTTCCTCTAGGAATTATAGTTTTGTGTGAAGGTGCTGAGTTTTTTTGTCAAAAAGATCTCATTCAGGGAACCACAATTCCCAGAGTTCACTGGGAGAGGCTATGACAATTAAACCACATTTACAGTAGTTGTGAAAACATGTTCCACTGTCTCTACATGGGAGATATTTCTGTGATAAGATTGCACCAGAGTGGCTGTATATATATTTTTGCACAGCTGGGGTGTATTGTGGGTTGAGAGAAAATGTAAAAGAGACAACAAGAGACAGTATGAATGCCTGTGTGTGCTGCCTTCTGCAGACAGATCTGAAACTGGTCCTCTAAGAAACCAGTTCTTCACTCAACTTTACACTAGGAGGAGGCAAACTCCTATTTCCCCCATGGAAGCATCTGGAACAGGGGAATGGAACATCAGGCCAGGGGCCAAATCCAGCCTTCCACTCCTCTCTGTCTGGCCCTCAGCAGGACTCTCCCCAGGCCACACTCCTCGCTACTGCACCCCCTCCTCAAGTTCATTTGGCTGCTTGGATGTGTCCATGAACTCTTGCTTGCCTCTTGCTTGCCTGCTTGGGTGGGGTATGAGAGAGAGGCGGGGGCTCCTGAGTGGTTGTTGCTGTTCTTTTTTGCATGGCTGGAAAGTGGCATATTGTACAAAGTCCCATCTGTTGCTCCATGGACTTTTGTCTTTGGCCCCGATCACCACCAGGATGTGGCCCCCAGAAGGGGAAGGCTTCCCTATCCCTGGTGGCACAAGATGTGCTGCAGGGAATGGAGCCCCACTAGAGCAGTCAGGGGATGGGGCTGCCACTTTTTATGTGACCCAGACCCTTGTTGACATCAGCATGTGACACAGAAATTCAGCTGGTGATTGGGGGGGGGAGAGATGTGGAAAACCTCATCTGCCATAGAATTTAGAGTTGGAAAGGGCCTTGGAAGTCATTAGAAGACCCTAAGGGAAGGGCTGTAGCTCAGAGATAGAGCATGTAAGAAGGTCCTAGGTTCAATCCCCACTGGCATCTCCAGGTAGGGCTGAGAGAGACTCCTGCCTGAAATCCTGGAGAGCTGCTGCCAGCCAGTGTAGACAATATTGAGCTAGATGGACCAAGGGTAGAAGGCAGCTTCCTGTATCATCTTATCCAACCCTCTGCTCAATGCATGAACCTTGCAATGGCAGCACCCCTGACAGATGGCTGCCCAGCTCCTGCTTCAATACCTTATTTCTAGTTCCTCGGGGTGCTGTTTAACGGCACAAGAGCAGGGTGACTTTTTCGCTTGTTTGTTTGTTTTTGTTTTGTTTTGTGTCAATCCTAGCTGTAGGATTAATATGAAATTAGGGTGGGGCAGATATTCTTCCCTTATGGGTGAACCAGTGTTTTGCTCCCCCCCCCTCTCTGCAGCCAAAAAGCAAGATGGGGCAGTTGCCATGGAGATGCAACCCCTGAAAAGTGCAGAGGGTGGTGAGATGGAAGAGCGAGAGAAGAAGAAAGCCAGTGTGCCGAAAAAAGAGAAGTCTGTTCTGCAAGGGAAGCTCACCAAACTGGCTGTGCAGATCGGGAAAGCAGGTATGTTGTGTCACAGGAGAAATAGCAGGAGGGTGGCCTTCCTTAGGGGATGGGAAACAAGATGCAGCTAGGATTCCTCTTCTCCCCCACCCCCCCACCCCCGCCAAAAAAGAAGAAGAAGAAAAGCAAGTTTTGCATGGATTTATTTCCTTTTATTTTGAACGATTTATTTCTCTCTTTTTACACTTTTGATAATTCATTCAGGTTTTATCAATGTTTGGGAGGGGCAATGAAATGAAATGTCTTGGTTATTGAAGCCCCAACCAGAAGCAATAAAATCATATTCGGCCTCCCCCCCTCCATCTTCTGAGGTTTCAACAGGCATTGGCCACTTTGAGGCATATCTTCATAACCATAACAAGGACTGGAGATGGTGATGTCAATGCATCAATGACCTGCCCCATTTTTGAGAACTCTTTTTATTAGCAATGTTGTGTGACCCAGTCCCCACTTTGCTCTGCAGAGAAATGGGTCTCTCCTTAAGCCTTGTGTGGTCTGGTGCAGTGGTGGACCTACATTTTGGGGGCCCTGTAGCTTGAACTATTATGGGGGGGGGGCCTTCACAACCAGCAACAAGGTCCGGGTAACCACTGTTATCTTCTTCAATGGGGTTGTTCCATGGCAGATCTCCACAAAGTGCGTTTTTTGGTATCCGCTTAAGTACTTTCATGGACTCATTGTTATTCATCTCAGCGGTCTTGACCTGTGTTAAAAAGGGGGAAGAATTGCATTAACCACAGCAGACCAGCCAACTTAATTCAATCCTCCACCTTTACAACATCTGTGCTACAGACTCAAACTTGGGATTTTTTGAAATACTGTATATACAACAACAAAAATTAATAAATTTGAGTTGTACTAGACCCATTTTTTAAAAGCAATGTGCACTAAAGTCGCTTCTGGGGCCCCTCAGGGATTAGGGAACCTGAAGCTTAAGTTTCATTTGTTGCCTGGTCTGGTCATTGAGAGGAGACAATGGGCGCTTGGCTGCTGCCTCAGTTATCTAGAATGGAAATCACACCTAACTCGCTAAGGTGAAAAATATTTTTTTTTTCTGATCTGAGGAAGGTCAAAAGAACTTTGTGTACAAAGAGAACTGAATAGTGTTTAGTTTGAATTTGGGTAGCAGAAAAGTGGTTAAAAACTCAGTTGTTGCAGCGAGGCAGCACTGATCACCTGTTTGCTTCCTCCGGCACCTCCATAAATCAGTTTGCATACTGCATTTGTAAATAACAAGTCTCAGGTGCTCAGTTCTCCAAAAATATCTGTGAACTGTGAAGGCTGCCCCCAGTTTCTCACTGCTCAACTTAGATTATGAAACAATATCCTCTTTCTCTTCCACCCCAGCACACCTTGCAAGTTTCTGAACATTTTAGTTCCTTTGCCTTTCTAGATAGCCTGCTCCTATCAACCCTTGTCTTAGCAGAAAATACCTGACGTGGCTTTGGGGACTGAATGGGTGATGTACAAAGGGGCCTTGCAAGGACACACTTCCTATCTGTAGTGCAAAAATGTAGTTTTTAAAAACTATGGAATCATTCATGCTAATCCTCAACATAAATTCTAGAATGATGCTGCTGTCCACAAGGGTAGGTGGGATTCCTTGATAATGTGCTTGAAATCCCTCAGTTAGGTTATCCACACCTTTTCCTTCTTGCACTTGCCCCAGGTGAATGAAGAATTGGTAATTGTGACCTTGTTATGCCCACAACATTATTAGGCAGGTGTGGATACACCCTCATCACCGGGACTGGCTCCATCCAGTTTCAAATGGACATGGGAGGGGTGGGGTGTAATGCAAAATCAATTTGCATTGAGCCTTTATTTTTGGAATTGTGAAAAGCTATTTTCAGGGGCATAAAATGTGCGATATGTCCTGAATGTGTGTAGACTAGATAGAAAAAAACAAGATCTCAGTGAGCATTGAATATAATGTTGTGTGTACACAGCCTTAGTTTCAGTTCCTCATGTTCTGGCTTTAGATCCAGAATATTCTTAAAGTGTGGAACTTGGGGTGGGTGCGTGATCACAGGTACTCAGGCTTAGGTCTAATTGTCACACCTGATTGTCCGCTTCTCTTTCTTTCTCTTATTCCTGCCAGGGCTGGTGATGTCAGCCATCACTGTCATCATCCTGGTTCTGTATTTTGTTATTGAGACATTTGTAATCGATGGGAAGACATGGTTGGCTGAGTGCACCCCTGTCTATGTGCAATACTTTGTCAAGTTCTTCATTATTGGTGTCACTGTCCTGGTCGTGGCCGTCCCTGAAGGCCTCCCATTGGCCGTCACTATCTCCTTAGCATATTCAGTGAAGGTAAGAATCAAATTTTCTGTGTCTGGCATACATCACAGGGTTGGTACCCTTCCCGTGTTATCCCTGAAATACCAGGTTGGCAAAAGTAGTGCCCTCTGATAGTCGTCTCTTATAAATTAAGGTATAGCATTGATTTGATAGACTTCAATGGGAGTTAGATGCATGGTGTTTTAGATCCTTCTGTGTTTTGTTTCTGCTCTGCCCTCAGTACAATATCTGTTAGATTCGGTCAAGAAGAGTGTCTGGTGTCTAGCTTACAGCAGGTACCAAAGAATCCGGGCGTCACCTTGATAAGCCCGTAGACATGCTAGACCAGAGGCATAGTCATGAACAGGCTACAGGTCAGGAAAATAGGAGTGTCCATTTCCCCAGGTCAGGAAGGCTGCAGCTTAGATGGGTCTTGTTGCTTTGGCAATGGAGCAGCTCAAATTGGAAGCTTGTATAGGAGCTGGAGTCTCCACTCCACCCTGGCATTCCGCCAGGCCCTGGTCCAAGCAGTTGTCTCCCTGCACTTCCCCTGGATAGCCTCATGTGCAGTTACCCAAGCATTTCAGTAGCATCTCTGAAGTTCCTGCCCGCCCAGCTCTCTGTCTCCATTGCTCCTTGACCCTAGGGTGGGAAATAAGGGGCGGAGGGGCAACTGGTGTAGGTATCTCCAGTCCTGGGGCAAATATGTCCAGATGTGTTGGTTTGTTGGGGTCATTGGTAGTATGAAGATCGTTGGAGGATCCTCATCAGGTTCAAGGTCTGTGTCGGCTAAACCATGACACAGAAGCAGGAGATGTAGTCATGGAGATGCTGGAGATCAAATTCTGCATTAGATATATGATGTAAAGGGAGGTGGTTCAGGGCTAGTGTGTTGTTAGGCAAAGCAAGAGAGAGTCTGCATTGCTGCCTGAAGGGAAGCATTTTTCAGATTACCTGACATGCTTAGAAGGAATGGCTGGTGCCTCTGCATATTTTGGGATGTCAGATGACTATGGGGTCTTCTGTGGGGTCAGCTGACAGCCTAGATGGTAGCTGGCTGTGGGAGGTCCTGGTTCAACACACAGCCCTCAGCACCTTTTAGGAAGACAGTAGGGTGCAGCTAAACTCCTGATCTCATTCTTTGACTGTAGAAAATGATGAAGGACAACAACCTGGTTCGACACCTGGATGCCTGTGAGACCATGGGCAATGCCACCGCCATCTGCTCTGACAAGACAGGCACCTTGACCACCAATCGCATGACCGTTGTGCAGTCCTACATGGGTGACACTCACTACAAGGAGACCCCAGACCCCAGCAACCTTACACCCAAAAATCTGGATCTGCTTGTGCACGCCATCGCCATCAACAGTGCCTACACCTCCAAGATACTAGTGAGTGGGGGCCAGGGATGCCCCACTGCATCCTCAGGCTAGATAAGCCAATGCTACAATACTACCTTTGGGTGCCATTTGAATGTTTGGGCAGCTCAGAGGGATGGAACTCATAAATGTTGTGAAGGACTCTGGCATATTCTCTCGGTCAACTGTAAATGTTACTTTGCCCCTGTAATTTATAAAGCAAGGGAGAAATACCAGTTTTAAGAGCTGGTATGGCATATGAGTGAGAGAGGATCTGAACTCTCCTGATTCCTTGGGTTTACCTCCTTGCAGTCTGCTTCCCCCTTTTCCCCCAGCAAGGCTCCAATACAGGATAGAAACCCAGTTAGAATAAAAAGTGTCTAGTAGATTGGCATAGGACTTTTCCTTTTTATGTTATTGCAGGATGAGCAATAATGCTCTTTTATCTTTCTGGTGTGTTTTTACTTTTGTATTACACCTGCTTTTATAATTGTAAGTAACTTTGAGATATTTTATCTAGTAAGCAATGAATAAATGCAATGATAATCATAAATGTAAATAAAATGGTAAGGAGGAGGGCCTGCAGGAAGGTAGAAAGAGGGTTTGGGGAGGATTCAGCTCTCCTCACCTGCATTTTGCACACTTATCTTGGTTTCATAGCTGTATTTCTGTTGTGCTCCCCAAGTAACCCTGGGAATTGTAGTTTGAGGAGACTAAGAACTTTTGATCAGAAAGTTGTAATCCACTACAGTTCCCAAAAATCCACACGGAGAGGAAGCCACAGTATAAATGTGTAGTGTAGATATGCTTCCAGATTCCAGGCCTGTTGCGGGGCTGAGGTTGTGGGATCCCAAAAATTTTAGTTCAGCCCATAGGCGGAGGAAACGGATGAGGTTTGGAGAACTGAAGAATGAGGCTCTCCTTTCTTATTCTCTGCTTCCTTCAGCCTCCAGAGAAAGAAGGGGGCCTCCCACGCCAGGTCGGCAACAAGACGGAGTGTTCACTGCTAGGCTTTGTGCTTGACCTGCGGCGTGACTACCTGCCTGTGCGTGAACAGATCCCTGAGGAGAAGCTCTACAAGGTTTACACCTTTAATTCTGTCCGGAAATCCATGAGCACCGTCATTTGCATGCCTGATGGCGGCTACCGCCTCTTCAGCAAAGGCGCTTCTGAAATCGTCCTTAAAAAGTGAGTCTGCGCTCCCTTGTATGAGGTTAAATGATGCCCACACAGGTTGTTGCTACTGCCCCGGAATTAGCTGAGTGCTCATTCTAGCTCTGAAATTTGCACCAGCATAACAACAACACTTGAGAATACACGATAATGTATGTACAGGATCATGCAATCATTTGGCAGCATCTCTACCCTGCTCTTCAACTCCTAAAATGCTTTCAGAGTTGCTCACAATTTAAAACCAATGAAAAGAGCAAATTTCACTAAAATAAGAAAGCCGCAGAGAAGTGGACAACACTAATGGCGGTGATGTTAGGGGACACAAAAAAAACTCAGTAAGATAGTGTCAAATTATGTTTTGAGAATTAAGGCAAATAAAAAGGTCTTCACATGGGGAAAGGAAATTTCAGGGCACTTTTGGACTACTGGATGTCAGTACTGTACTGAGAAGGTTGCCTTACTTCAGAAGGCAGTGAGACCATTGAGAATGTCCAGAAGTCAGAGCCTGGTCTCTGCAGCCACAGCAGGTGCTGTGATTGTCCAGGGGCTTGACTTCACCCCTGGAGGTGCACTCCATTGTCTGTCGAGTCAGATGGATGGCAACAACAACAACCACACTGGAAGTGTTCCCCATCTTAGATTTGTGCAGCTGGTTATTCCTGCCTAAGTGTAAAACCTTAAGTTTGGCCCTATATTGCAATTCATATTGTTAGTTTTGGCCCAGTTCTCCAGTCTGTTAAGGTTGTTTTGAATCCTGATGCTGTCTTCTGTGGCATTAGCTATCCCGCCCCCAGTTGGAGGTCATCTGCAAATTTGAGGAGCATCACCTCAATTCCTCTATCCAAGTTGTGTATTAAGATGTTGAACGACAACAGGACTAGGAAAGAACCCTGCGGCACTCCTTCAGGCACAAGTAATAAGGAGCCTGGTGAACCAAGCCTCTGCATATCATGTGTGGCAAAGCTGCACATTCAAGAGAAAAGAATCCTCTGTAAACTGTTCCTCTTTACCCCTTCTCCAGGTGCACAAACATTCTCAACAACAATGGGGAGTTACGCACCTTCCGGCCCCGTGACCGAGATGAAATGGTGAAGAAGGTGATAGAGCCCATGGCATGTGATGGACTGAGGACTATCTGCATAGCCTACCGTGATTTCCCAGCAGGGAAGGAGCCCGAATGGGACAGTGAGAACGATATTGTAATAGACTTGACGTGCATTGCTGTGGTGGGAATTGAGGATCCCGTGCGGCCTGAGGTAACAGCTAAACTAGGGTGCCTTTTCTGTGAACAAATCCCTGTCTGTCCCTTGGGACTCACAGCCCATCCTGAGTGTTTTCTGTGTGAGGAGAATTGATTCCAGTCCTAAGATCTCAGACAGACAGGACCCCTGGGTTCTTTCCTGCCTGCTAGTAACAATGGCAAAAATATGGATTTCAACCATCTGCATGATACAGTAGATAGTATGTTGGACTTGGACCCAGGGAAAACTTTGCTAATGCTCCATGAATGCTGCACTTCAACAGCAACAGCAACCCAGAATTTGTTGCAGAATTCAGCATCCTAAGAATTTCTGCTATTTTATTTTATTATTTTATTTTATTTTATTTTATTATGGGGGTCATGTTTCTAGCTCTCATGGCAGCAAAGGCATGACTGGCAATGCCTACTGAAATTTTAGAAGCCAGAGAAATGGCTAACTGATTTCCAGTAGTTGGGAAAGGAATTTCCATGATTCCATGAAAATTAGCAGAATAGCTTGCAAATTTAAGAAAACCTGTGCCCAATCTCCTTCATCTGAGTAATATATAGAAGTCAGCTTTACATGGCACAGAATTTGGATTAATTTGCTGCAGAATATGGATTCTTGGTGCAAAGAAGCTGCTCCGGTCTAAATGGAAAGGCCCTGCTCAGCGAACGATTGGTTTCAGGAGAAAGTAATATAGTCCACTGTACTGGCAAAGGCTTTGTTGGTACAATAGGATTTATGGATAGGGGAACATGATTTGAGACTGTGGTCTTGCAGACCAGGCTGGCCCAAGACATTTTGGCACCTGAGATGAACCATAAAATGGCGTCCTCCCTGCCAGGGAATTATCTACATCAGGAACAAGGGAGGGAATAAAGATCTACATTGGGAACAAGGGTGGGAGGAGACCAGCAGCACCTCCTATTGGCCAAGAGGTTGCTGTAGATCCTGCTACCTGAGGTGGTCTCCTCACCTTGCCTCATGGTTGGGTCAGCCCCACATGCAGAACACTGAAGCTCCACTCGGGTCTTCATTTGAGCCAGAGGTTTTGTTTTTCTTACAACCCCCAAATCTATTTTCAATGCTAGTCCTGGAATATATGAATGAACAGCATGTTGCTAAACATGTGAAGAATGCTTGCCATTAAAAAAAGAAGAAGAATGCTTGCCATTAGTGTAACTACAACCACCCCCTACAAACCTGTGATTGGGACAGTGGTAGTTCATGAGGCGCTGTGGGTTAAACCACGGAGCCTAGGGCTTGCTGATCAGAAGGTCGGCAGTTTGAATCCCCGCGATGGGGTGAGCTCCCGTTGCTCGGTCCCAGCTCCTGCCAACCTAGCAGTTCAAAGTGCAAGTAGATAAATAGGTACCGCTGCAGTAGGAAGGTAAACGGTGTTTCCGTGCGCTGCTCTGGTTCACCAGAAGCAGCTTAGTCATGCTGGCCACATGACCCGGAAGCTTCCTCAGCCAGTAACGCGAGATGAGCGCCGCAAGCCCAGAGTCGGACACAACTGGACCTAATGGTCAGGGGTCCCTTTACCTTTACCTAGTTCATGAGGGGTGACGGAGACAGTGGTATCTTCCCAGCTGCAGTGAAGTGACCGTGAGTTTGAGGAGAGCTTCAAGTTGGTGGCAGCAGCCCAGAGCTCCCCCAACCTCAACTTCTCCTTGCCCTGCCTAATCCCTGTCCTTTTGAGAGCAGTGCCACCTTTGGGATGGTGCCACTGCCTCTAACCCACTGCTGGGTTTGGTGAAGCATTTCTAAGATGAAGGGTGTGGCTCCCAGACAGACTTGTGTCCTGGTGGGACATTCATTTATTTTAAATCTGAGCCCTAGCTTCATTTTAACAGCAGAACCTGTTCTCAAACAGATATAGATAATCATGAAAACACTTAAAAAAAAAACACATTATCAAGCTGGCTCCTTTATTTTGAAGGAAAAAGCAGCTGTGCATAACCCTGATCCAGATTTCATGACTCATCCAAATTGAGGTCCATGCTGGTTTCTTGCCAAAAATATCTGGTTACTATTTCATCTGAAGGTGCTTTAGCACTTTCAGAAAGTAATATGTGAGTATACAGTGTAACCTTGGTTCTCGAACACCTTGGTACTTGAACATTTCGGCTCCCAAACACCGAAAACCCAGAAGTAAGTGTTCCGGTTTTCAAATGTTTTTCAGAAGCCAAACATCCAGTGCGGCTGTCGGCTATTGTTTCTGGGGCGCTGACCCAGTCAGAAGCTGCGCCTTGGTTTTTGAATGTTTCAGAAGTTGAACGGACTTCTGGAATGGATTTCGTTCGAGAACCAAGATACCACTGTAATATCCATGGGGTGCCCAGGGATCCAAACCTAATGTTACACCTGTTGGACATTAAAACTTGGTTAGATTTTGTATCTGTCCTCATCCACCTTTAAACAAATGTTCCCCATGAAGATACTATGCGTAGAAAAAGTCACAAAGGTCTGACCCACACGTCTGCTTGTCCCAAGCCTAGAAAGAACAGGTCCAACGTGCTTTCCGCTTGAGTCTTGCTTTATTCTTTTCCCAGGAAAAACCTGCTCTTTAGCTCTAAATCAGAACAAACAGAAATCCACAGACAACCTGAATTGCTGTTTGCTCTGATTGAGCTCTAAAGAGCAGTATTCCCCAGGTGAAAGCAGTGTGACAACAGGAAGTGTGGACAAGCCCTTAGCTTTTAAATAAGCAAATATTTTACTCATGGAGTTTCGAGAAGTCAAAGTGAACAAGTCTCCGTCCACCAGCAGTAAAACAAAGATTAGAAAAGGTTCCAAACTACTTTAAAAGAAAAGTACTTGGTTTCCTTAGAGAAAGACTCATGCAATCTTTAGGTTAACACAGATGCAGGCTGCAAAATCTCATTTTAGAGAGATTCAGGGCTTATCCACAATTAACATTTCCCCCTGCTTTTTCCAGGCACAGGTCCACATTTAAAAGATCTATGTCTGTGCATTTCTGTTGTTGCCCTGGAGTTTTCCCTGCAAAAACCCACTCTTTAGCGCTCCATTGGAGCAAACGTTAGTTCGGATTTTCCACGGATTGACATTTGCACCAACTGAAGTTTAAAGACTGGGTTTTTGTGGGGGAAGTTCTAGAGGGGGGGAAATGTGCTCAGACATGGAGCTTTAAAGCACAAACCATGCCCAGAAAGAGCAGAGGAAAGGTCAGTGTGCCTTCAGTTCACTTAGGAGCCATGACCGCATGGCTTCTTGTTTGTTCTAGCAAGCACCAAGAGAAAAGACCGGGGGGGGGGGGGCAAAGACTGATCCACTTTGGCAACCTGAGCTCAGGGCTCAGGTTAACCCTTTCGTGCATGCAAGGGAGTTAATAACTGTATATTACAACAAAACCAGCTAGCAGTTTCAATATGGGGGCAAGTGATCGCTCAGCAAACATGTTGAATTGCAGAAAATCAACGTGAGCCCTGTGCCTCCTTTGCAGGTGCCAGATGCCATTCGCAAATGCCAACGTGCCGGCATCACAGTTCGCATGGTGACAGGAGACAACATAAACACAGCCCGGGCCATTGCCGCCAAGTGTGGCATCCTCCAGCCAGGGGAGGACTTCTTGTGCCTAGAAGGAAAGGAGTTCAACCGGAGGATCCGTAATGAAAAGGGAGAGGTGACTGAATAAATTATTTTAAGTGCCTGGAATGCTGCTGCTCCGAAAATTCCAGGGTGGAGGGGACCATTCTGGTTTGTGGCTTTTCTTCTAGGGCTTGTCCATATGGCAGCCGTTAGGAGGATCAGGAGGGGTTCTCCTGAAACACACATGCATACGCCTACAACTCAGTTGGTAGAGCATGAGACTCTTAATCTTGGGGTCATGGGTTTGAGCCTCACATTTAGCAAAAGATTTCTGCATTGCCAGGGGTTGGACTGGATCACCCTCATTGTCCCTTCTAACTCTGCAATCATAATTCTATGATTCTTTATCTGCAAAGTGATAGCAAATTTGAGCCTTCGTTTTTAGACCGTTGAATATCTTGGTTGCTCTCCTCTGCACATGTTCCAGCTTGTAAACATCCTTCCTAAATTGTGGTGCCCAGAATTGGACACAGTATTCCATCATCATCATCATCATCATCATCATCATCATCATCACTTTTAATTTGTATACTGACTTTCTATCTTACAATACCCAAGGCAGTTTACAAGCTGAAGAAACAAAGAATGTACATCTTTTAACAATACAAAAATGTGATAATAAAACATAACTTTAAAATATGCAATAAAATATCTTGGGTGTGGTCTGATCAAGGCAGAATACAATTGTGCTATTATTCCCCTTGATCTGGTTACTATACTTCTGTTCATGCCGCCTACAATAGCATTTCTTCTTCTTCTTCTTCTTCTTCTTCTTCTTCTTCTTCTTCTTCTTCTTCTTCTTCTCCGCCTCCTCCTCCTCCTCCTCCTCCTCCTCCTTTGCTGCTGTTGACTCATGTTAAGTTTGTGGCTCACTAGATCCCTAGGACCTTTTTCAGCTTGAGGGTCGCATTCTCCCCTGGTCCACCTTACGAGGGCCACATGCCAATGGTGGGCGGGGCCAGAGGCAAAAGTCGGGCAAGCATTAAATGTGACTTTTACTTTTGCACAGCAGGCTACTTTGTTCATGCGCACACACCCCTCACTATCTTCCATCCAGGCAAGCAAGTAGCATTGTCAGAGTTCAAGGACACATTGCAGCCAGGCAAAAACACTCAGTGAGGGCTGGTGGAGGATGTGGCCTGGAGAGAGTCTTGAGGGTCAGGTACAGAAGTTTGGTGGGCTCCAGACCTGAGGCTTCTACTCCCTGGTGCAGACAGTACTGAGCTAAACCAATGGTCAGACTTAGTGAGGCAGCTTCCTGTGTTCCTTTTTCTCTCCTCTTTTGCACACCAGAAGAGGAAGTCAGAAGCTTTTGCATTCTGTTGTTCAGTTTTGAACAAACCACAGGGAAGTTTTCCCAGCTCTGCAGCCTCCTTTTCCCCCAGGGAGGAACATCTAAAAGAACTGAATTCTTCTTCTGAAATTGGCAGACTTTTACATTGTTTTGCTATATTATTAGCTGCCCTGATAGGGCATACTAAAGGGTGGTGTATAGATCCTTATATTGATGAATAAAATATGCAACAGTGCAGTCCAATCTACTGTTTTATTTCTGCCTCAATCTGCAACAAGTGTCACAGTGACTGCACTGAAAGTTCTGCCTGTGAAAGTGTATTCCAGGCTGCAGTCCTAACACCACTTTCATGGAATCTAGAATTGTATAGTTGGAAGGGACCCCCAAGGGTCATCTAGTCCAACCCCCTGCAATGTAGGAATCTCAACTAAAGCATCCATGATGGATGGCTGTCCAATCTTTTCTGATTGTGCTCTCAGTCATCAAGATTCAGATTGCATTGCCAGCCACCAAAGGATTACCATGCCTGTTTGAACTAGTCCTGATGTATTTGAGAGAAACTGTGTAAGTGTGGTCCAGTTCTGGGAAGGGCCAGGGTCTCGGCAGCAGAGCACATGCTTTGCATGAAAAGGGTTCCGGGTTCGATCTTTAGCGACTCCAGGTAGGACTAGGAAGACCCTGTCTGAAACCCTGGAGGGTCACTGCCAATCCATACCAAACTCAGTGGACTCTATAGAAAGCAGCTCATTTCGCTTTATTGGTGAGAAGTGCTTACTTGTCTCTGCCTCTCTGCCCTGCAGATAGAACAAGAACGCCTTGATAAAATCTGGCCAAAACTGAGGGTTCTGGCTCGATCGTCACCCACCGACAAACACACCTTGGTGAAAGGTAAGAGATTGCCAGTCTCTTTGCCCTTAGTCAATGCAGGAGAGAGCAACATAGGGTGGTGGGAGCCAGGGCTGTCATGGGGTCTGGTTGTCATTTTCTGCCGGATATGCAGATCAGGTTATCTATGCAAGTCTTACCCATATATGGATGCAAACTTCTCTGTAAAGTCACTGGTATTTATTTGGATGCGTAGCTCACTCACTACTAGCTAACCCACATTCTTGCCCTTGAAGGCATAATCGACAGCACTATCGGGGAACAGCGCCAGGTGGTTGCTGTCACTGGTGATGGGACGAATGATGGACCAGCACTCAAGAAGGCCGACGTGGGTTTTGCCATGGTAAGAGATGCTGAACTGAGTTCTCCTCCCCTGTGTCCACAGGGACATTTCCTTCACAGGGAAACAGGATGTAATATAAAAATAGAGCGTGTCGCATGTCTTTTGTCTGTGGGGTCTGCAGACAGGGAGGGAAATGCTTGCCCATGTAGAGCGAGGGCAGTTTGCCTGCCCTCGTTCTGAATTGGCATCACATAGCCAGATCCAATTGGCTACATGTTGATGTTTTGTCACTGTCATGCTAGTTCTTTGATCTCCAATTAGTTGGAATCTCATAGCCAGGAAGCCCTTGTGTTGTATCCAGCTAACCTTTCTTCAGAGTAGACCTGGTGAAATTAATAGTTTTTAGTTAGTTAGTTAGTTAGTTAGTTAGTTAGTCTGAGTAAAAGTTCATTGAACACAACCCTTTCTATTGAAAATAAACAAGTAATAGTGCAGAACAAACAGCTGATTGAAAAGTGAACAGACCTCAACAAGAGTGAAAATGGAGTTTGAGGATTCAGGCTGGTGGTTATTCTAGCCCTTAAAAACACTATTTTTACATCAAAAATGTTCAAACGTGAAAATTCAGCACATCCCTCATTTTAACCTTGTTAATCTTTAAATTTATCATACAGCACAGGCTGTAAGTCCTATTGAATTCAATCTCTTCCTTCTGAGTGGACATGTATAGGAATGCTTTGAAAGCCAATGAAATGGACTCCATCAGATTGTACAAGAAATGAGTAAGATTTGGATCTGTGGTAACAGCCCGGCTTGAAGGGCCAGCTGCACTGACTGCAAAGCACAAATCTGTCTTGCACATTGATACTCCTGTGATTTTTAAACTAGTAAAGAGGAATAGTCCCAGTTATATATTTTCTAGCTCCAATATGGAAATATCTCAGGATCTAAGAATTTCTACAAAAACCTGTGTTTGTGAATCCTGTATGTATAACAGTACAATTACATTAATCGTGAAGCTAATATCCTTTTGTTTCTGGAGTTGCAACAGAAATGTGCACTCCCTATATTTGCATTCTGGCAATATATTCAATTGATACAACTTTTATTTAATCTTTGTGGTCCAGGAACCTGCTCCATAAATATGTATGATCCTGAAAACAGCAAACATTCAGAATAAAGGTACAATATTAGTTTATGAAATTTTAAACTCTGATGCTTAATTCACTTTATAGGACCTGAAATATGGAATCAGGCTACCCAAGTATCCAAAATTACCCAAAAGCATATCAAAGAAATCTCACTAGCTAGCCATGTGCATTTTTGTGCTGCAGAAGATGTCTCAGAGCCTACTGGTCTCAATATAGACTGACAAAAAGGTGAATCCCAAGTGCAGGTTTCTCCTGAAGATGCAAAAGCAAAAACGAAATGCTGGGGGAAACTGCTTAATTATTTATTTGAAGCTTTTTTTACCCTGCTCTTCAGCTGAAAAGGCTCCCAGAGCAGCTTATCAGTAATGATAAGACAGCCCCTGCCCTCAATCTAAAAGACAGGGCGCAAAAGGGAAAAGGGGTGAAGAGGGAAGAGGACAACAAGCAAACTCAGGCACCAGTTAAGTTCTCATAATGACCAGCTGAGGTGGAAACAGTTGAGAGGAACCACATGGAGCTGGTCTCCCAGCAGAGCTGATGGAGTGGCCCTGTGGTCTCATCTCTCCTTCTGCTGCAACCTGATGGAATGGCTGCTTCTAGTCCACATGTTGTGGCACATGTTCAGTCATTGCTCCTTTGGAGGATAATTTCTATATAACAAATTACAGGTAGGTAGCCGTGTTGGTCTGCCATAGTCAAAACAAAACAAAAAATTCCTTCCAGTAGCACCTTAGAGACCAACTAAGTTTGTTCTTGGTATGAGCACAAGAAAGCTCATACCAAGAACAAACTTAGTTGGTCTCTAAGGTGCTACTGGAAGGAATTTCTATATAACAAGTTGGTTATCAGTGCAGTGAGCAATTTCACCTTTACACTTGCCAAATATTTTGTCATATCCCAGAAATTTGCCCAATGAGTGAATCACAAGAAGCCTGTACTGGAAGAGCTTGTGTAATTAATTGCCAAACAAATTGTACAATTTCTCTGTAAATTCACTAAATTCCATTCCATTCGTATTCCATTTGTCAGTGCCAGGAAAAAAATCAGTATATACAAATGAGAATTCATGGATCCAAATTTGGGACAAGTACTCTTTGGTGAGAGAACCCCAATACTGTAGAGATTTTGCATGTGCAAAACATGCAACAAAGTAAAGTGTGGAAATGTAAACTGTAAAACCTTAAGATGTGCCCTATTAAAGTGAGTTCCAAAGTTTCCCTCTTCCCCTAGCATAGAAAAATACCACACATTTGGTAAGTTAAAAATGGTGTACTTATAAATTCTCCCATGATCAGATTCATGTGCTTTATCCATACAGCATTCAGAAAAAGTTGCACAGGCAGTAAAACTTGGCTTAGTTACAAAGTGGTATAAGTTTCTAAATTATTGGTATAGGAACTAAAGTGGCTTGGTGTGCAGTCTGAGCTGGAGCCACCAGCTTAAACCTCTTCACACCCTGAGCTTCTCAGGTAGACTGGAGAAGACCAATAGGCCTGATCACCTATTTCCTCCCAAGGTAAGGGAAGTGGGCATAGCTAAGCCTGGTAGGACAGCTTACTCTATGGTATTAACCCCTTCAGGCATTAATTAGACTTAAGCATGTTGATTATATGAGGCTGGTTATACCACACCAGTCATAGATAGAAGAAGAACAAAACAGCAAACATAGGTTGGTTGGTTTTTTAAAGACAGATAATTTGGGGAAAATATGGATACGATTCTGGAATGCTTCAGTGGTGAAATCTTGCAGTGCTCTCTTATATCTCCCATTAGGTAGAATGCGTCACACCCTTTATTTTAAATTTTGTTTTCTATGTTGTTTTGAATTTAAAATAGATCAAACTAAGATGATACACATGCCTAGTGTATTGTGGGAGTGATGTAGATGAGCATAACACGTGGGATGTAGAGGGAAATGAGAGGTTACTGTCAGAGTGATGGTTAGGCAGGCTGCAAAGGAGAAAGGAGAGGTTAAAATATGTTCCATAGATATTTCTTTGCCAGCGCAGGCACATAGTGGAAACTGGTATTGTGTTGAATTAGGCCACAACTTTGATTACAGGAAAGAGTAGGTTTGGCTCAGGCATTGGGCATGTATAGGAACCTGGTGGGGTCAGCCCGTGTTGGGGAGTTGCCCCCAACATGGATTGGGTGCCATGACCCCACACAGGCCACCATGGGGCAAAGTATATTGGCCCCCTGGGCCCCCTGTGGACAGAATCATCCCTCCTGGACCCCTCTAATGGGGGTCTAGTGACTAAGGATCCAGCCCAATGCCTTATCCGCCAAAGTTGTTACGGTTGCTATGAGGTAGGCGAAAACCTCCAAGCCGGCCAGTTTGCTTTCAGGAGAAACTTCCTTCCTGGCCTTGAATATGGCAACTGAGTAAACCATAGCAAGGTCCATACCCCACACGCCCACTCCCCACTTGAGTGGGCCCTAACAGACAGGGTGGGTGGCTGGGAAAATCCAGGAAGGATCAGGCAAGAGGGTGGCCTGCCCCTTCCAACTCCTTTAAATAGGCTAGGAGGGGGCTAGGTGGCCAAGGAGAGGGGCTAGGAGGGGGCTAGGCCTTTTGGGCATTGCCTGCCCATACCTGAAAGACTGTCGCAGCTGGAGGTGGGGTGGCACCAGGTGACCAACCCCTCTCCTTGGCCACGGAAGAAGATGGCGGCCTCTCATGTGGCAGATGTCGCCCACCCAGAGCCCCAGGTGAGCAGTTATTCTTTGTTAACATTGTTGCTATCCCTTAAGTTTATTGATATGTTCTGTAGATGTGTGATAAATGTAAATGAGGACTTAATATTGAATATGCAATTAAAATGCAGCTACCTGATGAAACACAAATACCGCAATCCGATTAATTATGTAAAGCAAATAAAACTGCATGCTTCAATGTGCAAAGGGATGAATGCAGACTAACCTGTTAGTTGAACACAGATCCCATTGAAATCAATTGAAGAAGTTAGTTGTGTGACATATCTTAAGCCTCATTTATTTTCCTGGGGGAAATGCAACTAATTTACCTGCCTGGTTACCACCCATAATGTATTATATTCCCAGTTACAGGTAGGTATCCGTGTTGATCTGCCATAGTCAAAACAAGGTGCTACTGGAAGTATTTTTATTTATTTATTTTTTATTATATTCCCAGCAGTCAAGTTTTGAAAGTGTTCAGAGTTTTCTGGCAAGGTAAATCTTGACATCCAAGAGTGGTGGAGAAGTGGTGGAGAAAGGCATGAAATTTGTGGTTGTGTTGTTGGTAGAGAAACTTAACAGGTTACATCTTTTCCAACAAGAGACGATGAAGGCAGAATCAATTCAAGCTCCTGCAGAAGAAGTCCTTCTCTGAATTGCTGGCTTGGTCCTTGTGCATCAGTGAGGCCAAAGTGCTAGTAAAAAGTTGACCCACTGGGCCCAAGGGAGAGAGAAGGTTGAGGATTCTTGCCATAAAGTACCCTTCGTTTTGTGCCATTCCCAGGGCATAGCAGGCACTGATGTGGCAAAGGAGGCCTCTGACATCATCTTGACTGACGACAACTTCTCCAGCATTGTGAAGGCAGTGATGTGGGGGCGCAACGTTTATGACAGCATATCCAAATTCCTGCAGTTCCAGCTCACAGTCAATGTGGTGGCAGTCATTGTGGCCTTCACTGGTGCCTGCATCACACAGGTAGGTTTCATTGCTGTGCAGTAGTGGCAAGGCCCAGAGGAGGCTGGCCCATTGGGAGGAAGGGGACACTTGCCCCACCGACCTCAGTCTGCCCTCAGCCAGCCCCGGGAGGGGATTTCTGAGTGTGTTTGATGGGACGTGCTTAGAAACTTCCCCACAAGTGGGAGCCAGCCATATCAGGCTTCCTGATTGTGGGGACCATTTCTGAGGTGTGTAAACCCTCTTCACCAACCTGCATGGAGATCTGACGTGTGTGCCCTGGGACATTGGTGGTGGGGGTGCTTGTATGCATGTCCCTGATCCCATCCCTGTTCAACTGCACGTTTAAGCAAATGCCTGCTGAACATAGCAAATGTTGCCCGAAAATTAGGAAATTGCACATTTGGGAGTTGTAGGTGTATCTCATAGCCTTTCTGGAAAAGAGTAGCCATTTGGGGAGAATCGTGGTAAGGTGCGTGGAAAATGAATGTGTGAGGAGCAGAGAGGTTAAGCTGACATGAGAGAAATGCTGAATCCAGCTGCTCTATTATACATGGCTCTTGCAGAATATCAAGTCAGGCGCTCCTATAAGAACGTACTTGAGAACCAGGCAGGAAGCAGATTTGAGGCCCAGCTCCATGTTCTGAGCAGAATGTTGAGAAAGTGGGGAGAATTCTGGGGATGAGTAAATTGGTCCTTTAGGAGTAGTTGCTTACCAGGCTCCAAAGATAATCTGTGAGGTAAGGCCCATTTGTCTTGAAGGATAATGGAAAAGAAAACCACTCCTTTGTGGTTTCGAATCAGGCATACTTCAGAGACAAAAAACAACAACAACCCCAGCACCCTTAACAGGGCAGTTTTTAGCAGACAGGAACAGCATGAAGAAATACCCCATGCCCTAACAAACCTTTGCAAAGTGGATTGAACCAAAAGGCATGCAAGCATATGAGGCTCCCTTAGACCATCGGCCCGTCTAGTCTAAGGACTTCCTGACCCAATGTCTACTCTGACTTCCAACAGTTCTCCAAACCCTCAGGGCAGAACTACCTATTTCAAGACAAATATGGAGTTCCCACCCCGTTTGCCTGAGGGCACTGGATACTTCCAGATAGAGGAGCTTATTGTGGAACTGATGTATGCATGTTTTTCCACAGCATCCGTACAATGTCATTGCCATCAAAATGCCACCCCTGCCCATAAAATACCTGACGTTCCAATGCCGCAATGCCCCTTCATCTCAACTTCTCTTGCAGGACTCTCCGCTCAAAGCAGTGCAGATGCTGTGGGTTAACCTGATTATGGACACTTTTGCTTCCCTGGCTCTGGCCACCGAGCCCCCCACTGAGGCCCTGCTGCTGCGCAAGCCGTACGGACGGAACAAACCCCTCATTTCCCGCACCATGATGAAGAATATTTTGGGCCATGCTGTCTACCAGCTTATTATCATCTTCACCCTCCTCTTTGTGGGTGGGTTCTTAGGACACGGAACTGGAGTTGGGAGGGGCAGGGGTGGGTCTGGGTCCACTGTTTGAAGAGGGAGGAGGGACAGGCTTGGTTTGCTGGGTGTGGTGTCTTCTCTGTGGTGCACTGCTTTACACCCCCCCTTCCTCACCCGCAGGTGAGGTTTTCTTTGACATTGACAGCGGCCGCAATGCCCCCCTGCACTCCCCGCCCTCAGAGCATTACACCATCATCTTCAACACCTTTGTCTTGATGCAACTCTTCAATGAGATCAACGCCCGCAAAATCCACGGCGAGCGCAATGTCTTTGATGGCATTTTTGGCAACCCCATTTTCTGCAGTATTGTGCTGGGAACCTTTGGCATACAGGTACAGGCCTGGTCTAAATGGATGTGAAGAACCAAATTGAGTTGGGGTGGGTGGGAAAGACAAGGTGGGTGGATGAATACATGGATGGAAATGTGTTGGCTGGCTGGCTAGTTTGTTTTTTTAAGAAACTGGGCTTTTCATACACTCTTGATTTAATAATAAATTTTATCATACAGTGTTGCTTGTGCGCGTTGTGTCTTATGAGGTTTCATAGGCCCCTGGCCCCATAGGCTGTTGTTGCTATTACTATCAGTATATCAGGCATCTTAACTGAGGTTGTGTACACACTAAGCCTTTAAAGCATAACCAAAGCACATTTCCACTTCAAAGAATTCTGGGCACTGTCATTGGTTAAGGGTTGCTGGCAGTGCTATTTTTCTGGGAAAAGGGGTGCCAGGACTCAATGGCTCCCTTCTTCTCTTAGAATGGCAAGGGCACCCACCTGAGAGGTGCTGGAACTGAGCTCTGGTGAGTTCCAGGTGGGGGGAAAGCCCTGGTTGCTGGGCATTGTAACTCCGTGCAGGGTAAACGAGTGTCTCCATGCGGGGTAAACAGGAAAGTATGTGTTTTGAATATGCTTTAAAGCTGTGGTGTGTATACACAGCCTCAGTAACAAAAGGGAAAATAGACAGGCCCCTGCCCCAAGGAGCTTACTGTATAAATGTTGAAAGTGAGGAAGATGAGAGAGGGAGGGAAAGGGGGAGGCAACGTTAACAGGAGACAGGTGTCTGCAACTGCATATATATGTATTTAGGCTTCACTTTCTCTTGAGGGGTGAGGAATGAGGCACAGCTGGAATAAACATCCGTTGCTCTAGCCCCATATCCCAGCAGCCCTTGAAAAAGTCAGAACAAGACTGTGGGCAGTATGGTTAAGAACACGAGAACAGCAAGTTCCAGAGTTCTGCCTCAGAGAGAGCTCTGGCTCCTTGTATCTTCATGGTTGTCCTCTTCAGACCTCTGGTTCTCCTTGCCCTGCTGTTGCATCTGTGACTCTTTCCTTCAACTTGGGGTGCTTCCATACATGTTTTTATTGTGGGATGGTTCTCATGCATGCAAGTTTTTTTGCAGTGTCCGCACAGTGTTATTGTCATCAATATTCCAGCCCATATTTTTAGTTATTTATTTAATGTATTGTATCCCACCTTTCTCTCAAACTGGGAACCAATGTGACTCTTAATCCAGATTAGCCCTTTCTGGGGAAATCCAATATAATAACAACAACTTTGTTGCCAATGACCCATTGACAGTATTAAGCACCCTTGGTTGTGTGCTCTCCGTTCCCATTGTCAGTATTGCCCACTCTGATCTTCCTGGATCCAGTCTTTTATCTGCTCTTGTCTGTATGCAGTCCTGCCTGGCCACCAGATCCCATGAGCCCACCCTTTCCCAGCAGCATGTATAGATACGGAGGGTGGGCCTCCCTCTACAGGTGTTTCTCTCACTCTGCCTCTCTTGTATCCCCAGATCGTCATTGTACAGTTTGGGGGGAAACCGTTCAGCTGTTCGCCACTGAATGCGCAGCAATGGCTCTGGTGTCTCTTTGTGGGCTTTGGGGAGCTTGTCTGGGGACAGGTAAGAAAACCCTTCTTCTGACTTCTTCATTTGTGCTCATCATTGGATGGTTTGGGGGTATAGGATAGGATATTATTTATTATTAACTAGCTGGCCCGGCCACGCGTTGCTGTGGTGTTTTTGTTTTTGTTTTGCTTTTTAAAATTCTCCTGACCCCGAGAGTATTCTGGAAACTCCTGTTTTCATTCTTCCCTGTCCCTTTAGAGCAGGGGTCAGCAACCTTTTTCAGCTGAGGGCCAGTCCACTGTCCCTCAGACCATGTGGTGGGCCAGACTATATTTTTTGGGGGGGTGGAATGAACTAATTCCTATGCCCCACAAATAAACCAGAGATGCATTTTACATAAAAGAACACATTCTACTCATGTAAAAACACACCGATTCCCATTACATAAAAGAACACATTTCTACTCATGTAAAAACAGCACAGTGGCCATTTTAAGTGAGGGCACTGGGGAGCATTCTCCCCCACCCTAGTCCCAAATTCGAACCCTGGTCTCTCTCTTAAATGCGTGCCTGCCCCTTTAATAGAATTAAACCCTTGCCCTAGATTTAAAATCTCCCCTCCTCCGGAAACCTGATACATGGTACAGTCCGCTCTGGCATTGAGCCTGGGGTCAGTAGGGACCATAACGATGCAAGAAGGGGTGATGGGGAACTGGTAAGGTCCTTAAACATTTGTGTGCGGCGCTTGTTCCTCTTCTGATAACTGGAGTTTCGTTTGTAAAGCGATACAGCAGTGCAGAAAGGATTGTGTGTGGAGACAGGGTAGGGAGCAAAGCATAGTTGCTGAGCTTTCTCATCCTACACCCCCCCCCACCATAATGAATGGTATGGCCCGGGCCTAAAAACCTTTTCCTGCCTGGAGCTGAAACTACTAAGAAGAGTTTAGGCCTTCCTCTTAACTGTTTTTTTGGCGATCTTTTCTGAGTGCGGTAAGAGTGCAGAGGCTGGGGAGCTTAATGGGGGCTGTCCCTGCTGTCGGTTCCTCCGGTGGTTGCACACAGGAAAACGGAGGACTGAGGTGAAGGAGGTTTTTTGGTCAGCACACTGTCAGAGACGCTGCCCTGCAATGAGCCTTTCTATTGGTTGTTGTTCAAAGTCTTCGGTTCTGTTGCTGGTGAAAACGTAATGTGTGCGCCAATTTTTTTGCCTTTATTCTATATTTTAGGCATGAGAGGTGTGTTTTTTGTTTTTGTTTTTTGAATTTTTATTATGCCAGATCCTTCCTTGATGGTCATGTTACTCTGTCTCCTAAATTTGATGAGATTTGGTCCAGCGGTTACGGAGCAAGGTGGTGTCACGCGCGCACGCAATGGGAACTTTTATATATTTATAGATCCTTCTTCTTCCTCTCTCGTGTGAGTTTAATATCTGGTTAGCAGAGTGCAGCATGTGAAACTTCTGGGACCAGGTTGCTTAACCTTCTTAATGATTATCCAGGACGGATAATAATTTAGCAGGCTGGGCCTTCCACCCTTTTCATCCCTCTAAACAAAAGAATCACACAGAAGCCATGTCAGGATAAAAATATTGTTTGCTTACATAAAGTTCCAGACTCGGTTCCAGCAGAAAACAGCAGTGAAAACAAGACAGACAGAATATACTTCTATGTTATAAAATGTATGGTTGAGATAAAAAATGAAATCTGCTCTTGGGAGAACACAGAACAAGCATCTTTTCTCTTCAGTTATATGGCAAAAGGAGACTGAACTCTGAGGAGAGAGTTACTTTTCCTTTGTTACTTTTCCCACCAGGGCAAGCAGGAGATGAGACCTCGCAGAGTGTCCGCTCTGGGAATTTACAGGGGAACTCCATGTGTCTTTTAACCTTTTATTATCTAGCAAAACTTGAAATACTATTTTGGCTCAAGATTATTTCCCACACTCACGTAGTATTTAAACTTCCCAGCCGCGCTGTAACACTGCACTATCCCAAACAAGTGCAGAAAAACTGCTGGGTGCAGAGTGCAGATCTCAGCTTCCTAAGAATCTTTGCTTTCATTTTTAAAAAACAAAAAATCAAGTTTCTAGCCCTTGTGGCTGCAAAGATAGCACTGAAATGCACAGCAAAATCTCAGAAGCCATGAGTATGGTTTCAGTGTCCTGATTGTATCCTGCCTCTTTCCTATGACTTGCAGAAGCAGAATGTATCTTGCGAACTCAGCATAAATATATGAAAATATGCTTACTTTGCATAATGTACATATGTGACAGACTCTAGCTTTTCTACGCACAGAATTTTGGCTACCTTGGGCCTATGTTGTTTTGCTTCCCTGGGCAAAACGGAAAATGCCATTGCATGCATGTGCTGCCACCTGAGGAAGCCTGAGGAGTAAAAGGAGGCAAGCAGCTGGGCATATGCACTGCCTCATGGGTGGACCGGCCCTGGCTTGGGAACAAAATGCTGATCTGGCTGACTAATGTTTAGGAAGGACTGTGCACAGAGGCAGCATATGTGGGTTTGATCCACACTGTTTGGTCCTACCCTCTTACTTCTTTCTTGCTGTCCTGAAAAATTGCAAGCCGCTGAATCTTGCCCACTCGCACAACAAACCGTGTAGGATTAGAAGATCGAGTTTATTATACCGCCTCTTTTATTGTGAGTTGTCAGAGTGCACCATATAGTCAGATACTAAAGACAGGCATGCCATGTTCTCTTGAAACTGGGGAAGCACCGGTCAACACCCTTGTTTAGCTCTAGTATGTCCAGTTAATGAGTTGACTCATTAACTGGACATACTAGAGCTGTAGGATGGTCACTTTGGGGGCACTGGCATATGATCCTCAGTGGGCTCCCCAGAAGGCAACGGAGCCCTCAGGCCCTACCTACTGTAGGCAGTCGGTGGAGCAGAGTGGAGGGCCTTCTTACCTGACCCCTCTGGCAGGGGTCACTGAGAGAGGGGCAGGGCACTGGGGAGTCTATCTAGGGCTCCCACAGATGTGTTTGCAGCATGCTGGCCTTGCCCCTTGTATCCTCTGGGTAAATTGCAGCGACTCCAGTGCTGTGAGGTCAAGGTGATCCACCACTGTTTGAAACCCTTGGCCTCACCTGAAGAGCCAGAATCTTTTTGTAATAATAATAATAATGATGATGCTGTGAATCTTGGGAACTGTAACCAAACATTGCACGCAAACACATGCAATCAAGCAAATTTATACTTGTAAAAAAAAACCTGTTTTTGCTGCTTCTGGAGGTGAGGGTGCTAGAGAGTTTGGGCAGATTCTGGGGATCTTGATAAGGATGAAAGTCACATGGGAAACGATTGAGTGCCCCTTTTCTGCCCTGCTAATACTTCTCTCCAAATCCCCCACTCCTAAAGTGACTTTTCATTTAATGTAATTTAGTAAATGGCATTGAGATCA
This sequence comes from Lacerta agilis, assembly GCF_009819535.1. NCBI lineage: Eukaryota > Metazoa > Chordata > Lepidosauria > Squamata > Lacertidae > Lacerta > Lacerta agilis. Next base: position 37,018,484 of record NC_046327.1, on the reverse strand, counting down.
AGTGGCATGCATTCGTAAGAAACACGTAATTAGCCGACCAGATTCAGCTCTTGTGCGCCATGGGTAGGCAAACCAAGGCCCAGGGGCCGGATCCAGCCCAATCGCCTTCTAAATCTGGCCTGCAGACGGTCCAGGAATCAGCATGTTTTTGCATGAGTAGAATGTGTCCTTTTATTTAAAATGCATCTCTGGGTTATTTGTGGGCCATAGGAATTCGTTCATTATTATTTTATTCAAAATATAGTCCAGCCCCCCACAAGGTCTGAGGGACAATGGACCGGCCGTTTGCTGAAAAAGTTTGCTGACCCCTGGCTTAAGCTATGCAGTCACAGAAGGGCTCCTATTCTACTGAGAAAATGTTGAAATGTGCAACAGACACCTGCTCCCTTCTGTAGGTCATTGCCACCATCCCCACCAGTCACCTGAAATGCTTGAAGGAGGCAGGGCATGGCCCTGGGAAGGATGAGATCACTGATGAGGAAATGGCGGAGGATGAGGAGGAAATTGACCATGCTGAGCGGGAACTCCGTCGTGGCCAGATCCTTTGGTTCCGTGGCCTCAATCGTATCCAGACCCAGGTATGAGATAATGGGGAGGCGCCTCCCACCAGGGCTTCCCTCACCCTTGCCCAGCCCTTCCTTTGCTTTAGCGGTGACTTGACGATAAACCTTTCATCTGGTTATCTCCTACCCCATCCCAAGACATGGTGGTTTCACCCTGATGCTCATGCCTGGGGGAGAGAGAGAGAGACCTCTAATGCTGGTCTAAGCATTTCATTTCCCCGCTGCCTTGTTTCAGCAGAAAGAACTAATGAATGCAGTGCTTGGATGCATGAACAGAGGCAGCCTATAGAAGCAGAAATGGGATGGCGAGTTGCTGGGTGGTTTAGAAATGCCCAGAAAATTGAGAACAAAATCTGTGGCTGAGATGGTAGTAGCAGAAGTGGTGGTGGTGGAAGTAGCCGTAGTTACAGCAGTCATAGAGTAGTCCTTTCTATAGTTATCAGGTAGGTCATTTGAATTCCCGTATTACTTGTAGGGAATGGAGGATGGGAGATGGTGACTTGCCCAAGGCCATCCAGTGTGGCTGTAGCTAAAGACGGACTCAGTTCTGACTTCTCTAATAGTAGCAAGGATCCCTGCAAAGCCACCTGCTCTTGCCCCATTTGAAGGGCAGAAGGCAGCCGTAATAAGGCCAGCATAACATGCGCTGTCTGAATCACCCAAGATGTTATGCCCTATGCTCCATTGTTCCTGTTTTTTCAGGGAGCTTCTTCCAAATATCCAGTGTGGTATTAAAGCTGGGGCATCAAACATAAGACCCTGCAGTGTTTTCACCCTACTATAGTCTACACAATCTGAACATTTGCAGGGCCACAAAGCTACAGGCTGGTGTACTTACTCTCAAACCAAGCCACTGTTGGAAATAGCCCAAGCTATTGACATTAAATTGGTATCTGTGCCAAAGACTTGCTTGCAAATGTCTGTGTGCCTCCTTGTACTGGGGAGGTGCAGTAAGCAGATTCCAAGAAGCAGACTTTTGTTATGAACCCTCTTTCAAAGCCTCTTTTCCAAAGCCTGGAATATATTTTAGAAAGTGAAGCGCTTGCAGTGGGTGGTGGACAAATGGAATATACAGGTGAAACTCGAAAAATTAGAATACAGTGGTACCCTGCTAGACGAATGCCTCGCTAGACGAAAAACTCGCTAGACGAAAGGCATTCGCTAGCGGAAGGCTGTCTCGCAAGACAAATTTTTCAATGGGCTTGCCTCGCAAGACGAAAAAATTGCCGATTCCCCCCCCCCTGTCAAACTGCTCTTCCCCCGTTGGTGCTTCGCAAGACGAAATTTTCGCTATACGACAGCACTCGCAGAACAAATTAATTTCGTCTTGCGAGGCACCACTGTATCACGGAAAGGTTAATTTCTTTCAGTAATTCAACTTAAAATGTGAAACTAATGTATGAGATAGGCTCATGACATGCAAAGCGAGATATGTCAAGCCTTTATTTGTTATAATTGTGATGATTATGGCGTACAGCTGATGAGAACCCCAAAGTTGAAATTGTTAATTTGGGGTTCTCATCAGCTCTACGCCACAATTATAACAAATAAAGGCTTGACATATCTCGCTTTGCGTGTCATGAGTCTATCTCATATATTAAACTCCAGTAGCTAATGAAAACAATTGCTTACATAAATGGACTTTTCCATGATATTCTAATTTTTCGAGTTTCACCTGTAGGTTTGGGGGAAATTATATTTGTCAAATTGAAGGAGTATGGACATTTCTGTGGTAGAGTGATGAGGAATTTGGCCCTTCAAGTCATTTGGGTTTTATATCCCTTCATCTTACTAGTGGAAGGAACATACCTCCCTATAGATTAAAGATGCCTATAGTCCCCATATGGTTGCTACTGCACTGAGTAGCATCTAGAGCCTCAAAGTATGAACATGCACCTTGTTTCCTCTGTAAGACAGTCCTTGCTTTCCTTATAGCCACATTTTACAAGTTTGCCACAAGAAGAATAAACTATGGAGATCAAATTCTGCAAATGTGCTTAATTGACTGGGTAGTTAGTTTTCTACCTCACCCATAAATCATTCAAATGTGATTTATTTGACACAAGTTTCATTTGGCACCTACAACAGTGACACAGTGGATGTTTTCATCCAAGTTTGTTCTTAGAGTAGGCCTATATAAGTTAATGAACATGACTAAGGGCTCGTCCACACTTCCACTTTTCTCATGCCCAGAAAGCCGTTTTCTGCTTAACCCACACTTTCTAGGCATGGGTCCAAGCAGTTCCCCCCCTTGCCTTGCTCCTTTCCCAGGGAAAATCCACTCTTTAGCTGTAAATCTGAACAAATGACAATCTACAGAAAACCTGATTGCTGTTTGCTCTGATGGAGCACTAAAGAACGGTTTCCCCCAGGGACGTACGGATAAGCCCTAAGTCAGATCCATTAATTTCAGTAGGCCTATCCTGAGTAAATCTTAGTTGAATACCACCCAGTGACAGTGACATTATCCCAGTTCTAAGGAAAATAGGTATTCACAGAAAATAGGTACTATGACACACAGAAAAGAACTCCTTCCATAGTCACTGGAAACCTTGCAACTCTCCTTCAAGTCTCAGGCTGCTTCCACACTAGAGGTTTATTCTGGAGCTGCCATTCTTTGTCCACTTACTCTTTTAAGCAGAGCCGTCTCATCCATAGAGGCCGGTGGCGCGGCGCGCCAGGGCGCAGGGCACCCCAGGGGCGCCCCCGCGAGCCCACCGGCATACCGGGCTCCCCCTCCCCAACCCGCCCCCGCCCCCACGGGCAGGCGGGCACTCGCGCGCCGGCGGGCGGGCTGTAAGCCGCCCGCCCTCGCCTCCCGGAGCCCCAGCTGGAGCGCTGAAGCGGCGCGGGGCTTTGCGCGACCTTCCAGCACTCCAGCTGGGGCTCTGGGAGGCGAGGGCGGCCGGCTTGCAGCCCGCCCGCCCTCCCGCAGGTGCGCGAGCGCCCGCCCGCCCGCCCCTCATCCTCCGCCCGCCGGCGCGCGGGCGCCCGCTCCAACGCCACGCCTCTCATCCCCGCTCGCCCACCCCCCCTCCCGAGGGGCGGCCAGCGCGGGAGGGAGGCGGGCGGAGAGGCGGCAGGCTGGGGGCGCCGAGGGATCGCTGCGCCAGGGCGGCCGATCCCTCTAAGACGGGCCTGCTTTTAAGGGACTTCTACATGACATTGTCATTAAATTGCAGCTGCCCTATACTATCCCTGTACTTTTTTCAACTTCTTTTGAGAGCCCACAAATGCCGACCTTGTATGAATAGAATGGAACTGCTGCAGAAGCACCTTAACTCTACTCTTATGTCCTTTTTATCTTTTTAAGAAATGCGGTTTTGATTTGTGCAGTGACATTTGGGGCAACTGAGCCCTAAGCTGCCACACCTTTTCGCCTTAGAACACTCACTATTACCTGTCCATTTTAGCAGTGTGTTGATTTTTTTAAGCTTTACTTTTAGATTTGTGTTAAAATGCTTTTTCACTTACATTAACAAAAATAAATAAAAGCAGCGACACAATAGCACTTCAGTGAAAAAGCATTCTACTGCAAATGTTAAAATTAACAAATAAAATAAACATGCTGCTGAAATGCATTTTTTACACCGCTTCCACGTGGCAGTTTGTTGTAGCAGCCTTGGTGCTGCTCATACAGACAAGTTTTGTGCAGCACCCACTCAAAGTCATCTTCATCAAAAGGGAACCTGTGAAAATGATAAATAGGGATTAAATGGGGGAGGGAGGTGTATGGGAAATCTTTTTGATGATGTTGTTGTTGTGTGGATGCTGTGAAAAACTTGGAAGCATGAGCAGAACAGTGGGCTTATCCACACTAAAGAGTGTGGCAAAATGCAAGTGTGGATAAGCCCAGTGTCCATAATAACCTGCCTTACTTTCTTACCCATAATGCTATGTTACGCCCTTTAATATGGACAGAACAGAGTAAGATGTACATACTCCAAAGGTGCAATGCTGAGTGAAGTGTGGGAAGTCCATTTCAGTTTCCCATGTTGTTTAAAGCAGAAGAACAATGTCTGGGTAGCTCTAATAGCCTACAGTCTGGAAGCACCCTCGGGCAACCCCTTTTACTTCATCAGGCTTGCAAACAGCCATGAGGTCCAGAAACTTGTGTTTTATTTCTAAAAGGCGAATCAAATCTAGGATTATCTGGTATCTGACATCAGCACTGAAGATCAAGTACCACAGTCTTAGCTCTGCAATAAAAGAATGCAAGATTACACTTGGACACAAAACCTAGGAGAAAACCCACCTGAGGGCAGGTTGTACCACCTCTAGCCATTGTGGGGCTTCTGTGCCACATACTTCAAACTAGGTCCATGTGAGAGGAACGATTTCAAGACAACCATGTCTAGCTTCTATGTTCTAACAACATGCTTTCTGATTGCAGCCCTTCCCCACCCACCCCCTCCCTTCCCACTTCCTCAAACTGCCTTAAAGAGGGGGTGGGACATGTGCCTGGCAATTTTTCTTTCCCTTTAGCAAGTCAAACAAAAGGTGGTTTGTTCTTGCCTTAAGACTTGATGCTCATGGGATCTCAGAAGTTCTCAGGCCTGGAGCATGATGAGGAATGACCAATGGCATGTTGCATAGCAAAGTTGTTGCTTAATGGATGAAATGAAACGAATAGAACCAGGAATCCCAACTCTTCTCCTGCGCCAGCTCCATTCCATGTAAATATGGCGGATTCCAAGGCATCCCAAAGTGAGGGAGACTGCTTAGCTGTCCCCCGTCCTCTCATTTCCCTTTTCCAAGAAAACAACACACACTCGTATGCAGCATATGCTTGTGTCAGCAATGCAACCCAGGGATCCTGGTTTTGCTCCATACAGTAAACTTCACAAGACGTTCCCCTGCAGGAATGAAGGAGCAGGGCTTCCGGAATGGAGTGTATGGCTTCCAGGCAAGCCCCAGCCCCAGCTCTTTCACTTTTAAGCACTGTGCCTTATCCCCAGCCCACTAAACTGGCTTTATCCTGTGAGAAGGTAGCAAAGCATGGCTGCAACCTGGTGTTAATGCCAATCAGCATCAGCTTGCCAGGTGGAAGCATTTCCCAGGAGGCTGGCCAGCTGTTAAAGAGGTAGGATGAGCATGTGTCTTGCTCTGCAGGGGATAATCCTGTACCTGAAGGGCTGTCTGGTCCAGGCCTGTTTAAAGAGCCCTGTCTTGAAGTTGTCCATCAGTAGTTAGCATATGGACTGAGCAGACACACAGAGCACAGCTAGTCATGCTCTTCTTCCCTGCTATGGCAGACCAACACGGCTACCCACCTGTAACCTTCCCTGCTATGGTGAGATGTGTTGTATTTTGACTTAAATTATAGTAATTATTTCTAAACTTGCACCTATACATATAAACTAGCATATACAAATTGTATGCAATCTGTGTCCACTTTTGTCCTCCTTTTTGGCTGGTGCATTTGCGTTTTTTTGTGGTGCCAGCCTAGGAAGAAGGGAGCAGAGTGCTTCCTGTGGTTCAGAATATGCCTTGCCTAAAAAGATGGCTGGCCTCAGAATGGAGGCTCTCCTGCATCCAGCTGCTCATCCCATTTGCACCAGCAGGAGATCAAGAATTCCCAACTGGTCCATGGCCTTCCCTCCATTCCCTGATGGGTTCACTTGGTTTTATAATAATATACACAACCTTTGCTGCAACCTAGTGAGGATAAGTTCCCCATTGCATAACTGGGGGGGGGGGGAGTGCAGCCAAGAGAGTGACTTGCCAAAGGCCACCTGAGTGAGTCCGTGTCTGAGCTAAAACTCTCACACTTCATTTATTTTACCTGCAGAGCCACACTGGCTTTGTGCCGCTGCTCACATGTTGCTGGTAGTCATGAAAAAGTGAAGGTGCAATGGAGGTGAGCCTGCAGTGTGACTGAAATACTCCACAAGGCTGAGAGTTGAGAGAATTATGATTTCTGCAACAGAAGAATTTCATCACATGTCCCGTACAATTGCCTATATTTGAGAACTGCTAACAGCAGTCAGATTTTTGTTTCCTATTCTGGTACTTCAGATGGCCACCTGTCATGGATGCTGTAGTTGAGATTCCTGCATTGCAGGGGGGGTTGGACTAGGTGACCCTTGGGATCCCTTCCAACTCCTATATTCTATGATTCTGTTGTTTATGCATGGTTCACTGAAAGGCTCTTTCCCTTCCCCACCATCCCTTTCCCCTGTGGCGTCACTGAGCCCCCTAGACATAGTTGTTCAGTCGGGTGCATGGGACATACCTTGTATTCATACATTCAGTGCAATTCAAATGGTAAGGCTTTCTATGAACTGTCACTATACCATCTCCTATTGCAGGTGTTGTTTACATATTGGAATGATTCCTCCTACAATAAAAATGAAAATAAATGACAGATCCTTGCATTTAGAAAAATGGCATATCGAGACATGTTCTCCCTGACACACTAGTTTTCTACTTGTGCAAGTTTGTTTATGGGGAACATTCCCCAAAGTGCTAGGAAAAGCTTTACTGGTTAATTCTGCTGAATCTATCAATAGCCTTAATACCTCAGTATGGTTTTTTGGGTTGGAAGGAGATGAGATGAGGTGATTAGTGGCTAAGGGCTGGCTTAAACAGAACCCTGGCGTGCAGGTGACACATGCAGTCGGGTGTGTATTTACCTCCGTCAAAAACTTTGAACCAGGGTGTACAGACATAAATGCCTATGGGAGCAGGCTTGTCCATAGGATGCCTGCACTCCTTTTTCTCAATGGACAAATAATGTGAGCAATGCATATTCACTTAGGTATTTACAGAAATGGATGACATCACTATCCACCCCAATTCTGTGTAAAGTGGTGCCCATAAACCTGCCGCATGAATTACCTGTGTTTGAGAAGTACCAAATACAACTACTATATTTGGGCAGGGGAAACCCCCCCCCCCCGTTAAACTTGGGGAGGGGATGTCTTCCTAACCATGTGACTATGATTTGCTTGCTTGAGTCTTCAATAAACATCTTGGCCTGTTTGCTTTCACACTCTGGTATAGTAGTGAACTATGTCAAAGAAGAATTCAAGCAGGGTAATTTGCAGGGTTGGGAGGTACAATAGATGCTCTGTGATTTTTTGTTCAGGTAGATAGCCTTTTCTACACAGTAATATTCTAATATTAGTCCTCTGATTCATTACTTATGTGGCAGGGCAGGGCATGCTTGAATGTAGGGCAGATCAATTTTAAAGCAAAAAAGTGGCAAATGTAGGTAGCGAACATCTCTGCTCACACACGACCTAGCAATTTAATGATAATTTACTTTTCTTTTTGTTTCTTTTATTTATCTCTTGGGCAGCAGTGTTCTCCCTTTCTATACAGACCAGCACTGGAGCACTCATCTAGCTAGCTGCACAACAGCACACTCTTCAGTTTCTTTCCCATAAGGCGTATGCAACAGGAGGGGAGTGGTGCTACTTTGCTGTTCCATCTCAGACTTAATATTGCCCTAGCCCTGCCAGCAGTGGTGGACCTCGGGGTCTCAAATTTCCCCGCCGCCCTGTGCAGGGCCAATATCCAGTGCCTGCCCCCTCTCCATTCTGAAGTATAGTTCTGACACCCCCTGTGGCTCTGCGCCCAGTGCGCACAAACCGGCCACACTCCCAGCACTCTGCTGCCAGACATTTTATTTTATACTTGATTTTGCCAACAATTTTTATTTGCATAACTAAGGTTAAACAAAACAAAATAAGTTCCTAGGCAACCTCCAACAATGAGACAGGCTACAGAATGAAAAGCTACTCATAATCAACCTTCAACAATAAATAGGGACGTTTTTATATACAATATTTAGGCTGCATTCTAAGTGCGTTAGCAGGAAATAAAAACAACAGAACAAAATAGCCCTTTGTTCTGAGTAAGCCCACTGAGTTCATGTTGTTTCAACAAATCAGAAGTGGAGAATCGGTTTTCTCTGGAAACATCAACAGTATAAAAGAAATAGAATCTCAATGTATGAATGTGTGAATTAGCCTTATATTTATAATTTGTCCCAGATTTATTTAGAAAATATTTATATGCTGCTTATCCACAAGAAGATCTCAAAAGGGGACCTGCAACTGTGTTTCAGTTGTTTATGGCTCCTGGTGGGCTTCTACACATGTGAAAAGTTTCATGGAGCTGGTATATCCTTACAGCGACTTCTCATGCAACCAACTGTGCTTGGGTTCAGGACAATCTTGCTCCAAACTTACATAGTATCCCCCAAGATTCAGAGCAGGGCAATTGTAAAATGCACTGTTTAGAGACTGCACTTCCTTCTGTCGGAGTCCTGCCAAGGAAGGCCAGGGGCTAGGGAGTAGATTTTGCCTTGACAGCAACCATGACCTCAAGGGTGGTGCTTTGCTTTTCCCCTTAGGAATTAATCCCAGCTGTTCACATGCACAAGAGGAAGCGAAACGGTATACACGGGGACACAATTGTAGTGGAGGTAACCCTACTCCCTATCGCTGGTCACCCCAGTCTCAAGGATCCAGCCAGCTGTTCTACAAAACCCTTCATGTATAAAATCCTATCTTGGGTTCAGTTCCTTGGTCATGCTAGAATGTGGCCGTATGTTGAGAAGGAACAGACTCTTCTTGAATGAAAGATTTGTATTACTGCTCAGTTATATAGCAATTTGAAATGTGCAAATGTTTTATGACCATCCTCTTGTTTGAGGCTGTACTCTTTTCCCCCTTGGTGATGGCTAATGATGAACCTATTGTCCATGATTCCTGTCTTTTAATTATTTTATTATTTCCCCCAACGAAGCTGTAGCACTGGTCTTCACAAACATCTTGTAGCAACGAGTTTCTCGGGTCAGTTGTGCCTTGCACTCTGTTCTTAATGGATTGGCTACAGCCATTTGTGTCTTGCTGGATTTCCCCCCAACAATTCTGGTGTAACGTGCTAAGGGTTTGTACTTTGTGTAAACTCTTTAGAAATGGAGCCTTCAAGTGTGACCAGTTGCCTCGATCTTCTGCTGGTGCAATTTGCTCTTTCCATAAAAGTACATCAGTGTGGTGCCAACTCCCATTAGCTGGCCTCTGGTGCATAATGCTTCATAGACTGTGGCAGGAGGCCAAACCCCCCCAGCATGGCCAATTCTGGCTGGTATGCGCTGTTCCACTGCAGCCACTGCCCGCTGCCATCCAAATTTTCTATCTCATTTTCTCTCCTGCAGATGGAGGTAGTTAGCACCTTCAAGAGAAGTGGCTCCTTTCAGGGGGCTGTCCGACGCCGCTCTTCCGTCCTCAGCCAACTGCACGATGTAACCAATATTTCTACCCCCACTCACGTAATTCTCTCCGCCGCAAATGCCAGCGCCGGTGCCGGGAGTGAGTCTTGATTTCCTCTTACTGCTTGTGATTTTTTTTTATAAAAAACCAAACCAAACAAAGACAAAAAAAACCCATCCTATTTCTGCCCTCCTCCAGTATCCCCTCCCTTCTCTTCTATCCACCCCACCCACCCACCCTCTTGGCCCGTTGCTGCAATCACTGTTGCAATATTATTTATTTCAGTTTTTTCTCTGTCCGGTCTCAGTCACGCCGGATTTACAACTTCTATAAAGCCATACAATTTCTGCGCTTTGCCCCTCCTTCTTTAGCCACCTGCACCCCTTTTCTCCTTCGTTTGCTCACCTCTTTCACCTTCTCTATCAGTGGCTGCTGGTTTTTAATGGACTGGAGTCAGATCCCCAGCTGGTGAGGTCATGGGCAGGGAGGGAGGGGACTGCATGGGCAGCAGGGGGATGTGTTTCAGTCAAAGGAACTGAAGCAACTTAGAGCAATACCAGCTGGGGATCCAGCTTCGTTTCTCTGCCTAGCCACACATCTTGATGGTGATTGGTGTTTATTGTGGTGTTTGGTGTGTGTCACTCACTGTTGCACGTTTTGCTGGGGTGGGGTGGATGGGAGTTGCATAGAGGAGAGCAAAAGGTTGGGTACCAGACCCCACAACATGAAACTTTTGGACAATAACAGCTTATTGCATCACCATTCCTGGGATAAATATGAAGTCATCTGCTGGTCATAGTGAGGATCAAGGCAATTCTGGTGTAGATTAAATTTGTAGGAAGTCAGTACCAAAAAGAAAAAGAAATGCAGTTTTTTGCATAGAACCAGTCAATCAACACAGCAGAAGTTCTTCCTTCTAACCGTGACTTCATGCCCCTGATTGGAGATGACACTAGAATGAGCTGGCAGGTCAGACTCTAAACACCAGATGAGGCTGATTCAGGCCACTAATAAGCACAGCTGTGGTGCAATTCACATTTGAATAAAGAAGCTTTGCTCAACAGCAGCTGCAAACATCTTCACTTACATGATTCAAAATATCATCTTCCACCTATACTTCACATTTAAAGCAGTGTGGACAGGTTTAGTGTCAGGCTTGCCCATCAAAAATCCAGGGTGTTGAGTAGATTTGTCCTCCCCCCCCCCCTTTTTTTTAAAATAAGACAGCTATCATAAATCTATGATTCCAGGCACATTTGCACTAGAGACAAACTGCTTTAACAGTCCCTCCTTCTTCCTTGGGAACCCTGGGAACTGCAGTTCTGTGTGGAGGAGCAGGGGAAGGATCTCTCAGAATTCTCAGCATCCTCAGCAAACTACATTTATTTGTTTGTTAGATCAGCCCTGTCTTGGTTCCTAGACTGGGAGCCAAAGCAGTGCAGCAGGTTTGAAACTGGTTTAAATATGCATGGTAGACAGCATATGGGGTGCAGAGAAGATGTCATAGCAGCTCTTGTTCACACACACACACACACCCCACTCAAAGTGAATTTATTATAGAAAGCCTCTGAATAAACAAATACTTTGAAAGAGGATGTGTGAGAAAACAACATTCCTTGCTCTGAAGGCTCAAGGCATTACAAGAGTGAAAAGGATGTTTATGGAAAGGACTGAAACTCGGGGGTCTGGGATGTGTCAGGAAAGGGGAGCCTTTCACTTTGCTCAGAAGCAAAAGGTGAGAACATGCCTCTTGAAGGCACCCACAGGGGTGTCATGGACCAGTTCCTCTGTATGTTAATGGAAAAAAAGTGGTTCCCTTGCTCCTTTTTTCCTCCTCAGTCTCTTTCCTGTGCCTCACCTATCCTTCCCTCTTCAGAAACTATGCTACACCAATGCCTTCTTGGGGGGGGCACAAAAAACCCTCTTTATTTTTCATTTTTTGCACGACAGTGAAAGAACCAAAGAGGTAAGCTGTCCACTCCCTGAACTCCAGCTTTCGGATTAGGTCTCAGGTATTCTCAGCAAGTTGGTTGGTTTAGAATATTTCAACAGTCTCTTTTCTTTTCTTTTAACCAATCAAAGCCATGCTGGTGGTCATGCCAGCGCTGTGGTGTGGTGTGGCAGTTTCATGGTACCTTTTGGTATGACATGTACTGGCCTTGCTTTTCAAAGGGTGTGCACCCTACCATGTAAACCTTCGAGTATGGCCTCGTAATCTTTGCTGCAATTTCAGCAGTTGTTTCTCTCTCTCTCTCTCTCTCTCTTTCTCTTTAAATGCTGCCTTTATATTAAACTCTCTTCCTCCCTTCCAGCGAACTGCTGTCGCTCCTTGGGAAATTGATATCCATTAATGGCCTTTGGTCTTTCCCCACCTCTTGCATCTTGGAAGTGCTGTGTCAGTTATTTTGGTTTATTTTGTTTTGATGATGATTATGTTTCTTTTTTAGGAACCATGTTGTGGATGGCAAATGGGTTTCTCCACCCTAATTTTTCCAAAGGGGAGTTTGTCATTTCAGGCTCACAGAATAAACAGGGACCACCTGAAACATTTTGGTGCATGAAACAGAAAATCCAAACTGCACTTTCCACCCTCCCTCTTCCCTGACCCTAATTAGCACATGGCACAAAATACTGAGCAGCTCTCCTGATCAAGTCATAATGAAATGAATAAACCCACGTCACAGTTCATTTCAAAGTGGCAGCTACACAAGAACGTCCCAGTGGATTGTGTCCTGCAACTGTTAATGACACCTAAAATCACTGCCTCAGGCAGCTATCTCATCTCACCTCTCGGAATAAAGCCTGATAAATTCCAATACAGTGGTACCTTGGGTTAAGAACTTAATTTGTTCTGGAGGTCTGTTCTTAACCTGAAGCACCACTTTAGCTAATGGGGCATCCCGCTGCCGCTGCGCCGCCAGAGCACAATTTCTGTTCTTATCCTGAAGCAAAGTTCTTAACCTGAAGCGTTATTTCTGGGTTAGCGGAGTCTGTAACCTGAAGCGTCTGTAACCTGAGGTACCACTGTATAACCTTCCTCCTCTTATCATGGTGGCACAGATGCTTCTGCGTTAAGAGTGCTTCTACGCTAAATGATTAGGGTGAAATTGACATGAACAGAATAGTGACACGATTTCCACAAATGTAGATATATTTACTTAAAGAGTCAGTATATAACACTAAGGTCCCTTTTTGGTCACTGCCATTAACCATGTTGATAAAATGGATGGCATCCCAAAAGTTTATTACATCTTTTTAAAATAAAGAATTAGCATTGGTAGCAGGCAGAGCTGTAAAAAAACAACACCCCTGTTTGACACCAGCATTACTGCAGCTTACCTAGACAGTGCTGTGGCAGAGTGGCAACAAATTACTAGTTAGCATTCTTATTTTACAGTGTTTTAGCACTAGAACACCTTAATACAGAAAGACACTTAACAGCATTTTCCTGTTGCATAACTGTCTTTCATTTCTTTTCTCTCATTACAAATATACTTATAACATACAAATAATAATAATAATAATAATAATAATAATAATAATAATACTTTATTTATACCCTGCCTATCAGGCTGGGTTTCCCCAGCCACTCTGGGTGGCTTCCAACAGAACACTAAAATGCAATAATCTATTAAACATTAAAAGCTTCCCTAAACAGGGCCGCCTTCAGATGCCTTCTAAACGTCTGGTAGTTGCTTTTCTCTTCGACATCTCGTGGGAGGGCGTTCCACAGGGCAGGTGCCACTACCGAGAAGGCCCTCTGCCTGGTTCCCTGCAACTTGGCTTCTCGTAGTTCAGGGAACCGCCAGAAGGCCCTCAGCGCTGGACCTCAGTGTCCAGGCAGAACGATGGGGGTGGAGACGCTCTCTCCCTCCCCCCTTTTGGACTTCCCTCAGCTTCCGTTTCTGATTTATTTACCACAGAGCCGTCTCATCCATAGAAGCCGGTGGCGCGGTGCGCCAGGGCGCTGGGCGCCCCAGGGGCGCCCCCGCGAGCCCGCCGGCATACCGGGCTCCTCCTCCCCAACCCGCCCCCGCCCCCACGGGCAGGCGGGCACTCGCGCGCCGGCGGGCGGGCTGTAAGCCGCCCGCCCTCGCCTCCCAGAGCCCCAGCTGGAGCGCTGGAGCGGCGCGGGGCTCTGCGCGCCCTTCCAGCGCTTCCGGGATGGGAGGCGAGGGCGGCCGGCTCGCGCTCCCGCGCGCAGCCGGCCGCCCGCCCGATGCAGCGCGAGCTGCCCAGCTGCGCGCGGAGCGCGAGCTGCGCGGGAGCGCGAGCCGGCCGCCCTCGCCTCCCATCCCGGAAGCGCTGGAAGGGCGCGCAGAGCCCCGCGCCGCTCCAGCGCCACGCCCCTCACCCCCCGCTCGCCCACCCCCCTCCCAAGGGGCGGCAAGCGCGGGAGGGAGGCGGCGGAGAGGCGGCATGGCGGGGGCGCCGGAGGGATAGCCGCGCCAGGGCGGCAGATCCCCTTAAGACGGGTCTGATTTACCTCCTTATATATTCTGCTATCTTCTGAATAACTTTTCAGATCTAATTTTAAATGGTTTCTTTTTTAAAGTGGTGTCATGAAATGCCACTCACTGCGTGGGTTATAGTGAATGAATTTCAAATTGCTTCAACCACAGCAGCTTGGGACAGCACACAACAGGATGCCTGCACAGAAAATGACCTCTTGATAGTGTGGAAAGTCAATTGCAATTCCCCTTGTAGCTTACAATGGAAAAACAATGTCTGGGTGGCTCTAGAAGCCACCTGTCTGGAAATGGGACTTACAGATTTTCTTCAAGCTCCCACCCAGAAACCTGGGAACCTAAATAAATCCACTGAGCACGTTAGAAGGCAATTCTTTTCCCACTGCAATTATCCAACAGAGCTACACTTAGGGCTCGTCCACACTTTCGCTTGTCCCACCACTTTCCCCTGGGGAAACCCACTGCTGAATTATGACAAACATCAGTCTGCAGAAAAACAGGTTTGTTCTGATTCAGTGGTAAACAGCAGGTTCCCCCGGTGGAAAAGCAGTGAAACAAGTGAAAGTGTGGACGAGCCCTTAACATCATATCTCATACACATGCTAGGCTATAATGAGCTGAGCAGTTATTGGCAAGACTTCTGTGCCATTCATAGCAGACTCTGACATCCAAGTTGGTGGCAAGTGAAAGTTCCTCCAAGGCTGCAGGTGCCTGCTTGGAAAAACTTTGACTGCTCAGGTGCTCATCTGTTTTGATATACAGGCGACTCTCAACTTACACTGGCTTACATTCTGCGTATAGTCAAAGCACATTTTTTTTGGCCCAGCATGTGAAGCTGAATGTGCGTAAGTTGTGAGTTACCTGTACTCTTAACGATGTGCCAGGTATTGTAGACCCTACATAAGAATCATATCTGGATGTGGGTGTACATTTCATTATTTGCTAGGGCTAGTGTTAAACTTTAAATAAGAGTGGGGCATAGTTTTAATATTTATTTTAAGAAAATTCATTCAATTTAAATGTTTGCTTATATGTTTTTAACATAGTGTTACTTTCCCTGACCAATACCATAAGAAAGAAAGACAAAATTAGTTGTGTTTATCACGAACAGCAGTGATACTGTCAGGGCAGGGACTCTGGGCAGATGTTCAAGGTCCTGCTCGGCAGAATGATCAGGAGAGCCCACAAACACAAAAGGACTGGCTTGCTACATATTGAAATAATCAAATATTCTAAAGACATCTCTCACACATAAGACCATTAGTCCAGAATCTAAAATTACCAAAGTGCTCCACTTCTGAGGTAGAGGTATCTACTACAGCAGTCCTGGTCATACATTCAGGAATTTGTTTTATTGCAAAATCAAATTGACCAATACTGTGAGAGCAGTCGCGCGCACACACAAAATGGGGCACATGTATGACATTGTATGACCTCTACAATACCACCTCCATGTATCTGGAAAGCTATGGTATATACACAATTTGCCAGCTCAGCCATGATGTGAGGCACCCTAGGAGTGCATAATCAGAATCACAATGTAAGCCCAGACCCCTCTGCTCAGAAGTAAGCTGAGTTCAATGGGACTTACTCCCAGGCAAGCATGTATAAGACAACACAGACTTTGTTGCCCCCTAATAGCCATCCTGCTGTCGTCATGACAAGAGCTGGTAAAGAGTTGGACTCCGATTCATGTTTGTGAATCTGGAACCAGAATGTGGTAGTTGAAGTCTGTACTAATAATGTTATCAAGGTATAATTGGTTGTAGTTGACAATAGGAAGTATTAGGGAGACCCTGCCAGTTCCACTAACACCTTCCCAGGGAGGCTGAGTTCATATTACATACACAAAGCACAATATGCATGACAAACACAACACAAAACAAAACCCAATATTCGATACCCAAGTCTAAGGTATATTGGATACCTAAGTAGAAGGTTGCAGCCTCCCACAGGCTGCTGCCCAATATTCACTAGACCAGACTTCCCTAACCTGGTGCCCTCTAGGAGTTTTGGATAACATCTCCCATCATCCTCAGTACTCAGTAGCTAAGGCTGATGGGAGCAGTAATCCAAAATAGGTGGACGGCAGCAGGTGAGGGAAGGCTGCACTGGGCATTTTTTGGAACCCCTTTTCACTAGAGCCTGACATGAACCCCCTGCCCTCTCCCTTTCTCCCTTGCACCTTTCCCTTACAAACTTTCCCTTCCTATTCTCTCCCCTTTGCAGCTGCCGAGATATCATGGATGGAACCACCTCAGTATCAGCCGGGGATTTCCTGTAGTGTTTTTGTTTAAAAAAAAAAGAAAGAAAGAAAGAAAGAAAGAAAAAATAGACACAAAAAACAATAACCCCAAACAATAAACCAGCCAAAGTGTTCCCTTCTCCCTCCCCCAACTCCCTTTCCTCGTTTTCTTTTCACCTGCCACCTTCATCTCATCACTGCTGCTTTCTGCTTTCTCATGGGGACTTGGGTCATCACATGCAGGTATAGGATGCAGCCTGCCTTCCCAGGAACCCTTGCCACCTAACCAAACAAAGAAAGAATTAAAAAGATAGGAAGACCCTCAGCTATTTTAGCATGGCCCTCAGCTATGTAAGGTCCAGATTTTCTATAGTGGCTGCTTCTTTAGGATCAGTGAAGAGAGACATGCCTGCTAATCCAGCAACATCAGTTTTAGAATACTGTTTCTATCTGATCCTGTAAAGGGCTTTTTGGAAGGCTGAGAGTGAGGCTCACCAAGCAGATCTGAAATCCAGAGGCCCCACATGGATGACCTGGTTGATCTAGTTGGAAAATCCCCAATCAGAAATTAGAACAAAGTAAATGCTAAAATCCAGAACAGTGTTGAGAGGAAGAAAACCCACTGGATTCACCTGTCCATGTGGTATTCCTGAATACATGCCTTTACTTCCACCCATGTAAGTGAGTGGTGTCATTCATTCTTGGAGGGGAAGGGAGGAGCTTCTACTTGTCCAGCCCCCATTAATATATGAAGGCTCTCTTGCAAGGGGTCCCTACAATAGCTCAATCAGAGGCGGGTTTAGGGCAGCACAACCATTTCCACTGCACCAGGCACTCAGCCTAGGGGGCAGCACAGGGCACCGCAACTATGAAGTAGTGAATTGAGCAGAACGGAAGGCAAGAGGCAGGAGGTGCCAAATTTTTGCCTTTCATAGGCTGCTGCTGAAATTTGAAGGACCGAAGTCCTCCCCTGGCCAAATGAGTTCACTAAGGCAGTGTTTTTCAACCACTGTTCCGCGGCACACTAGTGTGCCGTGAGATGTTGCCTGGTGTGCCGTGGGAAAAATTGAAAAATTCAAGAGAATTACTTTATATATAGCCAATATAGGCACAGAGTTAAATTTTTTAACATTTTCTAATGGTGGTGTGCCTCGTGATTTTTTTCATGAAACAAGTGTGCCTTTGCCCAAAAAAGGTTGAAAAACACTGCACTAAGGCTGCAGACACAAGAGGGCTGGAGTTTAGATTTGGCATCTAAATTTCATCTTATAAAAGCCAGTGGTTCTGTCACACAGGGTGGGGGAACCTGTAGCCCTCCAAACATTGCAATTCCCATCATCCTTGACCACTGGGTATGCTGGGATAGGGATGATGGGAGCTGGTGTGCATGCACACGAAAGCTCATACCAAGAACAAACTTAGTTGGTCTCTAAGGTGCTACTGGAAGGAATTTTTTTTATTTTTTATTTTGTTTTGACTATGGCAGACCAACACGTGTAACTGGAACATTTGGAGAGTACCAGGTTCTCCTCCGCTGTTCTAACATGACCACAATATGGAACCTCGAGGCAGGCTCGGCTGATGAAGAAGTGCCGAGATGGCAGGCAATTTCAGGAATCGGTGGCTTCATCTGAGTTCTAGAGTACAAAGTAAATTCTATAAAATCTGGAACACTTGAAACTTCAGCCTGTTTAATGGGGCAGGCCCAGGTCAGTTTCCCCTTGGGAAACATGAGAATTGTAGTTTGGTAAGGGTGGTGAGAATTCTCCATTACAGAAACATAGGTCCCGTCAGAGAACTGCAGTTTCCCAGAAGCAGAACTGCTACTTGATCAGTTTATGGCTGGAATTCAGACATGTTTAGCACTGGGTTTTGTAACTTTTCCTGAACTGCTAGTGCAGAGCCAATACTGAATCTTATGTATTTCCACTGTATACCCAGTGTCTTGAGCCCTTATGTTCCAAAAGGGTCCTGTCCCCACCCTCACCTGCTGCTTTCCCTCAACCTGCTGGCTCATCTTTCTTTTCTGTGTCTTACCATCCGCTTTGGCGCAGGGGCAAGAGGGAAGCCTGTGGGGCATGGACAGAGGCACCAGTGGCACAGCATGAACTCATAATCCTCCCTTCCCTTGTCTCCTCCCCAAAACAGCAAGGATGGGCCTCAATACTCGAAAGTTTACCGTACTGTTGCAGCAATGCATGGGTCTTTCTTCACTTCGTGTCCCGAGGCTGTAATTGGAGGCATCTTTCACTGTCTGTCTGTCTGTCTGAGCTGTTTTGCTTCTCTGAAGTCACAGTTTGGGGTTTTCTGCCCTGGTTTTCTTGCAGCATGAAAGCAACCCCTCCTTCCTCATCTCCACTTCCTCCATCCAAAACTTGCACTCTCCCAGTGGTGCGTTTGTGTGTGAGTGGGTTGCTATATGTACCAGCAGCTGCAAACCATCCACCGCCTTGCTTTCCCATCTGCACAGCACAACACTGCAACCTTTTCCTAAGAAGGCAGCTCTCCAAGTGGGTCCATGGCTTGGTTAGGAATGTAGTCTGATGGCATCACCAGCTTCCTTTAAACAAAAGCCCCCCGACCAATATCCCTATTTCAAATCTCAAATTGTTTTAGTTGATTCCCTTCCTGCTCCAGTAATAATCCTGTGTTTCCATCCCTTCTTAAGAGGGAAAAAGCACTGTGGGACCATTTCATTCAGCTCTGCACAGCCTTTGGCCCTGCAAATTGAATGGAGCCCACCAGCTGTGTAGATACCACCAGTTGGTAGATACTTGATACCAAAAACAGGAAGCTCGTGGGCTGGCTTGGTGAATTACAAATTATGTAGGTCTCATTTAATTCATCCTCTCAACTCTCCTGTGAGCTACATACAGTATGGTTACAATACCCATTTATGACAATTTGAACTGGACAGAGAAAAGCTCATGCATCCTTGCTCCACCTTCGGGTTTTTAGAGACAAACTGCACATGAAGACATGCTGCATTGAGGGTTGTTTTGTTTTTGCTTTTTACCCTTTGCCCTCTGGGTCTTTATCTACTAAAAAGAAACCTCCCTCCCTCCCTCCCCCACCACCACCAGCCCCCCAAAAGCTTTTTGCATCTCATGGGATACTGCCTAAGGAACTCTGAGAAATGTAGTTCTGAGAGTGATTTAGGTCTTTCCAATATGATGCTTGGCAATCTACCCTCTTTGACAGGGGGAACTCTAACAATCACCAGTTTAAAACTTGCCCTGTAGATGGTGATATGTTGAGAAGCCACTGGTCCAAGATAGTCAACTGCCAACAGTTCAGGGAGCAAGAAAGAGCCAGGAAACCAAAAAGGAGAGCAATGTTTAAGGTAGACAAGGCTGACCAAAGACATATTGAGATGGAAAAACAACATGGCCTCCCTCCTGCTAACTAACTTGGAAAATGTCTCATATGTACACCCTTTTGAAATGAACCATTGTGTCATTATGAAGCAGTTGTTCATTTTAGTGGGACGTGTGCATGAGAACATCCTGGTGGGCTGAGCTTCAGGGGCTGGATTGGTCTCCAACTCTGCTGCCCTTAATGGTTCACAAAATCTGCCTGAGGTAACCACCTCACTTTACCTCATGGCAGGGGCACAGTGTTACCCTGAGCAGGGGGAAAGGCTCAACAGAAAATGTCAAGTTAAACACGTTAATGCAGCAATCAAGATACCTGGGGCTGAAACATGACATAACCCAGGGTGATATAATTACCTTTTTTGATTAATCAGAGACTAGGGTTGAAGAGCAAAGTAATGACATTGCCAACATGGAACAGAGTAAACTGAATATATTCCTAGTCTTTTTAGATTTCTTATATGATGCTAAGACAAATATTTCCACTCCCAGTCCCAGAGAGGCCTAAGTAGAATGTGGCACTTGCTACATTCATGACTACACAATTGCATAGGAACTTGCCCCCTTGCCCTGCATCTAGCTGACCATTTACTAACTGGTAATTTACCAGTGTACATGTAACCACTTGTTAAGCCAGCATGGTTTTATCATGTGCTAACACAAATTCTACCTCTCCCCTTATTTCCTGGGTTTCTGATAAGTACAAAGATTTTCCTCACAACCTGGCAGAACAATGGGCTTACCAAATGGTTATATGCACCACCTAGTATCTTACCACCCAGCAAATAATTGTGTGTATTCACTAAAAGCTAACTCCAAGCAGCCACAAGGTTGGGTTCTAGTTTTGTTTTTCACTTTCTGCGCAAAGCTGAAAGTCGGCTGTAGGACTCCTTGCTTTACCATAGACTCCTTGCTTTACCAACAGAACCATATTTTTCTCATTGCTGACTGTAGAACCTAAAATGGTTCTCTTCTCACATAATAGCCGCACACGCCTCCCAATGCAGGAAAGAGCATTTAGGAACCTCAGACCTTCAAATGCCATATTCTCTCCAAGCTCCATTCTTTTTTGCTTAGCTACCTTTCAGTATATGACCCAGTATTTCTGCCTTTCCTGCATGCTTCCGAATTGTGCTGGGGTTCTGGGTTTTGCTTTGTTGCTTTTTGTCTTTCTCTTTTAGGCCTTCTGAGCTTGATGCTTCCCACCCCATCTCCTGGGTACAGGAACTGGATTCTGGGCCCCTAAAGCATGATGTGGCATGAAGGCACCCAACTGCATGTGCTTCCCTAGAATGTTGTGGTTCAGTCCTACTTCTTTTGCTCACTGAGCATGCAGGCGTCCACATTATGCATCTCTTGTCCACCACTAGCTTCCTAAGCGCTAATTGAGATGAGCCGCTCCTCTCTCATGGGGAGAAAAAGTGACTTCTCCCACACCAAAATGCACCAGAAATTTTGAGCTAGGAGCAGAATGGCGTAGGATTTTTACCCACAAAGCACTGCTGGGCTGATTAAAATGGACATGGCAGTAAGCACACTGCTTGTTTCTTTTTGGGCCATTTCCCCCCCAGCCCTTCCTTGAAAGAGGCAGCAGGTTCGTTCCGTTCATGAAACCAGACAGGCTGAGAATATTTTAAGCTTTTTTCTGAAGCTGGGAAATCAAATGCTACTCCCCTGTCACCTTTGGTAAATTAGCTGCTATGTTCTCAACTCTGAGGAAATTAAGGGGAGCCCAACTGAATTTTAAACACCTGTGTCAATTGCCAGACTGAGGGGCAAGAAGATGGGAGGGAAACAAGCAGCAAAGAAACAGAGCAGGTATGAAATGCTGTACCCCAAAACAAAAAGTTCAGGATTTTTCCTAAGAGTGGAGGATTTTACACACACACACACACCTTTTCCATTCTCTCACTTTCTTTAGATTAAATTCATTTCCACCCTCCACTGTCTGTCCCTTACAAAGCCACTAGATTGTTTCACCCAATGGAAAAATGTTGGCCACATGACACCCTCCCCCATACCTGTTCTAACCATCCGCACTTGCCATTTTTTTCTATTGATTGTTCTTCTCATCCCTTTTAGTTTTGTTTAGTTCTTCACTGCTGATGAGGGTTCCTTTAGTCCCCCTCACCTTTCTCCCCAATCACCCGTTCCATCAATGTCCACCAGGAATCATAAATTATATCCCAGGTATGGCGAGGAAATGGAAAATGAAGAACAACAAAACACATGGAAAGTGGACTGTAGTTAAGAAGGCAGAGGGTTGGTTGTCTGCATGAGCGGCCACTCTTTACACCAGCTTTGAGTAGGGCCTTGGGACTTAGAAGCCAAAGAAAATGAAGTAGGGTGGCGGGAGGTGATATCAAGAACCTGACATTGCAGTATAAATAAAGCTGCACAAGCCTGTCTTTGGCTTCTTTGTTTCTGCTTATAACCTGTGAAAGGTGGGTCAGAGCAGAGCTTATGCAGCACACAAAATTTGTATGGCTGACGTCCCAAGTTACCATCACCTTAAAATATGTGCCATCACAGACTTATCCTGGCTTAACAGTCATCCCCATGAAATCGTAACTCGTTAATTGGAATTAGGGACATACAGAATTCTTAGCCCCCTCACTGTGCTACAATTTGCTGAGGGGAGCCATGACAGTTAAACTGGTATAAAGCTGTTTTATACATGGTATATATGCTGTTTTGCAGCATAGACGTGCCCTCAATTAGCTAGCAGGGCTGGAAACAAATTCACCCAAGATATTTATGAAACCCTGGAGAACGGCTGGCAATGCTTGGCCTGCACTGACATGGGCTGGAATGAGGAGGAAAGTTAAGTGTTAGGACTGCAAGGTCCTATCTCTTCTCCTCAGCCTTCTCCTTGACCAAGCCAGCTTGGCAAAGGACAAAGTTAGCAAGTCCCACAAATGTGGCCTGGCGTCAGTTCCAGGTGTCAAGAGTCAAGCTCTCATTCTCTCTCTTCTCTTTCCTTTTGGCCTTCCCTGCAGATCCGCGTAGTGAAAGCGTTCCGTAGTTCCCTCTACGAAGGGCTGGAGAAGCCAGATACGAAGCCCTCCATCCATAACTTCATGACAACGCCCGAGTTCTTGATCAACGACTACATCCACAACATCCCCCTCATTGATGATACAGACGTGGAGGAGAGCGAGGGTCCCCCGAGACGGCGCTTCCGGGCCAGTCCCCCACCATCCCCCAACAAGAACAACAACGCCATTGACAGCGGCATCTACCTAAGCACGGATGCCAGCAGCAAGACACCTACCTCCTCGTCCAGCCCTGTTAGCCCGCTCCACAGCATGGAAACGTCCCTCTAACACAACCCCACCATGCAACCGGTCAAAATGACTTTGTGCACAGCAGGGGTGTTCAGTTCCTCCTGGGAGACAAGGACTAGCTGAGTGAGTCAGTAAAGAAAGCGGGCAGGAGATGGCGTTTCTCCTCTTGACACTGGAGGTTTTTTCTCTTAACGGGGTGGAAACGGACAAGGTTTCTGCCACTGGTTGGCTCAGGCAAATGAAGACGAGAAACTGAATTGATGCAATGAAAAGCGATAGACAAACTGTGGAAGGGGAGAAAAGTTTTCTTCAGAGTCACCCATGAGGGGTTTGGGGCTGAGTCCCGGAGGGTGTACAGGAAAAAAAAACAACCACCCATTTCTCTAGTCTGTTCTTCGTTTCTCTTTGGACACAAAACACACTCACCGAACCCACGATAATCCCCCGTTTGGGGGTTGCTTTGATTTATTTCTGGGACCTCTTTTCAGGTTTCCCCTCCCCCCCCCCAAAAAAAAACAAGTTTAAAAAAGGAACTATATTTGCACCGGAAAAAGAACAAAAAAAAGGAAAAAGGAAAAAAGAGGAATAATCTAGACATCTATTATCCTAAATATATATATATGATACCAACCAACAGATGTATTAACGGACCTTCTGACCATAACGCATGCCTGTTATCAAACCCTCTTTTCTCCTTTCCCCTCTCCCCCAATGGAATTTCAGCCTGGGGCAAATTTGTTTTTGTTTCTTTTGTTTTTTTTTAAAAAAAAGATCATTGCTTGCTGTAGCTTGTATTTTATATCAGGGTTTGCCGGGAAAAGAACATTGATTATTTCCTCCTGGGAGTGGGAATTGACTGTGGGGCAGTTGCTGAGTCCAGTAACTGAAGCCCTGATGGGATGGGTCTTGCACAGATGCAGAGTGGTGGAAATTAAGGGTCTAGTTGCACTGGCACAAATTTGGGCCTTTTCAGGCAGTTATCCAGAAACTGACCCAAAGCAGGCCTCCCTGAAATGGTGTACTGCCCACCAAGCCCTCTCCCTGGAAGTACTCGCAATCCAAATGCTTCCTAAAGCTGGTAATTTTGATCAGCTTCCAATAAATATCTGAGCAAAAGAGACTGTTTGGGGGGGGGGGAGAGATAAAGATTGAACTACTTTTTTAATCTAGAAAGCAACAACTTTCTTGATATTCAAAGCATTGATCAGACTGGCAAAGAAGTTGTATTTCTGATAATCTTACATTTTGTGCCCAAAATGAAGGACTAGGTTTCTAGCCCTCATGGTTGTGGAAAGACATTTGAAAGCATGCAGGCTTAGTGGCCAGCAGTTAAGGACTACTCATCATCAAGTAGTTCTGGCTTCCACTCATTTTTACTTAATAATGTTGATTTATATTCAGTTTTATTCCAGAGTTTAGTCATGTTATAATGCTTTCAGGCAGTTCCTTTTACACTGGTTTCAAGAACTGCATATCTCCAGACCCGATGACAGTACCTGCAAATGCTGGGCTGGGAGAAACAAGGTTATTAAGAGGATTCCGCTTATTTTTTCCTTCACACAGTTGTGTACCATGGGAGCCACGAAGCCACAAAATTCAGCATCTGCAAATTCACAATCAAAGGAGATCCCAAAGGTACCATGGCAGCGAGGACTGGGATGCCCTTAGGAGTGACAAGGTGGGAGACAGGTCCATGAGGCCCAACCCACTGGGAAGCTGGTCTGCCGCACAGAGAAAAGAGAGCACTGCTGCCTTTTCGTGCAGCTCCCATGCATTACTGTTCAGCCCGTTTAGATGAATGGCCTGGTGGGCTGTGCCTCATATTAGTTAGCAGTAGAGAATGCGTACCATTTGTAGACATTTCTGCCTCGTACGCCAAAATCACAAGGCAACCGTTGGAAGGTGGCAGAGATTCCTGCTGCTAATCCTGCAACAATCCTGTCAGGACAGAGAGAGTTAGAGAATGAGTTCATAGAATCCTAGGGTTGGAAGGGACCATCTAGTCCAACACTGCAGCATTGCGGGAATCTTTTGCCCAACGTGGGGCTCAAACCCACGACCCTGAGATCAAGAATCTCATGCCGTATCAGAGGCCACCAAATAGCTTCCATGGCTGGGTATGATTTCCCTTGATGCACTATTGTATGGATGCACTGCATTGGCTCTTGCTCACGGCTCTCTCGTTTAGAGAACCTTTGGTCTAGCAGGCGAGAGCAGAGAAAGAAAAGCTGAGGTTCACGGCACAGCAGCACGTGGTTGTCGTAAGGTTAGAAAAACGCCTTTATCGCCCAGAGAGAATACTGGCTTCCACCAGGTTAAGCTTGCGTTCAACTTCTTCCAAACCAAACCGAGCTTATCTTAACCTCAGTTATACAACATTCCTGCCAGAAAGAACCTGCAAAAAGCTCCAAACTGCCACTGGCTCTCCATGGCAGCAAGCACGGATCTGGGCAGTGCAACCACTGAACTTGAATGAGGGGCCAGCACCCTTTTGCTGACGCCGAGGGTTCCTTACAAGTATCTGCGCTGATACAGTTCCGCAATATGGGGCTATACAGAGGCCACCAAAGAACCATTGATAGTTCTGTCACACATGGTGACAAAGGAGCTGTACCTATAGCAGCTAGGGGGGGGGGGAAGAAGTCAGGATTCATGGGTTTGCTGCAAAGATGAGTCGCCCTCAACCCCTTGCAGCCCCAGCTTTCTCCGCATATAAAAAACACGTAACTAAAAGTCTGTGATATTTAGAAACTGTGGAACATACTCTGCATTTTCCCAGGGCAAACCTGCTTGAAAATACCAGCTGCAGCACTGTCAGAAAAGCCATCCCTTCCTCGGAAGGGCAAATGCCAAACCCATCTGTAAATCTTTTTGTCGTCATCTTTTATTTCCAAGAAAAACAACGAAAACAAAAAAAAAGTTTCTTTTTCCTCATCTGAGTGTTTAAAGGGGAAAAAAAATAAAAATGGAAATCTTAAGTGTTTAATTTTCAAGTAAACGGAATGGGCCACCAAAGGAAAAGCTTTAGTCCCAGTCTGGGCTTACGGTATATATGCACACACAAACACACCCCATTCGAACAAAAAAGAGATCACTTTGCTGCTGTACAAATTTGCCAGGTGTTTATCAGTGAGTTCTGCTATTTCACAAGTGTGGGAGGGTAAGGGCATTCCTTCTAAGGGAGGGGGGGATTCCGTTTCATTGGAGGTATTTTTTTCCTAAATCATAGTAAAAAGGGGGAGAGGGTGAAAGGTTTTTTAAAAATAATAATAAATAATAATAAATAAGTAAAAAAAAAACACATGCTTGTACATTTGTCCAAATGGAAAGGGCCATCCAAAAATCACAAAGCCATCAGGCTAAAAGCCCCCAGGGTTGCTAAATTGCTTTAATGACTTGATCATTAAAACAAGGCCAGGCTGCTACCCAAAGCGAAAGCAGAAAAGCAGCCATAGTCCCAGGACAGCAACACTTTCAAGCAAAAATGGGGGAGAAATAAACTACAAGTGCTACAAAATATTGTTTGTAAGCCCAATGTGTTTTGGGGAAAAATTATTTTATCAAGAGCATTGTAAATGTACAAGTAATATATAAACCACCGAACTTGGATATTGGATAAATTTTAACATGCATTTATGATAATCTACTGCATTTTGTACCAATTATCCTTCTTGTTATTTGTACATTTACAGTGCCTTTGATAAAGGACTTTTTCTCAAAATGCACTGGGCTGTAATAAATAGTATGTAGAGTTTATTTCCTTTGGGGGGGGGCTGCTACCATCATCAGTGTTAAGTGGACCACACTGGGGACCATCCATAAGGGACCTACAGTTTGCATAAGTTTTGTAAACCGTTTCCCCCACTCTCCTCCAACCTAAGGAGTATAACTAATAGTAAGCTCCATCCACTGCCCCCCAAAAACTGTAGAAGAAAACCCTAAAAGCGGGAGGGGGTCCCAAAACAATGACAACTAAGCATGCAGTGGGACACAATATGCTGTCTGACAGTGGTGGGGAGAGGGGATGGCTGGCTTGCTAGAACCAAGAGCTGGAGCACGACGCTCTGCAACACTGTGTGGCTAGTCCAACTTGTTCTAACCAGTAGCAGATGCTTCCTTTGTTACAACTCCACTTCCAGCATCCTCTCCACTTGATGCCTGCCAATACTCTCTGTAGATGGTCTCTTAAGAGTACGCTGGCTAAGGGTATTGCCAGGTTTGGAAGACACACCACGGGTGGGGGGACTAGAAGAAGCACACACATGCTCAGTCCTTACGTTCACTTCTGTTTGAAAACTGAACTGGTTTTCCATTCTAATACAAAGTATAAAGGGTATTCACCCTAGACATGAAGAAATCCCATTTTTGCTTCCATGGGCCACTGAAGAGTCATTCCTACAGGTTCAGGCTGTGTGTCACTACTTTCTACATGTGGCAGACATGCAGGAGCTGAGCTGCAAATGTACTGCAATGAGAGGTCAATCTGGAATAGATCTAGTTAGCAAGTGGTGAGCTGGCAGCCATCAGTGGCGCAGGGGGCTGTGGCACAAGAGCTATGCCCTAGAAAGGGCTATACTGGCACCTGCCTCTGCTGTTGCCTGCTCATTCATAGCGGGATGGGGGCAAAACCACCCCAAACCACAAATGGGAGGGGGGGGATAACTGTACTGCACATGGAAGCAGCAGTGGCTCATCATTTCGACCTGACTTGCAGCATGTCCTTGAAAGCTGGCCCACACTGGCAGCCTCCCTGAACTTCCTTTGCCGCACCAGGACCAGCTAACAATTGTTATCTGGCCATTATGAAGCATGGAGAACTGACCCCCCACCCCCACCCCAAGTGAGACAGGCAGAGGTATAAGAATGAAACAGCACTCAAAAGGTATACTGTCTGTGGACACATTATTCATTATTATTAATTTTATTTATGAATTACTCCCTGTAGCTACCAAGGCTAATAGCAGTGACAGACCAAGGCTTTATGAATTTGCCTAATCCTTTTTAAGAGCATCACGTTCCATGGCAATAAACCTCATGTTAATTATTTTGTGCTATCGGCATACAGACTTTGGCATGTCCTGAAGATACTGTCGTGTAACTGGACGAAACTCGAGTTCTAGAGTTTTGAAAGAGCAAAGGGTTCAAGGATTGAACTTCTGATTGTTCAATCAGTGCCAACATTTCAACTTGTCAGATGGAACTCGGGTCATCTAGTCCAACCCCCTGGTGAAGAGGCATTCTGTTGGGGCAACCGCAACAAGAATTCAAGGTGCCAATTGGCTCCTAGTTTTTATGTCTTGAGTTTCCAACACTGGGAGGAAAGAACTGCAAGGGGTGTGATGAGGCTTGAAATGAGTGGTGCCATTTTTCTCTATTCATTGGCTGTAATAGTTCATCAGTGAATTTTTTTCCTCTGGAACTAAGGCATTCACAGCAGTGTAGTCTTTGTCAGATGTCATGGAGTCACAGTACTTCATGCAAGATCTATGACTGGTACGTTGAAGCTTTGGGGAACCATTCCAGAAACAGGTGGGGGAAATATCCTGGCAACATGTTTCACCTGTAGTAGGGAGACAACAGGTTCCTTCCCCATGTTCTTCTTTCCCCATGGACTCTGAGCTGGCACCAAGGTGGGAGTAGAGGATGTAAGGCTTCAGACTAATTCCAGGCTGGAAAATGATTCAGGGACACCACAGAACGCAATCTATCCAGGCACAAACACCAATACGGCCCATTCTGTTCTATTGGGTTGCTCAAAACAAACAGGATACAAATTTGGTGTGGGCAACACGATCACCTCAACCCCACTTAAAGTGACCAGCCAACTTGGGACACTGAAGTTTTCTCCTTACGGCCCAATGTACTTAAGAAATTTCTGTATCCAGAGTATAGATCTGGATCAAGCCCAAGACAATCTGGTCAATGATATTTTTGGAGAGATCTTCGCTGAACACCTGGAAGGAGAGAAAACCAGAATAGAATTGTAGAAGGGTAGGGACCCCAAGGATCATTTAGTCCAACCCCCTGCAATGCAGGAATCTCAGCTAAAGCATCCATGACAGATGGCCATCTAAACTCTGCTTGAAAACCTGCAATGAATTTGCTGTCAGGTCTTCCTGATGCTTAGTCGGAATCTCCTTTCTTGTAACTCAAATCCATTCCCTCCCATTTCTCTTTCTGTGTTGTAACTTCATAGTGAGTACTGGAACCTTTATTTCTAGGGGGGGGGGAGCACTGGTGACCATTCCTCTCACCAAAGAGAAGCAAGGATGTGCTCCAGTTTCTGGATGCAACTAGATGAAATTGCAGAGATCTGTGCTTGGACCTCCCATGGGTTTTTAAAATGACACATGCATAGGCTGCACCCAGCGGAATGGGAGGCAGAATTAACTCCCCCACACACACACACACACCATTTCCCCGGGTGAAACTGATACACAGCTACTGTTTGCCCTACATGGTACTTGAATGTTTTACTCCATGGGTCTACAATTTATTCTTTTATATATGGTCAATTTATTTAAAACAAACAAGGGATTGTCCCTGCCCTCAGGCTTACAATTTAAAGGGCAGCTGGTTTTTTTTTGGGGGGGCGCACTTGAACCAAGCACACAAGGTATGGCAAAGGGGTTTTAAAACAAAGCAGCAGCTCCCTAGTGCCCCAGTCCTGATCCACTGCAATGTCCCTGTGGCTGCATCTGCCTTTTTTTCTTTTTCACATAAAAAACTGGGAGGACTGCAGATCACCTGCATCCTGTATCATTTGGCCCCTGAATCCTGAGTTGTCCCTTAAGGGCATTCCGAGGATTGAAGGGGGATCTGATGAGCAGCAGGGGTAGGCCTGCGACCTCCCTCTGTGCTGGTTCCCAGGCCTGGCACATCCCTGTATAACAGGCAGGGAAGTGGCTGGTGTGGAGCATGGAGTCCATGTGACTGCAGAAGCGCAGTAGCCGACGGGTGGCATTTCCTGTACTCCTGATTCAGCATAAAAATGGACCATTAAGAAGGAAGGAGGATGCCATATGGGCCAGCTCCAAGACAAGAGTCCAGGTGCAGGTCGGGCTGAGAGGGGATACCCGACTGCTTGCCCCCAGCCAGCGGCCTGCCCACCTCTCACTCCTGCGCCCTTACCTGCCACCAAGGCCTCTCTGCTTCAGCATCAGCAGGCACCTCCACCCCGTAACACTGCAGGGCCAGGTAAAGGACGGATGCAGCGATATGCTGAGGGGGGTGTTGCAGGCACAGTGGCCCGTGGTAGCTGTCCCGCAGCAAGGCCCAGGCTGCCACGGCCACTGGGGTCCGATCCCAGCTGTGCCGGTTCATCCAGTGCTTCAGGGACAACAAGTAGTGGAGAAGGTACTGCAGGAAAGAGAACAGCGATGGCTGGAAACCCAGGGGCTCCGCTTGTGAGCAGCATCTCTCACAAAAGCTCTTCCTTTCAAAAAGGGATTAGAGCTTGTGGCAAGTCTCCGAAGGGCATATTGCTTCAGCCCCTCGGAGCTAGCAACACAATCTCACAACTTTCCCTCACTTTGTCCTCACTTGTGTGTGGCTCTCCAGCGTGGAGGTCACCTTGGTTTAGGGGGGGAAAAACTGGATGACTCCTGAACACCAGGGACAGGGAAGCAGTGTGGCCCTCCATGTTGCTGGACTCCCATCAGGCACAACCTGAGCCCAACTAATGATCGAGGACGGTGGAAGCCACAGCTTCCCCAGCCCTGCTGAAGACCACCTGGCCACTTGGTAGTGGAAAAATCTCTACACAACTCTTCAAAGCAAAACAGGTGTTGTTTTTTATTCTCACAATAACCCTGGAAAACAGATGAAGCTGGCAAGCTATTTGCCCAGTGAGCTCCATGGCTTGTGAGGGATTTGAAGTCAGGTCTCTCCCGCAAGCCCAGTACTTTATTAATGCCACCACACTGGCTTTTGCATTCCTACATCCTGCTGCCCCAGGGTCCAATCCTGCTCTCAACCACAGAGAAGGGCTCCAAAGTCAGGAGTGCTGGCTTCCAGCCTGCCTGGGTTCATTCCACCACCACTTGGGGGACGAGTGTTGCTGGGTACTGTCTTTCCTCCCTGCTACTATGTCTGCCTTCCCTTCTCTGGGCCAGAACTGTGACTTCTATTCTGTTCCTCCTAGTCTAACCCTCTGCAGTCTCTTCCCATCTGGAAGGTGGAAGCAAAACCCAGAGGCTTGGGATGCAAGGAACAGTTCCTCCAGGATGGGAGGAGAGTTGTGAAGGTGTAACCCTTTGCCTCCCAAGCAAGTCACGCACCCCGTTTGCACCCTTAGCCCCCACGCAGAGCAGCCCGGACCTTATGGGGGTGCTGGAAGGAGACACGGAAACAAAGCACCCGCAGCATGAGCAGCTCACACTGGACAATGCTGTCTCTCAGCTCCCAGAAATGCATGTCCAGTTCCAGGGGGTCACTTCGCGGGTGCAAGTACCTGTGGGGGAGAAGGGGAAAAATTCTGGGGGGTTATGGGGTTCCTTCTTGCAGGTGACAAATTAAACTGATTTTTCTCTTTCTCTGAACGCCCAAAAAGAGCTGCGTGCAAACGACTTGCAGAGGGAACCGTGACCTCACAATCTTCTATGGAAATCTTGTCTAGAATTCTGAATGGGGCTGCAGCCTTTGATCCCCATAACTAGTAGATTTATCAACTACAGCTGTTAGTTGATTAAATGGTGGGGGGCACTTTTAATCAACAAGGAGAAAGCCTAATTGATAAAGCATTTATTTCACTTTTTAAGTCAGTTTTGTCTTTAGTCTGGCTGATGGTTGCAGCAAGGGGTCCTTTTCTGTTTATGCCACGTGAGCTGTTCACATTAGGGTTGACCTACAAATTTTACTATACGGGGGCAAACGTCTGCACTGCCACTTGTGAATAAACTTTGACATAAGCCAGTCAAGAGGATAACTGGATTTAAGTGGTTCAGAAAAGCAAGTGGGGATGTGTATGTCTTTAACCAAATTAAAAGAGGGATGGTTTTGTTATTCCTTGCCCTTGCAAGCACGCCCACCCACTGTGGAAAGTGGAGGATACAATGGCAAGATGAGTGAGGAGGAGCACGACTGTATAATCCCTGATACCGTACATCCTAAGAGCAAACTCAGTTCTCCAAGTATGCCTCCTTATGTAGGTACACCAGTATTCACGCACAAGAAGGAATCAGCAAAAGTACAAAAAAGTAAATTAGAAAGGGACTCCCCCCCCCCCCAAAAAAAAACCCCAATGAGAACAAAGTGTACTCAGTGGCTAAGGAATGACTGCTGGGGGTGAGTGGAGGAGGGAATAGAAAAATTTGAACTGCATGCCTTATTCTGCATCCATGTAGATATATACTCCTTAATACAGCTAAGTCCAGCACTCACACTCGGTCCCCATTACCTGTGGCTGACATTGATGATGTCCCTTGTCCGCAGGTGCTGCTCTTCTACCTTCCCCGCCAGGTAAAGGGCAGCCATAGCTACCAAGTAGGGATCATAAGGTTCCAGAGGCACCTCCATAAAGAACCGGTGGTAAATGGCGCATGCTGTGGCAATGGGGACAGAGCGCAAGCCCAGCTTCACGCCTGTCAATGGAAAACATAATCAGCAAGGCGAGGACCGGGGGCAGAGGGGGGGAAGGAAAGTGCAGGGCCCCTTGACTCACAGGTGGCTTGGCCACAAAGCAGGGTGCAGAAGAGGGAGAGGGCAAACTAACAAGGTTGTGGTGAGGGGAAATCCACTGGGAAGCTCTCCTGCACAAACCTCTCTAAAATGAATGGGAGCTGCGCAAAACCATGCGCAGATCCAATTCCTTTCAGTGATGCAGACTCAGATTTTTTTTCAGTGGATTACACCCCATGTTAACCACTGGGAGGAAGGGGCTTTCAGATTTTCTGCCTGTAGGCACCTAAATGTCACTTCCACCCTCAAGATTCCTATGGGCTCCCCCTTCCATCAATCAGGGCAGGTTTCCTCCTAAACAATATTTCTCGCTTGTTCCTTGAAGTTTTAGCTTCTGTTCTAAAATGAAGCAACCAGCCTTTTCCTTTTGGAGATATAAGAAAAATTATTCAGACCATATTTTTACCCCAAGCTTCCCTCTACCACCTTTCAGTATTCCTGTGAGTGCCAAAGTACTGTCACTATGCAATTTATTTTAAAAAAAACAAAATGTCATTGAGCTTAACCATTTATTAGTTAACTGAAAACAGCATTCATTTTAAAAGAGCATACTGCTTGATTTGTTTTCCTGTTTCTCACTGCCTTACAGTGACGCCCACCAACTCCTCCATTTCGCAGCTCTGGGCTCCAACCCAACCAGGCAGGACCCTCTACCCTCCAAGCCACAAAGATGGGTCCTGCGTCTCCTCAAATCACCTTTCCCCTTCCAACCTAACCCTCCTTTCTCACAGGGATTGGGGCACTACCGCCCAAGCATTTTTCAGCTGGCTGCACCAAAATGCAGAGCCCAGCACCCCTCTCACCTGCCTCCATGATGAACCTGCAGACTTTGAAGTGTGTCCTGGCATCAGCAGATACCTGACCGGCCTCTGGCAACCCAGCAGAATCCATGAATGTTGGTTTGTTCCAAAGAGTCTGCAGAAGCAAAAAGAACACAAAGCCGCCTTAGGAAACGTCCTAGGCAAAGCCCCTTGCTCCCAGTAGGATGCTGCTCTTTTGGTCCCATTCCTTTGACTGACAGTCAGCTGCTACCACCTGCCCCACTCCCTAAGGCCATGGCTGTCTAGAGAGAGCTGCATGCTCATGCTGCACTGAATTAAGGACAGATACGGAGGGAAGTCCATCTCTGTCTAAAAGCAAAACATTATATAGAACAGCTGGGAGGCACTATGTATAACTCCTGTCCAGAGGAGCAGGACAGCACCTAATACTAGCACCCATGCTCATAGCAAGTTGTAGCGCAAGGAGGACAGAATTAAATGGAAACGGCAACCAGAAAATGTAATGCCCCGCTACTCCTTTTATGCCGCACTTTATATGCACACACTAAGAGAAGGAAAGCAGCTCTGGCCTCCTTCCGCTGAATCAACGGTGTGGGTGGGAGTGGCTGGGTGTTGGAGAAACCCCAGAACAGCACATGGAAGGAGGAGGGAAGAACTGGAAGATATTCCTCCCACGGCAAGCAAATCAGAGGAGTTCCCAGCAGGAAATTGTGAAAGTATCTGTATAGGCCAGTGTGGAAGAACCACTAGGCTACAGGCTGGATCTGGCCCATGGCACATCTGCCAAGGCCACACACATCCTCCTCCTCCTCCTCAAACGTCAGAAGAGCAGGGGAAACCTCACCCACAGTTCGCAGAGGCGGGATTCGTGGGTGATGTTTCTCAGGATTGCTGGGGTGGGAGAGTCTTAAGCCTTCACTTCCCCTCCAATAAAAATGAGTTAAGAAAAGCTAATAGCAGTGTGCGTGGGATTTGGGGGGGTGTTAAACCTGCCCTCCCTCCCCATCCTGATGATACATCTTCGTGTGTGGGGGCGGGTGATGTGTCTTTCTCTCTGTGTAAGTAGGGGAGCCCCTGCCAGGTTAACTGAGAGAGAATATGGCTCTGGAAGGCAAGGGAGGGAGCATGTGCATATATGCACATATATGTGCACACATATACAGGTGAAACTCGAAAAATTAGAATATTGCAGAAAGGTTAATTTCTTTCAGTAATTCAACTTAAAAGGTGAAACTAATATATGAGATAATGACATGCAAAGCGAGATATGTTAAGCCTTTATTTGTTATAATTGTGATGATTATGGCGTACAGATGATGAGAACCCCAAATTAACAATCTCAACTTTGGGGTTTTCATCAGCTGCACGCCATAATCATCACAATTATAACAAATAAAGGCTTGGCATGTCTCGCTTTGCATGTCATGAGTCTATCTCCTATATTGAACTCCAGTAGCTAATGAAAACAATTGCTTACATAAATGGACTTTCCCACGATATTCTAATTTTTCGAGTTTCACCTGTATTTGCATATATATATATATATATATATATATATATATATTGGCAGCCACTCTCCTCCTCCAGCTATCTTTTCTACTCTAGAGGAAGTATGCACACTCAGAATCAACAAACATGAATCAGAACGGAAGAAGAGCTCTGCGGATCATATCAATGGCCTTTCCAACCCAGTATCCTGTTCTCACCTTGACTGACCAGATGCCCCAATGGGAAACCCACAATTCATTAATGCCATGAATTGTGGAGGAACCTGTGATACTGCTGGGACTCCCAAAAGCCCCAGCCGGTTTGAGCAACAGTAAGAGATCAGGGGAGCAACATTTCTTAAGGTATCTCCAAAAATGGGTTCTCCAGTCAGTGAAGGTGGTGGAGTGGAAGGAAGGGTGAGAGGAAGAAAGACACACCCTGCCCAGCCCAGTCCCTGAACCATGGTAGGAAAGTCCCTCTGGTATTACAGTGCCAGGGCGCCCGACTTCCAGAGCGCTGGGGCCTATGCAGTAGCAACCAGAGTCTGCAAAGTTCAGCCCAGCTGGTGCCAAGCTATTTTGCACCCTAGGCAAGGCGAACTACTTGCACCCAATTTTTTTTTGTTGCTCACTTCGATTTGTCAAAAAAACAACAACAGATGTCTTGTACAAATTATAGCATCTTTCAAAATATAAAATACAAAAGTAAAATATTGTCAGAACTTGGTAAGATACAACGAAGCTCATTCTGCACAAAACTGCGCCCCTCGAGAGGTGTGCCCGGCTGCCCTAAGGATGGCGCCGGCCCTGCAGAGCCCCCCCCCCCCGCCCGGGGCTCTCACCCCGCTCCGGAGCCTCCCCGGTTTCCCCCTGCACAATGCAAAGGAGGGCGCAGCCCCGCCCTCGCCGCCGCTTTGCCCGCCGCCTCCGCCTGCCCAGGCGGCCGCCCCCCCCCCTCCCTGGCCCCGACCCACTCGCTCGCCTCCGCGGACCTGCTACTGGCGGGAGCGGGAGGAGGAGGAGCCCGGCCAGGCCGCGCGTTGCAGCCGCGGCGTGGCGCCTCTGCGCGGACCAAAGGCAGCCGAGCCGGCGCGCAGTTCCCGAAGGCCCTGGCGGGGAAGGGCGCTCCCTCGGCCCCCAAGCGGAGCCGGGCCGGAGGCGCGCGCCAGGAAACGTCCTCTCGCTCTTGTCCTCTGCGCGCTCCGGTTCGCTCTTCCTGCTCTCCGCCCCTCGGCCGGCCGGCCGGCCGCCTTCCCCTCCCTCGCCTGGGTGGGCGGAGACTTCTTTCCCGCCGAGGTTTCCAGGCG
The DNA here is from genome assembly GCF_009819535.1 of Lacerta agilis. Taxonomy (NCBI): domain Eukaryota; kingdom Metazoa; phylum Chordata; class Lepidosauria; order Squamata; family Lacertidae; genus Lacerta; species Lacerta agilis. Next base: position 36,982,068 of record NC_046327.1, on the reverse strand, counting down.
CAGCTCTGCCCTCGCCGCCTGCTGCCCCGGGCGGGCGCGCTTCTTCGCCGCAGCGCCGCACCGACAGGGCTCCGCGGGGAAACACGGCCTCTCGCCCCTCGCCCCGTGTGGCCATCCCGACCTTTCTGGGGCAGGTCTCGCCTCCTGGGCTCTGGGAAGCGGAGGCCTGGAGCTCTTGTCCTGGCAGGTTTTTCCGTGAACAGCAGGAAAATACACACCGCGGAAAGAGCTTTTGGAGCCTTCCAGGTTCCGGGAAGGACTCGCGAGGGCTCTGGGAGCAAGGCAGAGAGCTCAAAAAGCTCTTTCCACGGACAGGTTCCCCCCCCCCCCAACTCTACCTTTAATTACTTATTTATTTTCCCGCCACCCACATAAACCTGTGGTCGTGCAAGTACAGTATAGGCTTTAAGATGCGAGTTACCTGTAACTGAAAACAGCTGTGGCGCGTGTTTTACAACGATTCCCCACTAGATGGTGCCGGTTCAAAATTCATCTGGAAACAAATGGCCTGACGGATGGATGAGGCTGCAGTCCGGAGTTACCCATCGCTAAGGAGGAAGCCTCCCGTCCCATTGGGCACAGTGGGATTTACTTCTGAGTAAATATCTAAGCAGCAGCGTACACTAGACCTAAGCCCAAGCCCGTGCAACTGAAACAACACGTTTGCCCTGCCTCCACTCACGCCCTCTTGCTTTGCTGTTTATCTTGCAATATAAATCATAGCCCAGCTGGTAGAGCGTGAGACTCTTAATCTCAGGGTTTGGGTTTGAGCCCCACATTGGCCAAAATATTCCTACACTGCAGGGGGTAGGACTAGATGACCTTCATGGTTCTTTCCAACTCTACAATTCTATGATTCATAGAACTGCACACTTGGAAGGGACACAAAGTGTCATCAAGTCCAACTCCTGCAATGCAGGAATCGCAGCTAAATAAATATTAGATTGTAAAGTACCATGCACATTGATGGCAATTGTTATAAGAATTCTAAGGTCTAAAATATAGAATCAATGTTCATAAATGTGCAAGGCAAACATAAGTATATAAACCACGTCTCTGAAATAGTACAGGAGAGCAATCCTGAAGCTATTTTGACTCTCCCGAATTGACCTCAAGTATTTTTCTGCAGGGACGCGGGTGGTGCTGTGGCCTAAACCACAGAGCCTAGGGCTTGCTGATCAGAAGGTCGTCGGCTCCCTCGGCCAGCAAAGTGAGATGAGTGCCGCAACCCCAGAGTTGTCTGCGACTGGACTTAACCGTTGGGTCCTTTACCTTTATTTCTCTGCAAGGAGGAAGGAAATGGGGAAAGCTTTCCAATTGTTTTCGGACTGTAGGGGCTTACATCTCCCTGCAAAAAACAGTCTGGCAAGTATCTGTTAAGCTGAGCAAACTATCAATATGTGTAAGAGATTCAGGAACTAAAGTATTTACCTGTGGTCTAAACCACTGAGCCTAGGGCTTGCCGATCAGAAGCTCGGCGGTTCGAATCCCCGCGACGGTGTGAGCTCCCATTGCTTGGTCCCTGCTCCTGCCAACCTAGCAGTTCGAAAGCACGTCAAGTGCAAGTAGATAAATAGGTACCACTCCAGCGGGAAGGTAAAGCGCGTTTCCGTGCGCTGCTCTGGTTTGCCAGAAGTGGCTTAGTCATGCTGGCCACCTTGAGGCATCATGACCCAGAAGCTTTCCTCAGACAAATGCTGGTTCCCTTGGCCTATAGAGCGAGATGAGCGCGCAACCCCAGAGTCGTCCACAACTGGACCTAATGGTCAGGGGTACCTTTACCTTTTAAGGCATTATCTGGTATCCTGGCAGACAGGAGAGAAGCAACACTCTCAAAATTTCTGCTGGAGACCGCCTCTTTCTGTGATGTAGGTATGGTGTTTTGGGGGTGGTGTTGGGTTACAGGGTGGGCAATTTCAAAAGTCTTCTTAGGGGCTTGCGCACCATTGTTCTGGGTCTCTCCTACCTCCTTGCAAGGAGGGGAGGGAACTTTGCTGCAACAGAAAAATAAAGATCTGCCTTGCTTTATATGGATCTTGCCTCCATCCATTCATCTCTGACTGATCATGGGCTTAGGGGGACTCAGTCCCTTGGGGAGTTGGGCTGCAAAAGCCAAACCCCCTGTTTTTTCTATAACATAATATACCGTAAATCAGAGCCAGCTGATCTTGGTTTTCTTGATGGCATCTGTCTGTCTCAGGAAGGGTGGTGTGCCATTGGGGAGCAAAGTGAACTCGTGCGAGAGTTACAGCTCCTGCTGTGGCTGTTGAGACCAATGCAGGAGAGACATGTTTTGTTGCAGCTGGGGCAGACGAGGGCATCCAGTTGTGCTGGTGCAGGTGCACCATGGAGTTTCTACAGGAAAACACATGGTGTTTACCCTGTTGGAAGCCTCTGGTCAGTTTCAGCACAGTTGTCAGTTTGCAACCCAGAGTTCCCCCCTTAAAATCTGGGAATGGGGCTTTTCCTGCCTCTCTTCCATCTGGTGCTGCCATTCACACACTTATTCACCAAGCAGGTTGGTAGGGTGGGGGTTGGGAGTTGAGACAAATGATAGAAGCAGATGAAAAAAATGGATGGGAGAGTCCATGACTGCCTCACCAGCCACAACCCCCTCCATTGGAGTTCTCCAATGCAGCCTGGAAAAAAAGGAAATGTCCTGGATTCATGCAGACTGCTCAACTCATGGCTGGTTGCACATTTTCAATGTATGCATTTGTACTGCAGTGACTGGGGGTATGAAACAACATTTGGGAGGGTATCCTTTTCGTTAGAAGGCTGTTGAGGAAGGTGCCTCCAAGGTTCAAGTCTCTGTCACAGTGAAAATGTCCTGTGGCATCTGAAAAATCAACCAGTTTATAGTGACGTGCACTTTCAAATCCATAATCAAGGGTTGATTTCACAAAGTGCAAATTATTAACATATAAATACAAATTTAATAAGCCTAACCTAACTTTCACCAGATACATGGAGTAAATTGGAAGTGCACACTCGGCGCTGAGGTGCACTGGAAGAGAGAAAAAACCAGTGAACAAGATTTTAAGGTAACACAAGTGCAAGGAACACATTCAGATAGCAAGATACAAGACACAAACAAAACATGACCTACATTTTCTGGAACATCAGAGCTTGAATACTGTGTGCCACAGCAGATAATGCTGTGGCCTTGGCCTTGCGAAACCTGGTTTCAAAATCCAACTCAGCCACAAATCATACATATTATCTTTCAATATCTGTAGATCATTTAGGGAAAAAATGCAAGTTATTATGATTGTGTAAATTAAGGAAAGGGTTTATTGGCTTGTTATTCTTTGTTTTACTTTGTGATGTATTCTTGTGTATTTTTAGTTTATAGTAAATGAAGCTTCCTTAAAGGTGAATTCTAACAAGACTAACATATTCTGAGGTTTTCCTGTGTTTTCCTCAATGTCACGCAGCCCTGATGGTTAACAGTTTATATTGACCTGAGTTATTCCAATAAAGAATGTAGAAATCTTCCACTATAACAAAACCTGTGTTTTCTGTGTCTTAGATTATGTGTTCTAAGCGTAGCTGTCAACCTTTCCCTTTTTTGCGGGAAATTCCCTTATTATAGCATTGGGAAACAGCAGGGAGGGTTGACAGCTATGGCTAAGTATCTTAAGATTTGCAGTATCTGAAAACCAGTGTTTGATATATTGGGGGGGGCAGAGGGGATCCGCCCCCACCTTACCTTTTGTGACGGCTTCTTTGGTTGCTTTTAGAAGAGGGGAAATGGTGGTGACTCGAGGGTGGGGCTCATGAACTTCTTTTAAATCCCCTTTACCTCCCCTCCTCCCATTTGAACATCCTGCTTGAATCTGCGGGAGGAGAGCGGATCAAAATTTCTCTTTAGCACCCTTGCCAGAAGCCACATCATGCCAAGCTGCAGTGTTGTGCAAAGGAGCCATGAGTTGGCACCTGCCCAGTTCCATACTGTTGTACTCCCGTCAGTAATTGATACTCGGCAGCTTGTACTGCTGGTGGGCAGAACACTACAACCTTGACAGAAATGTTTCATACACATCATCACCAGCTACTACCTGGGTCAGAAGAGCAGAGGGAGGCGTTGCTTGCAACCCGGCCATCTCCTAGGCTGAACTCCATCTGAATGCAGTGAGAAAGAGCAACACGAACACTTAACACAGGGAAAACTCTGGGCATGAGACTGCTGCCACAAGCAACACAGAGAATGAATTGACCCTTCAGAGAGATGCATCGTGAGGGTTTTGCTGAGTGCTGAGAAATCAGGATAAACAGTGGGAGCTACTTTTGCATTTTAGCAGAAATATATTTAATTCTAGGCCAGTGACAGACAGTAGTTTTTTAAAAACACGAGAGAAGTGCACTCATGTGGTGTGCTACTCACATATTCCTTTTGTTCCACAGTAGTCTCTTGTATGCCTCTTTCCGGCAACTCTTGCAGCCAAGCTGGTGCCAAATGTATTGCTCTGCTTTCCTTTGGACCACACTAGTGAGGCCGAGAGAGGGGGTCTTGTTGTCTGGGCTGCCCAGGACCCCCATACACTCTGCCCAAGCGTGCGACGCAAGGAGGTTCCTATGGTGCTGCTAACACAGCAAAAACAATGCAGGAGGTAGCAGTTACAAGTTACTGGTCTCAGTTGCTGTGATTCTCCAGTGGTAATACTTCACCCCCAGAGGTGCACTCCATTGTCTCTTAAGACAATGCCAACAACAAGAAGTCTCTGGTCAAACAAGTTTTGCACGCCAAATCTGTTTACCGGGGGTAGCTGATGAACATTCATTGCTTTGACCATGGAATGAGGTGGTAACAAAGATTTCAAGTTTCTTGCAAATTACATAAAGGAAGTCGGAGAAGGATGGGGAATAAACAAGGCGAGGCTGGAGACGGCTTTCTTTTGTTGGGGTTCCTACTTCATGCCCGCAATTTAAAATGATAACACCACTTTGCAGAGTTGTTTACTTTTCTAAGCTACATGTTGTATATCAGTTGGCTGAAGGTGTTCCTAGGCCTTGCCTCAAGTTCAGTGTGATTTGCAAGTTGAGCCTATGCACTCAGAAGGAAGCACTACTGAGTTCAATGCAGTTCACTGCCAGGAAATTATGCACAGAACCACAGTTGTGCCTCATGGATGGTCAGGGATGTAAATTCATGTCTCCTGGATCAACACAGCTCCCTGGATTTTGGACTTTCCTTGAGGTTGTGGCAATGGGAGCTGTCATGATGAGCTCCTGCACTTCAAAATTTACTACCATACCACTGAATTGCCCATGGGAAACTGCTGTTGATAGACTATGTGTTAGTCCAATGCTTCAGATGCTATTGAAGCCGCTGGTCATCACTGCATATCTGCTAATGAATTTCCTAAGTGCTGCCTTTGAACAGAGGTTCCCACATTGTTCCAGATGCTCAGCCCTACTCTCTTGCCTCAGAGGGAGCTGTTGCCTGGCAACTGCCAGGAAGGGAAGACGTACCTCCATCATGGGCTGAGCATGGTCCAGCTGTCCAGCCCCAGTCCTGTGCCTAGAAAGAGGCCCTGCTGCCTACTAGGCAGAAGCCACATGGCAGCCAAAAGGAAGACCAAGGCAGGAAATGCTTGCTGACTAATCCTGACACCACAGAAGACACTCTGGCGTTTCTGTTCCTGATACAAGACCTGGATGTGATTTTTATTGAGATTTTTTAGCAAACAGTTTTGAGAGACCCTCAGCAACAAAACTATTCTAAATTAAAGGCTAAAAATAGAAAGCTGGGGTTCAGCTTTAACAGAGATGTATTTCCAGATCAAGGAATTTGTTTCACTAGATTATCTATGTGAATCATTGAGGGAAGTAGAGCCACATGCTACTGAAGAAGGAAGCCCCCTTCCCTCTGATGGTGGCGGGTGGGCTTTTAGCATATCAATAATGTTATTAAAGAGAGAGAGAGAGAGTGCACACAAATTCATCATTTCAGTGCCAATGCTCATGTAGTCAAAGGGGCACCATCCGTGCAAAAACCCGTTTCTGGAAATAGAAACAAAATATTTAGAAAATAATCCAAAAAAACAAAGATTGAGCATTCTTAGTGGTCACAGAATGTCGAGTGGCTGCTGTGGGGAAAATGGAATAGAGTATTCCCCCCCCCCAAAAAAAGAGCATGGCTGGATGAAGAGAAACCTTTTTGGCCCAGTGGGCCAGATCCTCATCAGCCCCTACCCTGTGAGCCAACTTTGACAGATAGGCAGAGCCACCCAACCTCTCAGTCATCTGACACCATCCAAGTTCCCACAGGGAACTTGCTCATGAACAAAGCAAGATGTGCAGGAAGGTCAATCCTGCTTTCCACAGGGTGCAGCTGATCCAGCCCCATACCTGACATCACTTTGACATCAAGGGAAGGCCTGTAGGGGAAACAACCTTACAGGTCAAATGGCGAGGCCTAGAGGGTCAAAACTGGCCTGTGGGCCAGATGTTCCCCACCTCTGGCCTCTGGAATAGTTTAATAACTGCAAAGCTTTGCAAAGAGCCCTGAGGAAAGCACCTTGGTTTCTAGTTCTAAGGTTTTCTTACTACGTTTGCATAGCACCTTCCCTGCAGGGACATTGAGCCGTGTGCTGGTGTCAGAACTGCGTCTTTACATCAAGTGTGAGGAAACTTTTTCAGCCCAAAGGCCACATTTCCTCACGGAGAGCCTTCCAAGGTCCACACTGCCGTAGCAGCCAAGGCCAAAGGGAAGAGCAGCCGCAGCAATGGATGTCTCTCACCTTTGTACTGCAGGTTCCATTTCAACCCCATGGAAGCCAGAGTGTTTGCTGCGTGTGCATCTTTTTGAGGCAAGCAAGAAGAATTATCCCGGTTCAAGTTCCCAGTTCTCCTCGCCCGCCATGTTTCACATGGACCCAGTCCCTCTCACATGTGGCGTCACAGCTCCATGGATGGTCAGCCATGTTGGGTTGATCAAAGGAAGCAAGCTTTTGAGGTGCATGGAGCTGTTTGGCACCATCCCAAAGCTTGTTAATGTTTGTTCTCTAGAAGGTCTCATCCATGTTGTTGCGGAAGCTGCCTATAAATGCAAAAAGGCATCTAGAGCTGAAGCAGTAAGAGGAGATTCAGGCGGCAGCCGTTCTGGAAGTATAAGCCTGGTGAGACTCTGCAATCGTGATTCCCAACCGTCATTCCATCTGGCCGTTGCAGCTAAAGCTACCAAGCCCATTTTCTTATGTGCTACATTTGCCACAAAGTAATGCACTGTCTGAAGAACTGCAGCACTATGTGTGTATGCGCACAACAACAAACACCACCATAGGGAGGTAACCTAAAACAGTCTCCCCCCACATCCTGTTACCATGGTTTCCATTCACATGTGAGCCATCAGTTTGTGACTGGAAACTTCCCCCCCCCCCCAGGCTGGGGGAACATGGAGAGAACAACTTATTATTTACAGGTAGGTAGCTGTGTTGGTCTGCCGTAGTCAAAACAAAATAAAAAAAATCCTTCCAGTAGCACCTTAGAGACCAACTAAGTTTGTTATTGGCATGAGCTTTCGTGTGCATGCATACTTCTTCAGATATAAACTTATTATTATTACTTAATATTAACTTATTATTTGCTATTGTTTAGCTAGGATCTGTGCTGATTTCCAGCAGCCTTCATGGGGGTGGGGTGGGGTGTGGTGGGCAGGGAACAGGACTCACAGCCTGAGAATCAATCAGACCCATTAGGAGTATGTCAAGTAGTGAGCCTTTTAAAAGTCTCAGGTATCACATCTCCTTGAAGTCACCGCTGATCATCGGGGAAGCAGGCAGAATGCTAACTGCAAATTGGGTTTGGGTGGGGGGGGGGAGAGAAGACATTGCAGGTCATGGGGAAGAGAAGCCACGGAAGCAGAGACGTTTTCCGACCACCACATACTCCTCCTATCCATCTCAGGATCATTTGTCCAAATTTAACAGGGTGAAACAGCCGTCCAGGTAGCCATGGATGAGCCCTCCTGGCCTGACCCAGGCAGGGCCATCCCTACCATTAGGTACAGTGAGGTACCGGTAAGCACCTTGGGCAGCATTTATAGTTGGATATATTTCCAAGTTGCCCACAGTCCGACCACACCAGTGGGTGGAGAGGGGACGTAGGTGTACATTTGACTTACAGTTTCAAATCAGATTGGACCTGGTTTGGTGGGAACTGCAAAACAGACGCATATTGCGGCTAACGTTGTGTGTCTGCGGCCTCACAAGGCAGCAGTGGGAGCGCGCTGGATGCAGAGTAAACAGGAATGTGTACACAGCCACCCTCACATGCTCCTATCTATTTCTTTATCCAGATAAGCAAAGATACATTCTGGTCAGACAAACATATTTGGGCTGTGAAGCAAGGCAAGTG